>NC_083585.1:57587977-57950477 GCF_027579695.1 Neoarius graeffei | reverse complement strand
ACCTTGTGAAGACTTACAGAAAACGTTTGACCTCTGTCACTGCCAACAAAGGGTATATAACAAAGTATTGAGATGAACTTTTGTTATTGACCAAATACTTATTTTCCACCATAATTTTGCAAATACATTCTTGAAAAATCAGACAGACAATGTGATTTTCTGGATTTTTTTTTCTCATTTTGTCTCTCATAGTTGAGGTATACCTATGATGAAAATTACAGGCCTCTCTCATCTTTTTAAGTGGGAGAATTGAATCATTGAACAGGCAAAATAATTTTCGACCTACCTTTGTGTTTTTTGGTGTATGTGTAGTTCGATAGTCCTTGCCCCTCTACTAGCGTAGTTTATCATTTAAGAACACAATGAGCAAAGTACTTTTCCTGGGACGTCTATTTTCCGTATGTGATCACCGAGCTTCATTGTGACAGTCTGCTTGTCGATCTCGACATTCAGTGTTCTTTCTAATCAAGCCCATCGAAAACAGTTCTTTATTCCTGCACCTTTATCAATCTCCCTCGCTTGATCCTCTTCTTTCTTATCTAGGACTTTTGCTATTGTCGATATGCTAAAATATCCCGCCTGAATACATGTCTTTCCGATGTTACAAATGCGTATCGTCAAACAGTGTGAACGGCGATTGCAAGCCGCGCGTGGAGAGCATGCGCACTTGTGTTTATACACTGCATGCGATTTCCCAAAAATTCTACCGCAAATAAGTCGAACATTGTCGCAAAAGTGAATGTTATTACAACATGTCGAAAGACTCGAGTGTGTTAACCCGGAGCCCACCAAGAATCAAGATGTTTTAAAGTGACCACAGATTGTTAACCATACCCCCCCCCCCCCGAAAATTTCTCAACGGATTTACATCGATCTCAAAAATGATCATTTTGGTCTGAAAAAGTCGGAAATCCGCTGATCAGCGGAAAATTCTCATCCCTGTTGAAAATTCTAAAGTGTTCACAAACTTTCAAGCACCACTGCTGTACATAATGTTATTTTAACAAAGAAAAATGTACATATAGTTGTCTATGTGGTGCAGTTCTCTCTTAAAAAAAAAAGGAAAAAAGACTTTATGTCAATGATTTGTACATTTTGTGTCTTCAAGACAAAGTAGTTTGCACTTTCCATTTTTTTGGTTCAGATTATTAACTTTGAGGGAGAGAGAGAGAGAGAGAGAGAGAGAGAGAGAGAGAGAGAGAGAGAAAAGGGGGCTGGTGAGGAAACAACAGGGTTTTTTAGCTACTGTAATGTAAATGAGAGCAGGAACAAACTTGTCTTGTGTAACAGTACCTCCACTTCATCACACCACCCTGTTGTGAAGCCCAGTGTTTTAAGGTATTGGAGCACACCTCCAAACATTTTATTCCTTCTTGGTTATTATAAGGGGTGGCATGATGGTGCAGTGGTGAGCACTATCACCTCACAGCAAGAAGGTTCTGGGTTCAAACCTCATGGTTGACTTTGACCTTTCTGTATGGAGTTTGCATGTTCCTCTCTGGGTGCTCCAGTTTCCTCCCAAAGTCCAAAGACGTGGATTATTTCAACTGGCTACTCTCAATTGCCAGTAGGTGTGAATGGTTCATCTCCTGTGATAGGGTGGCAACCTATCCCAGGGTGTATCCTGCCACTCGCCCAAAGTCATGGGATTGGCTCTAGCTTTCCCTGTGATGGATAAGTGGTATCCATAATGGATGGGTGGATGGATGGGTTACCATCGGAAAACTGAGTAAAAAATAAAATTACTGGAAATGGTCTTTGAACGCTTAAATATAAGGCTAAAAACATTTTATCACTGGGTGCCACCATTTTCCTAACTTCCACTAAAAGGTTTTTGATTTTTTTTTTTTTTTTTGTAGTATAGTGTGTTAGGTCTTTGTCCTCCGCGGACTGCCACCTTGATCTGATGGAGGGCCTTGTGTGTCTTGATGATGATCCTGAGAGCTATGCTGGCGGGAGCTATTGCTCCTCGTTGGGCCACCCAAGCCAGGCAGGTCGAAAGGAAGAGGCCAGACAAAGAGTAGTCCAATTTTAACCCAGTTACACCATGGTCTAGAAATACCAGGTTGGCATCCAGTGGGGGATAACCATGTCTCATAGGGAGGAAGAGCTCTTTCGTCTTGGTTGACAATCTTCCTAGAGATGGTGTCTCAAAAAAAAAAAAAATACTTTGGTTCCCCCAATATTCCGGTCGGGCATGGCATTGGGAGTTGTCCAACTGCCACTGTAGAGGGGACTCCACAGGGACCACTTAGCCTTATGAAAAGATGAAATGGACACAACTGACAGCTCTAGGGTTTAAGTCCCTAACTTATCCAGTAGTATAGTGTGTTAATATGTCTTATGCAACATTACAGCCAGAAACTGCACATGTGAATTCAAGTACAGGGTTAGTCAAAATTATGTTAACACTAATGGATTATTTTTCTCCTGAATGTGTGGTGCGCCGTGACTGCTGCTGGCATAATTGGGCCCTACTTTATTGACACCCCAACAGTGACATCAGACATCTACTTAGATGGTGCAGCAGTACACCACTGATGAACTTCCACGACAGATCCGATTGGCGGGGTATTTCCAACAGTATGGTGCACCGCCGCATTTTGGCCATACTATTCATGCTTATCTTGACCATACATTTCTAGGTCAATAGATAGGTCACGGTGGACCACTGCCATGGCCTTCACACTCCCCTGATTTGACACCCTGTGATTTCTGGTTTGGGGTATGGTGAAGGAGCGAGTGTACAGCAGGAAAGTTTGTGATATGAATGACCTCAAGGACAGAATAAGGACCGTGGCATCATCCGCTACGTTCACACTGCAAGGCTTAAGGCTCAATTCCGATTTTTTTGTGAAATCCGATTTTTTTGTGAGGTCGTTCACATTAACAAATATATGCGACTTGTATGTGATCCTCAGTATGAACGAAAAGCGACCTAAAAGTGTTCCGCATGCGCATTGCAGGATACGACGACGTCACACGCAGTGAGCATGGCCAGTGTTTACGGAAGTAAAACCGCCCGGTTGCGGTATGACCCATCCAATCTAGCTTGAATAGCTGTATCCCCCCAAATGGAAATCAGCTCCCTAACCTCTGCGTCCTTCCATTGAGAAGATTCAGAACCTTCACAGCCCGAAGCGTCCCTCGCATTGATGTCATGCGCAGGGGCGCAGATACGTTTTTTGAACTGGGGGGGACAAAAAACTGGGGGGGGACAAAGCTGCCAGCAAACCAACCCCAATATGCCTGTCAAACTTGTTGTGGGTTACCATAGCAACCAAGCTTGAGCTCGCAACCTGTGCAGTCTGCGCAGCTCAACCAACCGAATATCAGTCTTTGTTTTATGTGAGTTGTTGCAACTATGTATGTACTGCTGTGCACCTCAATAAACTGAATGGTAATTAGTCTTTTGATTTTTCCGTGAGGTTTGCCTTATGCAAAGAAAGACAGCATAGACGTTTTTTCCTCCCTGTAAGTGGGGGGGACCGAACGAGGTGAATTTAAATCTGGGTGGGACGAGTCCCACCCTCTATCTGCGCCCGTGGTCATGCGCCATGTTGTTGTAACTTTTTTTGAGAGACCCACCGCCTACTTCAGCACAGAATAGTGACGTTTGTGGCTTGTTGATGATGTGCAAGTCGGATGAATGCGACCTGGCGGTTCAGACTGAAGTCGCATATGAAAAGAGCGGATAGGAATCGGAATTAGGACCACATATCCAAACGGCCTGGGTCGGATTTGAAAAAAATCGGATCTGTGTCGTTCATATTGTCAATAAAAGATCGGATACAGGTCACATATGGGCGAAAAGATCGGATTTGAGTCACTTCAGCCTGCAGTGTGAACGTAGCCATCTTTTCCCTGTGAAATGTGCGTCCAGGCTTTAAATGGTACTGCTGCTTGCTGGTTTTAGTGTGTTGAACACAACGGCGAACAGGTTGAGACCGTCCTGTGAATCATCTTGCACATATGATGTATGTTTTGTGAATAAGTGTTTTCTATTAACAAACTATTTCAGTTTGTTAATTTTCCTCCATATTCCCCCTACAGTTTAAAAGTTAGTGGTCAGTAACTTTGCTAAGAGGCCAGCGTAGTGTTGGCCATAGGCCCAGTAGTAACAGATTGGAGTGACACTGCCATCTATTACCAGGCATCTGAGTCGCTCATAGTTTCACCTCTTCCTTCTGCCTGCTCGCCTTTAGATCAACATTCCCTGCTCCACTCAAACACAGCAACCTGTTTGAGATTAGCCGTCCTGTTGTGCTCTGATTTAACAGCTGCACAGATCATTTCACTTTTTCACATCGTGCCATGCTGAAATACTGTCCAAGGTCTTGAATCTTCAATCACTTCAACATTTTAGAGGTGTAGGATATCACAGAAATGCTGTCTTTTGGTCTGATCATCTTTAATGACAGCCCTTGAATGAGAATGTGTGACAAAGCAGTTATGGCATCAGTTATAACAGTTATGTATGAGGCAGGAGTTGTGCAGCGAGTTTCAATGAGCATATATTTGAAAATGAGTGCAGTTTCACAGACTCACACTTAAGGGCGAGGGCTGGGTCGCCCACCTTTGATTAGAGGGTGTTAACATTCTTATTTTAGAAAAATTTCATAAATGAGTAGAAGTACCACCAAACGGTTGACTTTACATCAGCATCGGCCTTGTAAGGTTCAAAATTATTTTAACCAGTAGATGGCATTTTGAATCATTTTCCACCTATAAAATGCTGATGTTTGGTGGTGCAGCGGTTAGCCTTACAGCACGAAGGTCCTGGGTTTGAACCTCATGGCCTTTGTGTGGAGTTTGCATGTCCTCTCTGTGTCTGCATGGGTTTCCTCCATAGTTCAAAGACATGCATGTTAGATAAAAATACCTAGCCACTGGGGTTGCACAAGCCAGTGCCTACTTCATGCTGGTCCCAAGCCCCGGATAGATTGGGGAGGGTCACGTCAAGAAGGGCATCCAGTGTAAAACCTACACCAAATCAAATATTCAGATCAACATGATCCACTGTGGTGACCCCTAATGGGACTAGCTGAAAGAAGAAGAAGAAAACACTGATGTTTCTAAATATGGTCATTTTGTGAGTATTAATACCATCACTGATTTGTTTCATCATGGTACCGTGGTATCATTTAGATTACAGCTCAAAAAAAAAAAAAAGTGTGCAGTACCTCTTTAAGAACGGTATTATCAATAAGTATAGCAAAGGTACAGTAATAATATTTCATAGAAGAGTAGTGTACTAGTGCATCTCAAAAAATTAGTATACCATGAAAGTTCCTTTTTTCATAATTTAATTCAAAAAGGTAAACTTTCATATATCCTATATTCATTACATGTAAAGTGAAATATTTAAAGCCTTTTTTGTTTTAATTTTGATGATTATGGCTTATAGCTCATGAAAATCAGAAATGCAGTATCTCAAATTATTAGAATATTCCCTAAGATCAATCAAAAAAAGGATTTACAATACAGAAATGTCCAACTTCTGAAAAGTATATTCATTTATACACTCAATACTTGGTTGGGGCTCCTTTACCATGAATTACTGTATCAATGCGGTGTGGCATGGAGGTGATCAGTCTGTGGCACTGCTGAGGTGTTACTGAAGCCCAGGTTGCTTTGATAGTGGCCTTCAGCATATCTGTATTTTTGGGTCGGGTGTTTCTCATCTTCCTCTTGACAATACCCCAAAGATTCTCTATGGGGTTCAGGTCAGGCAAGTTGGCTGGCCAATCAAACACAGTAATATCATGGTCAGCAAACCATTTGGTAGTAGTTTTGGCACTGTGGGTAGGTGCCAAGTCCTGCTGGAAAAGGAAATCAGCATCTCCAAAAAGCTCGTCAGCAGATGGAAGCATGAAGTGCTCTAAAATCTCCTGGTAGATGGCTGTCTTGACTTTGGACTTGATAAAATACAGTGGACCAACACCAGCAGATGACATGGCACCCCAAATCATCACAGACTGTGGAAACTTCACACTGGGCTTCAAACACCTTGGATTCTGTGCCTCTCCACTCTTCCTCCAGACTCTAGAACCGTGATTTCCAAATTAAATGCAAAATGTACTTTCATCTGAAAAGAGGACTTTGGACCACTGAGCAACAGTCCATTTCTTTCTCCACTTAGCCCAGATAAGACACTTTTGACATTGTCTCTGGCTCAGGAGTAGCTTGATATTAGGAATGCAAAAGTCGTACCCCCTTTCTTGAAGATGTCTGTTCGTGATGGGTCTTGATACACTGACACCAGCCTCAGTCCACTCCTTGTGAAGCTCTCTCAAGTTCTTGAATCAACTTTTCTTGACAATCCTCTCAAGACTGCGGCCATCCCTGTTGCTTGTGCACCTTTTCCAGCCACCCTTTTCAGCAATGACCTTTTGTGGCTTACCCTTCTTGTGGAAGGCATCAGTGATCATCTTCTGGACAACAGTCAAGTCAGCAGTCTTCCCCATGATTGTGGTTGTGTGTACTGAACTAGACCGAGAGATACACTGTGTTCATACTGTTTTACTCAAACTCGAAATGAAATATTCTAATATTTTGAGATTGTTTTTGTGTGTGTTTTTGTACTGTATGCCATACTGATTAAAATTAAAATAGAAAAATGCTTGAAACATTTTAGTTTATGTGTAATGAGTCTATAATACATAACATTTTCACTTTCTTAAATAACTGATGGAAAATATTGAACTTTTTCACAATATTCTAATTTTTTGAGATGCACTAGTATGTCATTAAAAAATAGCACATAAGGTTGATTATCACCACTTCATATAAAAATACAGGTAATGGAGCCTTATTAACTTCTAAGAAAACATCCCTGTGACAGAAAACTTAGATGCAGCTTTACCTCAATGACTGATAACTTCACCATATTAACATCTTTGTGATACAATTTGTGTTTGATCGCGAAGCCATGGCCTAAAGGTTAGAGAAGCAGCTTTGGGACCAAAAGGTTGCTGGTTTGATTCCCAGAAACAGCAGGAATGGCTGAAATGCCCTTGAGCAAGGCACCTAACCTCCTACTGCTCTCCAGGCTGCTCTGGGTGTGTTGTACATCACTCTGGATGAGAGCATCTGCTAAATGGCGTTGATGTAATGTCTTTGTTAAATAATACAATGAAGTTATAAAAGCACTGACACCTAATAATAATCACTCAGAACAGTGTATCATGATGTTGAAATATAACATCAGCATCATAAAAACACAATGTGCTCTGTCATGCTTTGTTAGTGAGAATTGTGCAGCAGGTAGCATTGCTGGCTCACAGCTCCAGCGTCCCTGGTTTGATCCTAAACTGGGATTAATGTCCACCTGGAGTTTCTGTGCATGTTCACCCTCCAGGTTCTCTGGTTTTCTCCTACCTCACAAAAAAACATGCCAGGAGATGGATTGGCTGCTCTAAATTGCCCTTAGATGTGAATGAGTGGGTGTGAAGCCCTGCAATGGACTGGCATCACATCCAGGGTGTATTCCCACCCCACACCCAGTTTTCCTGGGATTTGCTCCAGATCCACCGTGACCATGATCAGGATAAAGTGGAAAGTGAAGGTGACAGTGAATTTGAACCCTTTACCCCCTAAAAGTGCCCTTAGGGAAGTTTTATGCATCTCAATAGTCCATTAGAAGGTAAAGGGTAAGCCAAATTTTGAACCAGTCAGTGTTAAAATGCACTAACCATTCATATTGTGCGATACTTTAGTGAATTGTAACTTGGTTATTCTGTACAATATATACTATATATAATTAACAGTTATTCTACAAAGTCGAGTTGTACATGAGCTGATAGCTATGAGCCATGTACGATGAGATTGAGCGGAATAACGGTTTTATTTTATCCACATTCACTGGACTTTGAGAAACAGCATTTTTATTTTCTGCAAATTTGATAAATAAACACTTTATACAAAACATCTGACAAAATCATTTCCGCTTAGAATGTAAACAAACCGGTGAAGTGACCGGAGCAATTTGGGAAAAAAAAATACGTTCTTACCATCAAATACTTTCATTCCATATTTTGTTGCTTTTTTTTTGGGGGGGGGGACTATATTCTTTTAGCTATTTCTGTTTCTTTGAAATACTTGATGACAAATTTGGGGGTTTTGTTTTTGAGTAGAGTTTTTATTTCATCCTCGGTTGGCTCAGCAACACATGCCGCCATTTTGTGTTTCTCTACTCATGGTATATGAGCTGATATCCTAGTAGTAGATTAGCCAATCAGTGTGCGATTGCTCATATCCAGTGACTCTGGATAGAATAATATATTATATACAATACACACACACAAGGGCGGCACAGTGGTGTAGTGGTTAGCGCTGTCACCTCACAGCAAGAAGGTCCTGGGTTCGAGCCCCGTGGCCGGCGAGGGCCTTTCTGTGTGGAGTTTGCATGTTCTCCCCGTGTCCGCGTGGGTTTCCTCCGGGTGCTCCGGTTTCCCCCACAGTCCAAAGACATGCAGGTTAGGTTAACTGGTGACTCTAAATTGAGCGTAGGTGTGAATGTGAGTGTGAATGGTTGTCTGTGTCTATGTGTCAGCCCTGTGATGACCTGGCGACTTGTCCAGGGTGTACCCCGCCTTTCGCCCGTAGTCAGCTGGGATAGGCTCCAGCTTGCCTGCGACCCTGTAGAACAGGATAAAGCGGCTAGAGATAATGAGATGAGATGAGACACACACACAAATATAAAATCATGTATGCATGACTATCACACCACCAATTTCCTGGTTTAAACAATATCGTGTGTGTTTATATGAGACGCCAAGATGACAGCCAAGGTGGTTTATATGAAGGACATGAATTTGTTTGATTAAATTGAAACAAGTTTTTGCTTTTTAAAATTATAAAAGAGAGAGAAAAAAGTAAGTAAGGCTGAAGTATCATGACCATAAGTTAAAGTCCCACCTTAAGATGTGTTGGTTGTGTGCCCACCCACCAAAGCATGTACTCTCTCTCTCTCTCTCTCTCTCTCACACACACACACACACACACACACACACACATATATATATACATACACACACACACACATTCACCTTACCTGTAGATGTCCTGTAGTACCACAGGCTGAAGAATGTTCGTGCTGTATTTCCTGCTCACGAGAAGACAAACTCTCCAGATAATCTCTGACCACTGCTAGAATTCCTGACCACTCACACAAACACACACGACTGACAGCACAGCCTAGAGCTCAGCCCTTCTGCAACACCAGTGAGAGAGAGAGAGAGAGAGAGAGAGAGAGAGAGAGAGGGAAGGAGGGAGAGAATGAGCGATGGAGAGGAAGAAAAATCACTCTGATAATGCAGATTGTCATAAGAGCGCTGTATTCCTGGTAATCCAATCCAAGTGAAGTAAAAGCCTCTGTGATTTCAACAGACTTAATGAGAGTGATCTGATTATGGGGTCCTTGCAATCACATCGCTCCTGCCACATTCATTGTTTCTCATTTTCACTTATTCAAACTAACTCACATTTTAATGTCTTTAATGCTTAAATATTGCACTTTTCTACGTTTCTCTAAAAGGCAAGTGACTCAATTGAGAAAATACGGGAAGAGCCTTATCCTCAACGGAGATACACATGAACCCATGTTTTACCAATAACAAAGTAAAGTGTAGAGCAGAGGGGAATAATAGACTAACCATAATGCGCATGCTGTCTGAACGTCTGCTTCATATGGGCACTTAGGACAAACACAACCCAGAGTCGGCGTCATGTTCAAATCATTTAGTGTTGCACTCAAATGGTGTGTGCAAATGTCAAGGAATACATGGAATAAAGTTCAAGTTTATTCAAATTTTAGCTAAATAAGTACAATAAATAATGCACCCGCATATAGCCAATAGGGTGCATCAGTTGCCCTCACTTTCATAAAATCTGATGCATTTTTGTTTGGGTGTTCCTTTTCACCAATAAAGACATCCTGTTGAATTTTTTGGCCATATTCAAAAGTCTAATGGTAATGGTGGCACCATGAGGTTCATTTTTTGCCAAAAAACGCTTATTTTATGTTTTCGCGTAAGGTTTGAATCACAATGTTGGACTCCATTTATTGATTTCTTGTGACCCAGAGATCATGTTAAGAACCTTTGCAAGGGATTGAGAAGCATTAATGTGATTCATAATACATTTGTATTGTTTAAAAGTAGTTGAACAAAGATTCAATGAACAGCTAAAACTCAAACTGTGCTTGATAATATATTTAGAATATGTACTAAAAACGTGTATCTAAGATATTTGGTATACTCTATAAGGTGCCATAATGTTTCATGAAAAGTGATCGAAATTTTGTCATAAAAGTCATAAAATAGCAGCTTTTTCCATAACTTTGAGCTCCTGGTGCCACCATTAAACTTTTGAATTTTGTCAAAATATTTCACTCAGTGTGTTTTCTTACCAAAAGGAACATTAAAGCAAAAATGCATCATGATCGGAGGAACTTTTCATTTTTAGGGGGCAACTGATGCACCCTAATAGCCAAGTAGCTAGTCTAGGCGGATTTGTAAATACAAATATCTAAATATAATATCGAAAACAAAGCTTCTATAGGAAATTTTATACAAAACAAATGATTTTCCCTTTTTTTTCTTTACAAGAAGGCAAACTCTCCTCCTCTTCCCCTTCTTTTCTTTGCAAAGACATTTTTTTCCAAAACAAATTGTATTTTACAAAACAGATTTTACAACAAAATATAGATTGACTATATGACAAATATTTAAAATATTTATATTATTAAGGAACTAAAATAAGTCAGTCATCAAGGTCAACTTCATATCCTGACTTAGTTACACAACTTTAAAAGAGTAAAGGACTAAAACTAGGGCTGTCAAATGATAAAAAAAATGCATCTAATTCATTACATATTCTGTGATTAATTAAGCTAAATGAATCACATACATCAATTTTTGCTGTGAAAGTATTTAAACATATTTCAATTGAAATTAATTTTGGCAGACGAGTGAATCGATGAATAATCAACATTAAAGTTCAGCGTCTATTATTATTATTATTGCAGTAACGCCGAGGTAATTGTGATTGCTAACTGAAGTCCGGTGATCCCCAGTCAGCGCAATATATTTGGCTCCTAAAACATTGTCTTTTGTTCTCTTTTCTGTGTCGTAAAGCTGCTGGATTTTGGACATAATTGTGTTTCTCGATGGTGGCTCATACGGTGTATCAGAAGATGCTTTCTGTAAAGCCTCTGCTAACCCCCTGTCCTTGATCACCGAAACTGATCTGCAGACCATTGCAATCCATTTAGCAAAGGAGTTAGTCAGTCAGTCACAGGTAGACTTGCTAAGTTTGCATCTGAACACCTGATCGAGTCAAGTTTATTTGTATAGCACTTTTAACAGCAGACACTGTTGCAAGGCAGCTTGACAGAAAATTAAAGACTTTAAACATGAGCTAATTTTTATCCCTAATCTATCCCCAACGAGCAAGCTTGTGGCGATGGTGGTGAGGAAAATCTCCCTCAGACGACATGAGGAAGAAACCTCAAGAGGAACCAGACTCAAAAGGGAACCCATCCTCATTTGGATGATCACAGACAATGTGATTATAAATAACTCGCTTCTTTAACAGTGTCCTATAGAGTCACAAAGTATAACTGCGAAACCAGGAAATTCATTATAGTTTTAACATGAAGTCTGTTTTGTTCAATAATGGAAACTTGAATGCAAAACTGTTCATGACAACTGCAGTCCTAAAGTTAGCAAGTCAACTGTCGTCCTCAGACATAAAGGTATTACTGTAAGTGTCCAGAGCGTCCTCCAAGTGCGGCTTTCGACTGTCCACATGGGGCCGTCCTCTACAGGAGTGGTGTGATGAGACTCCAGCCAGAAGTAGGGCATCAGGATGGATCAGGCAAGTTCAAGGAGCAGAAGAGGTCAGCATCTCGATCTCAGGATTGACATGTAACTCAGAGGGACAGACAGTGTGTGTGTGTGTGTGTGGGGGGGGGGGGGGGGGGGGGTTACAGGTTGTTAGGTATGCCCAATGTCACTTAAAGAGTAGGAACAGTATACATTTTGCATTGAGTGCAAGTGGGGACTCAAAACTAACTATGACAGCATCACTAAAAAGGGAGATCCAGAAGGTAACACAGGCATGAGGGAGCCCCGGGACATAAAGCAGCCAACCACACCATCAACAAACCCAAGTGAGCAAGTGAGTGGGGGGCTGAGAGCATCCAGACATCCCAGTTTACCAAAACACTCTATGATTGAGGACCAGATCTACTCCTTTACCTAATAAAATTATAAACAAAAGGATTGACTAAATAGATATATTTTTAGGATTGGAATGAGCTACACAATCATTTACAGTTTTAATAATAATAATAATAAGGCGGCACGGTGGTGTAGTGGTTAGCACTGTCGCCTTACAGCAAGAAGGTCCGGGTTCGAGCCCCGTGGCCGGCGAGGGCCTTTCTGTGTGGAGTTTGCGTGTTCTCCCCGTGTTCGCGTGGGTTTCCTCCGGGTGCTCCGGTTTCCCCCACAGTCCAAAGACATGCAGGTTAGGTTAACTGGTGACTCTAAATTGAGCGTAGGTGTGAATGTGAGTGTGAATGGTTGTCTGTGTCTATGTGTCAGCCCTGTGATGACCTGGCGACTTGTCCAGGGTGTACCCCGCCTTTCACCCGTAGTCAGCTGGGATAGGCTCCAGCTTGCCTGCGACCCTGTAGAACAGGATAAAGCGGCTAGAGATAATGAGATGAGATGTTATGAAAATGTGCCAATGATTACATCTGGTACACTTTACTAATCAACTGCACAATATATTTTACTTTATATCCATTTATAGTTACATTTAATGTGGAATGATACAAGAAACTTGAAGTTAATAAGACACACACACACAGAGCTTGTTACATTACAAAGAAAACACAATCCGCTGTCTTAAAGATTTTCCTGTGTTGGAAAATGTAAAAGTTCTTTTCACTTTACCTCTGACTGTTACAAAGTGCTCACATTGGAAATGTTAAATAAACATCTAACAGGAAACTCCAGCATATCAACAATTACTCTACCCACATTCACTGGATATGAGCAATCGCGCACACTGATTGGCTGCTCTACTACCAGGATATCAGCTCATATACCATGATTAGAGAAAAACAAAATGGCGGCGCGTGTTGCTGAACCAACCAAGGACGAAATAAAAACTCCACTGGAAAACAAAACACAAAAAAGCAACAAAATATGGAATAAAAGTATTTGATGGTAAGAACATATCTTTTTTTTTCCCAAGAATTATTATTATCGCATCTTTCACAAATTGCTCCTGTCATTTAGCCAGTTTGTTTACATTCTAAGCGGTAATGATTTTGTCAGACAATTTGTATAAAGTTTTTATTGATAGAATTTGCAAAAAATTTAAAAAAGCTCCGTTTCTCAAAATCCAGTGAATGTGGATAGAATAAAACAGTTATTCCACTCAATCTCATCGTACATGGCTTATAGACAACTCAGAGCTACGCGCCTTGTCGGTTATCAGCTCATGTACGACTCGATTTCATGGAATAACTGTTAAATACACTCACTTTTTATCCATTTCTGTGGAATGTCTTATGATGTACAAGTCCCTGTTTAAGTTGTGACTACAGAAAAAGGACATATTCGAATGAGTGCATTCACACTATAAACCTGTGATTTGCAGCTGCAGTTCTTGAAAATGGATCAACACCTTCTGACCAATCAGAATCCAGAATTCAACGGCGCTGTGGAACAATTTGTTCCAGCTGATGACATTTGATTACAGTTGAAGTGAATGTGAGAACAAGTCATTTTGTAACCACCATTTATGTACAGCATTTAGCAGACACTCTCAACTCTCATCCAGAGTGACTTACAGAAGTGTTTTGTCGTCTCCATCACAAAACATAGTCTCAAGTTAGTGGAACTGAGGATGCCTTTCGGATGAGAGGCGAAACGTCTTCAAGACTTTTCAAGCAAGTCCAGTTGCTCTCTTCTACCAACCACAGATTACTATGTACCTGGATGACTGAGTATCTTCACAGATATGTTTCTACGCACTATGGGATGAGTTCCCTTCGACTGGTGCGGGAGTATGAGAGGACTTCCAGAAAACTGGCGGACATCTTAGCCAGAGAGGATCGTTCATTTTTGTCAACCTGGAACGACCATCACTGAACAGAGGTGGGTGTCTATGACATCTATCAGCCACCTACAATGCAGCCATCAGCATTCTGATTCAGATTCTATGATGATCCATGAGAGGATAAATACTTGATACTCCCTATTAGACAGACAGAACTGAGGATGCCTTTCGGACGAGAGGCGAAATGTCTTCAAGACTTTTCAAGCAAGTCCAGTTGCTCTCTTCTACCAACCACAGATTACTATGTACCTGGATGACTGAGTATCTTCACAGATATGTTTCTACGCACTTTGGGATGAGATCCCTTCGACTAGTGCGGGAGTATGAGAGGACTTCCAGAAAACTGGCGGACATCTTAGCCAGAGAGGATCGTTCATTTTTGTCAACCTGGAACGACCATCACTGAACAGATGTGGGTGTCTATGACATCTATCAGCCACCTACAATGCAGCCATCAGCATTCTGATTCGGATTCTATGATGATCCATGAGAGGATAAATACGTGATACTCCCTATTAGACAGACAGAACTGAGGATGCCTTTCGGACGAGAGGCGAAACGTCTTCAAGACTTTTCAAGCAAGTCCAGTTGCTCTCGTCTACCAACCACAGATTACTATGTACCTGGATGACTGAGTATCTTCACAGATATCCTCAAGTTAGCTCAAATAGGTCAGGGTTTGAGAATCCCATAAGGCTAAAACCCTTCGAGAGTGGCATTAGTGCGAGTTGGTACAGCTATGGATCCCGAGTACAAGCTGAGGGTGTTTCTGTGTGTAGAATCAGTGGTAGCTTCAGTGCTTAGTGAAGAGGTGAGACTTCAGAGTCAGGGACAGCCAGGGGAAGAAGTTCATTCCACCACCTGGAAAAGTCAGGACAGGAAAAGTGTTGATGTATGTCGTCCTTGTACCTTGTACGATGGGGGGTCGAGTCAAACTGTGCTCATCGTTTCAAGGGAATGTTTCACAGAGTGTGGTTTGATTAGTGTCCTCACAGGGGATCTGGCCTGTTTTGTTTTGTTTTTTGGGTGGTGGTGTTTTACATCTGATGTGAGCAGCTTACAGGAAGCCAGTGGATTGAAGACAGCAGTGACTTGATATGAATGAATAAAAGGGATAGGACAAGATTACTAAGGACTGAATTCTTAAATGGCCCTGGAAAAGCCTGAACACTCCAACTTATAGTGGTGCTTGAAAGTTTATGAACCCTTTAGAATTTTCTATATTTCTGCATAAATATGACCTAAAACATCATCAGATTTTCACACAAGTCCTAAAAGTAGATAAAAGAGAACCCAGTTAAACAAATGAGACAAAAATATTATACTTGGCCATTTATTTATTGAGGAAAATGATCCAATATTACAGATCTGTGAGTGGCAAAAGTATGTGAACCTCTAAGATTAACAGTTAATTTGAAGGTGAAATTAGAGTCAGCTGTTTTCAATCAGTGGGATGACAATCAGGTGTGAGTGGGCACCCTGTTTTATTTAAAAAACAGGGATCTATCAAAGTCTGATCTTCACAACACATGTTTGTGGAAGTGTATCATGGCACAAACAAAGGAGATTTCTGAGGACCTCAGAAAAAGCGTTGTTGATGCTCATCAGGCTGGAAAAGGTTACAAAACCATCTCTAAAGAGTTTGGACTCCACCAATCCACAGACAGACAGATTGTGTACAAATGGAGGAAATTCAAGACCATTGTTACCCTCCCCAGGAGTGGTCGACCAACAAAGATCACTCCAAGAGCAAGGTATGTAATAGTCGGCGAGGTCACAAAGGACCCCAGGGTAACTTCTAAGCAACTGAAGGCCTCTCTCACATTGGCTAATGTTAACGTTCATGAGTCCACCATCAGGAGAACACTGAACAACAATGGTGTGCATGGCAGGGTTGCAAGGAGAAAGCCACTGCTCTCCAAAAAGAACATTGCTGCTCATCTGCAGTTTGCTAAAGATCACATGGACAAGCCAGAAGGCTATTGGAAAAATGTTTTGTGGACGGATGAGACCAAAATAGAACTTTTTGGTTTAAATGAGAAGCGTTATGTTTGGAGAAAGGAAAACACTGCATTCCAGCATAAGAACCTTATCCCATCTGTGAAACATGGTGGTGGTAGTATTGTGGTTTGGGCCCGTTTTGCCGCATCTGGGCCAGGACGGCTTGCCATCATTGATGGAACAATGAATTCTGAATTATACCAGCAAATTCTAAAGGAAAATGTCAGGACATCTGTCCATGAACTGAATCTCAACAGAAGGTGGGTCATGCAGCAAGACAACAACCCTAAGCACATAATTTGTTCTACAAAGAATGGTTAAAGAAGAATAAAGTTAATGTTTTGGAATGGACAAGTCAAAGTCCTGACCTTAATCCAATCGAAATGTTGTAGAAGGACCTGAAGCAAGGAGTCCATATGAGGAAACCCACCAACATCCCAGAGTTGAAGCTGTTCTGTACAGAGGAATGGGCTAAAATCCCTCCAAGACGGTGTGCAGGACTGATCAACAGTTAACGGAAACATTTAGTTGCAGTTATTGCTGTGCAAGGGGGTCACACCAGATACTGAAAGCAAAGGTTTACATACTTTTGCCACTCACAGATATGTAATATTGGATCATTTTCCTCAATAAATAAATGACCAAGTATAATATTTTTGTCTCATTTGTTTAACTGGGTTCTCTTTATCTACTTTTAGGACTTGTGTGAAAATCTGATGATGTTTTTGGTCATATTTACACAGAAATATAGAAAATTCTAAAGGGTTCACAAACTTTCAAGCACCACTGCAAGTCTGAAATTTTGACTAAAGTGTAATTTCACCTCGCGCTCTGAGTCTAACTCACTACACCATGGCATAATTTTGAAAAATGTTCAAAAGTGGGCAAGGGACTGAGAGGGGGCACAAGCACCTGATCAGCATATATTTGAAAATGAACACAATTTCATAGACTCCCACTCCAGAGTGAGGGCTGGTGCTGCCCACCTCTGGTTAGAGGGCATTAAAGGTGACATATTACACCCCTTTTCGACAAGTTGACAGTTCTCGGAGTTCTTAAGGAAATGACTGACATGCTTTGATCAAAATACCACAAGGATAAAAACACTACAGCTCCTTCTCCCCCTGTCTAAACAGCTCTGTTCAAAATGGCTGATTTGAGGAACAGCCTGTTCCTTTAAATGATAATGAGACACTGCTCACTCCACCCCCTCTCCTGCAAGCCAATCAGGTAGCACTTTCCTCATGAATATTCATTCACAAGCCATGAGTGGAGATTCTTGGGTTTCACGTAATGTCACATCCGCCTCATTAGTTATTCAAAACTTTAGCTGGTGGTCTGCCAAAGCTCAGTTAACAAAGCGTTTGTATGAAGAAGGTGCATTGGTTTGGAACCGTGAAACTGATAAAAGTTTCTGCAGGGTTCCCTGTGAACTAATAAAAAAGGATGAACGAACACAGGATTTCACAAAAAGACATCGAGAAAGGTGGCTTCTGAACCGCTCACTGAAATCGAAGGAAGCCGAGTCGAAGCATGCTCGGGTTTGCAGTGATCACTTTGTGAAAGGTTTGTATTTCCCTCTCAGCTCTGGCCTTAGTGTTTTCCAAGTAGTTTTCTTGCTTTGTGCATATGCATGAAGGTCATGACAAAATTCTTCCCCAGCCGTACAGTTACAATGCGCCGTGATCATGTTTCCGTCTTGTTTAACTAAAGCTGGGCATACACTGTGCGATTTTTGGCCCGATTTTTACACGATTTTCACTCGTGCGACTATTTTGGAGATCGGGCCGAGTTTTGGCTCAATCGTGCGTCTCGGATCGTGTAGTATACATGGGGTAACGACAAGCGATTAACACCTCACGACCTCCTCCCGATCGATCGGATGAAAATCAAACCTGTTTGAAATCCTGGTCGCCCATCGTGAGGCTATCGCACTGTTGAAGCAGTGTCACGAGCCGATTTACCTCAACCTGTTACACTACACATGCGCGAACACAGATACGGAAGAGAAAACAAACACTGAGCAGCACTTCTGGTCTCTTCTTCTTTTTCACGTTGCAGTTCCGGATACAAGAATCCGACGAGTCGTGTATGGTGAGCAGTCAGATCGCATCCGAGCATCGGATCGTATAGTGCGAGAACAGGAATCGTAAGCTGCGTGCTGTTTACCCCTGCGATTCACTCGTACAGTGTGAGCAGCAGCTGAATACCGCTATTGAAAAAAATTGCACAGTGTATGCCCAGCTTAAGATCCAGGTCTTTAAAGGGGTTTCTGAGAATCTTTGTGAATGATTTAGCTGAGAGATAAGAGCCAATACAAGTGAGACTCAAGCCAACTGGTGTTGTTTACACTTCAGCTTGCAGCGCTTCATTGTAAAGATGTGAACGAAAAGCTTAAAAAAACCCAACATCATACTAACACGGGCAAAAACAATCCAGGATTCATTGGGCAGCGACTTGATCCCGAGGTCCTTTACCCAACCACATACAAAAAAGTTGTAAGCCTCCATACTCTTCCACGCTTTCATCTGTTTTGCGGTGTAGAAGGACGTCTGTAACACCAGATAGTTCGAGATGTCGGGGAACTCGACTGAAGGGTAGTTTTCAAGATTGTATGACAAATCCTTCTTTCCCAGACTGTAGGGGTCGATTCCATTGCACATAGCAATCTTCTGAATATTTCTAACACGAGCAGTGGCTTCTAGATTACGAGCGTACTCTGATAACTTATCGCTAGTTGTTTGCACTACGGCAGCCATTTTGGTTTGCTTGACCACCAGCTGTTTTACCAGAAGTGAAATTGCTAAGAAAAGTCATGTGACTGAAACCCAAGAATACTCTGATGAGGGGAGCTCATCATTCTAATGAGCTCTGCTTGTGACATAGAAAGGGAAGCCAAGTATGAAAAAGTGAGGTTTTTCCCATAATATGTCCCCTGTAACATTTTTAAGTAAAAATTTCATGATGTACAGAAGTACCAAATGGTCAACTCTTCTTCAGCATCACTCTTGCAAGGTTCAGGATGATTTTAACCAATAGATGGTGTTTTGAGTCAGCCCATTAAACTGCAGATTCTTATAAAAATGGTTATTTTGTCAATATTAACACCTACATTGATGTGTTTTAATCACAGTACAGTCATACTTAGCTTCATCTCATTATCCTTCTACAGGGTCGCAGGCAAGCTGGAGCCTATCCCAGCTGACTACGGGCGAAAGGCGGGGTACACCCTGGACAAGTCGCCAGGTCATCACAGGGCCGACACATAGACACAGACAACCATTCACATTCACACCTACGGTCAATTTAGAGTCACCAGTTAACCTAACTTGCATGTCTTTGGACTGTGGGGGAAACCGGAGCACCCGGAGGAAACCCACGCGGACACGGGGAGAACATGCAAACTCCACACAGAATGGCCCTCGCCGGCCCCGGGGCTCGAACCCGGACCTTCTTGCTGTGAGGCGACAGCGCTAACCACTACACCACCGTGCCGCCCCTATACTTAGCTTACAGTTGAAAAACACAATTAAGCACATAGTATCTCTTTAAGAAGACCGCAAGTTGGCCTAGTGGTTAGCGTGTCCGTCTCTTGATCGGGAGATTATGAGTTCTACTCGTGGTTAGGTCGTACCAAAGAACATCATAAAAACAGTACCTACTGCCATCTGGCAAGGCACCGCAATACAGATGTGAGTGGGGAGTCAAACTCTGGCAGTTAGCAGAAGACTAGCCCCCCACTGTAACTCTTGCTGTATAGGCGAGAGGCCAAGGGCTACGGAAACGGAGATCGGTGCCACCCAAATGTGCCTTAAGGGCCTAGTTAGTACTGGGACGGAAGACTGCCAGGGAAGACCAGATTCTGGCATGGGAGGGACTTTGAACAATTCAAAATATATGTTCTTCCACAAATTAATTTGCATTTCAATATTTTGCATAAAAATAAACACTTATTAAATAATACTGCATGCATGCTGCTATTTGACTGTGACATCATGCCTTATGCCACAAACTGGAAATTCCATCTTATGTCCCTGTTGTGCATTTCATAATCTGAGATTTGGAGTATAATGGAACAAAGAACCGTTATATAAGCCAAGTGAGGTAATTGATGCAATTTGCTTCACAGACAGATGTCTCAGATGAATCTATTCAATACGTCACCTTAGCCAGGATAAAGTTATAAATACAAGCTTCACTTGATGCTGTAATTGAGCACAGTGAGAGTCAGGGTATGTGTTTCATTCATTTTAAGCTCTCGCTCTTCATAGCAAAGTCACAAGTATCTGTAAATCATTTGCAATCCTTTACCCTTATTGCTATTTACAGGCAGCCTAGGACCCTGTACTAAGATTCTCAAGGATTTTGAAGATTATTTGTAAAACTGTAGTGGTCAGCACAGATAAAGCACAGAATATCGGTGACTTCAACAGTGATACAGAGAATTGGAATGGTTTACGGAGATCCTGACTCAATTGTTGTTAGACTTGGTTTTGTCTAGTGTGTGGACCACTGTCTTCTCTCATACTAACCTGATAATCATCTGTTTAGCTATTTTCTATAGCAACACAAAGAAAGTATTCCAAAGCTATGTTCACGGATAAATTTCCATAACGATCCTTGGTAATACATACCCAGCCACTGAGCACAAGCCAGCATATACTTAGTGCCAGTCCGAAGCCTGGATAGATTGGGGAGGGTTGCATCAGGAAGGGCATATGGTGTAAAAATAAATAAATAATAAAATAAAAAAAACTATACCATAGTCAGGGCGGCACGGTGGTGTAGTGGTTAGCGCTGTCGCCTCACAGCAAGAAGGTCCGGGTTCGAGCCCCGTGGCTGACAAGGGCCTTTCTGTGCGGAGTTTGCATGTTCTCCCTGTGGGTTTCTTCCGGGTGCTCCGGTTTCCCCCACAGTCCAAAGACATGCAGGTTAGGTTAACTGGTGACTCTAAATTGAGCGTAGGTGTGAATGCGAGTGTGAATGGTTGTCTGTGTCTATGTGTCAGCCCTGTGATGACCTGGCGACTTGTCCAGGGTGTACCCCGCCTTTCGCCCGTAGTCAGCTGGGATAGGCTCCAGCTTGCCTGCGACCCTGTAGAACAGGATAAAGCGGCTAGAGATAATGAGATGAATGAGAACTGTACCATATCAAATATGCAGAACAGACCCGCTGTGGCGACCCCAAACAGGAGCAGCTGAAAGATGATCATCCTTGATATACATAAAGGTGTGGTGATGGATTTTCAAATCCAAGGACTTTGTAAAGTTCTCCTTACATTCCATTCAAATAATCTTCTGTATGTCAGCCATAGTTGACTGTTTACTGTAGATTTGTTAGCTAACTCAGGAAAGCTACCCAGAGTGGATGTAGAGCAGGCTCCCACCCAACCATTCACACCTATGGTCACCAGTTAACCTAACCACATGTCTTTGGACTGTGGGGGAAACCGGAGCACCCAGAAGAAACCCATAGACACAGAAAGAACGTGCATACTCCGCACAGAAAGGCCCCCATCGGCCATAAGGTTCAAGCCCAGAACCTCCTCGCTGTGAGGCGACAGCGCTAATGACTGCACCACTGTGCCACCCCTTCTATTCAAATAAAATATCTGGTCAGAGAAGGAATCCTGGACACTGTGGAACCCCAGACTCTAAATGCATTTCAAGTAAAATGCATGAGCATCCAATTATCAATGTGTGATGCATCAGCTTCAAGTAGGAACACTAATGCATTCGAATTAGACATGAACATGGCGTCCTTATGTATCAGCTGAAAAGCTTACTCTATTGCAATGCAAAGCACTTCATTTCAACTCCCACACTCTTACCCTGCCATTTCATTTAAGGGGTAATGGAGAGCCTATCCAATTATCCTTCCCTGAGGTGCTACGTAAATCAAAACATAAAGTAATTACATATAGTTAAGATGACGGTGAGGCTACTGAACCCATTCTTCAATAGAGTTATCACTAAAAATATAATTCATGGATCATACACAGGACTGACAAGTAACTGTGTTTTTTTTTTTTTTAAATCATTAATAATAATTTGCCTTCACTCAAAGCAAATATAAATTAAATCAGTGACTGCATTTACGGATGGAAATCATTGACAGGACAAACAATTTACAGCACATATAGGCTACAGTTGTGAAAAATCCACAAATAAGTGAAAATCAATAAATCCACCTGTTATAGCTGGACGCTGTGCAGCATGTTTGCACTTTAATAACTATTTCGCCATGATGGACAGTTAAACCATGCTCAGCAGAAGCACATTATAGTGAACACATGTTTCTGATATTATCAGCAGATTTATACAGTGAGTGAAACGTCCAGCCATCAGGTCCTGATGAATGGCCACTCATTAGAATTGCAAAGGCAAAGCAGTGTGGCAGCACCATATTCCAGACGGAGACCAACAGGGCCACAAAACTCCATCTGCGAAATGGATTCGCCACATTGTAAAGGACACAAAATGTACTTCTCAAAATGAAGATGATAAAATGTGCCAAAGGGTCGTCATCAATGGTTTAACAGGACAACTGATGTGTGGGAAAAACTGTGGCTTTCTGCTTTCGCTTTTTTTGCCATTGTACAAACAATTAGTCTCAAACGCTGGTCATGGACTAGCATATAAAGTGAAATTAAATGCAATAAGCTCACTGGTATAACGAGAGAGACTCCAGAGAAGCATTAGGCTCCATCTGAGTGATTAATTATTCAACATCCAAACTCTGAGTCAGTAAAAATTCCAATGGTCAATACCAGTAAACATTCACAAATACAAAAACCACCAGGGACAATCTAATAGCGTAACTCCAGGCAGGAAAAGCAGGGTCAAAACACGGGCATTTTGTGTCTGTAAAATGCTTATATAGTCCATGAACAAGAAGTGCAAACTTAACAGGAACAGGACCCTGGCTTGTTAGGGCATAGGGTTGGGTCAGGAACACTTTAAAGTCTGGCGAACCATGAGGGAAGACTACTGATAACCACAAAATATCAGACAACACAACAGCTTGGGGGACAGTGAAGAAAAGAGAAAATGTGAAAGAACATACAAACAACTCTATATAGGTGTTTACAGCCACCATAACCATAAAAGAAAAAAACAATGAAAACAGAGGAAGGAAAATGGGTGGTACTAAAGGAAAACATAAGCTCAACTGTCCTGCCCCTACATGGTAAACTATGATGGGAACAAAAGGAACGTAAAGAGAAATTATACCAACTCCATCCATCCATTATCCGTGACCGCTTATCCTGTGCAGGGTCGCGGGCAAGCTGGAGCCTATCCCAGCTGACTATGAGCGAGAGGCGGGGTACACCCTGGACAAGTCGCCAAATCATCACAGGGCTGACACAGAGACAGACAACAATTCACACTCACATTCACACCTGCAGTCAATTTAGAGCCACCAATTAACCTAACCTGCATGTCTTTGGACTGTGAGGGAAACCGGAGCACCTGGAGGAAACCCACGCAGACACGGGGAGAACATGCAAACTGCATACAGAAAGGCCCCCGTTGGCCGCTGGGCTCAAACTCAGAAGCTACTTGCTGTGAGGCGACAGGGCTGACCACTGCACCACCCACAATACCAACTCCCCTAGCCCAAAACAAAAGTACATGGGATGGCACCCACTTAGGGTGTCAAAACAGAAAAACATGCCTATGTGGTAGGGAAGTACGGGCGTGCCCTTTCTTACCTCTCCCAACCTCGGAGTACACGAACAGCTGAAAAGCAGTTCTCGCTGCTTTAGTACAGTACATCAGAGAAAAAGACAAGCCAGTAACATCTAAGACAAACTGGGCTAGCTTAAACCAGACATGAACAGAACTCAATACAACTCTCTCTGCTACACAAGCTCAGCGTGGCTTGCGTGATAACCTTATTCTTGACCTTCCTTGTTCTGCTTCTGGGTTTTTAAGCTTGTATCACCTCTCCTTGGGCACAGTGATTGGATGGGAGCACAACAAGCTGTCATCAGGTGGAGTATCAGTGAATTGGTGTCCTGCAAACAAACAAGTACAGCACAGCAAATACACATACGGGCTTTGCACGTAGCAAAGTGATTAAACAGAACTAAAACTCTGGCAAGAGCATACCTCTGTTGATAGGGAAGGGTATTGTCCTGGGCAAGTGTGACAACTAGCAGCTTAATGCTCCCAGTAGGGCCACAGCTGTTGAACAGAATTGAGGGTAGAGTTCAGACAAAGAGTCACCCCAAAGATTTTGTGATAAATGGACAAGAAAGAGAAGTGTACTCTTATTAAGGTTACCAGGACCTACTCCTGGAGTGGTGTCTCCAGGCCACCTATAGAATGGGCCATCTACGTACCCTGCCAAGTGGAACCATCTTGGGTTACTGACAAAGAAAAGATAAAGGATATGTGTCAGGTCCAATTGCTTACCAAATGGTAGGAATCTGATGGCTGGTCTTAAAAACAGACCAGACCCTTGCATTAGAAACTGGCTTTGGGAGCATAGAATGTCACTTTGCTGGCAAAGCAACAGCCAAGAGTTTTAGTGTGATGGAAATGTATGAACTAGACATCATATACGTCCATTCATAGTATGGGCTCTTGTACCAAACTTCTTGATGAAAACCAATTCTCTCCTATTCTGGAGTTCCCACTGGAGCTATGCCTCAGGTGGGTTTCGGAAAACTCACCAGTCCCACCCTGAGTATCTTGCAGTTAGAATTTTTCCAAGTGGACACAAAGGTTGCCTGTTTGACATTTCAAATCTTCATATAAAAAGCTTCAAATAGCAACTCAGATTATTCAGTATTCTTATAGATGGTGGGGCAGGACTTGAAGAGGATATTTCCTACTGATTCCACAGTGTTACTGTAGGAGTTTGCTGCTCGTGTTGGGAATCACTGAGATACTTAGAGGGGAGTGACTGGGAGGAGTAGCTTCCTGGATCTGAACCACAGCAGTAAAATATCACACTCTGATGCAATCCACAGATTGTCAGTCACAAATACTTTGCTTGAACATAAGGTTGCTTCTTAGTGTACTTGGTACCAAATGGAAGTTAAACACCTTGGGATCTTATTCACGAGTACTGGAAAAAAGTAAATGCGATGTTGACAAATGGATCCCTGTTACAGTAGCTGTACTGGTCTGCAGTGGTGAAGCACATGCTCAGGTCTCTATCCATCAATCTATATTCCTACCCTTATCTATGGTCACAAACTATAGGTCGTGACTGAAATAATAAGGTCACAAGTACAGGTGGCAGAAATGTGGTTCCTCCACAGGGCTGCTTGGCAATCCAAGAGAGCCTTGCTGTAAAGCAGCTGCTCTTCTAAACCCAGAGTTTAGAGAGAGCGGAGGTAGATAGCCCCTGGATGGCTCCCTCTAGAACTGTCCTTCTAGGCAAGCCCCACTGGAGGGAGACCCCAGGGAAGACCCAGGACCTACTGGAGAGATTAGATCACTTATAGTTGGCATGGGAATGCCCATGGATCCCCCAGAAGGAGCTGGACTCTATGGTCAGGAATGAAGAAGTCTGGACTGAACTTATCCCATTGCCACTGTGACCCATACCAGGAGACCTGGAGCAACAGCCTGAGTTAGTGAGTGAATCAATGAATGAATAAGCTTTTTGGTTCTAAAGTAATTCTGCAGAAATTGTGCCTGGAAATTCCATGAATGCCGAATGAAAGAAGTTCCTTAAAGATCGTAACTGTTTTGAACTGTTGAATTGGAACTACATGACTGCTTACACTTCTTGTTCATCAACAGATTAAACCACACTTTCCAGTGATGCAGAGAAAACTGAGGAATACAGTATCTGATCCATGGCAGAAAAATTTAACATTGCCAATATGCAAATAGCCTGACTGACAGTTGGCATCAGTGCTCAAGTGTTGTCTTTCACACTTCGAGGCTGTGATTCATCTCATCTGCTACCAAGTTTGTGTCCTTTATTTGGAGACTGCTGGCATCACTTCAAATTAAATTAACATCACTTGATTTAACTCTTCACACCATTCATGTATCTTATTTGAGGTTTTATCTAACTGGATCTTGCTATAACCTGCTTGTTCACCTTTTCTGGAAGCAGGGACACTATGGTGCTCCAAGGCCTAGATGGTGTTACACTCTGAATCTTCACAAATCAAGGGATCTATTAAAACAAACAGTGGTATTAAAAGATGGTACCAGGACTGGGCCGGCATGGTGGTGCCTCACAGCAAGAAGGTTCTGGGTTCGAGCCCAGTAGCCGACAGGGGCCTACTCACTGGTTATTACTGTTGCTTCACAGCAAGAAGGTTCTGGGCTTGAACTTTGCAGCTGACCAGGGCCTTTTAATGTAGAGTTTGCCTGTTCTCCTCATGTCTGCATGGGTTTCCTCTGGTTGCTCTGGTTTCCCCCACAGTCCAAAGACATGCAGTTAGGTTAACTGGCTACCCAAAATTGTGTGAATGTGTGTGTGCGCAGAAAGGAACTGGCCACCCTACATCTGGCCAAGTCCAGGGATGCAAACACAACCATGGTCAAAAAAGAGTGAGGTAGCGCAGCGACGTGGACCCCCCCCACCACCACCACACACACACACACAAAATATCAGTCAGACAACAGTTTCAACAAAACAGAACATTTATTAATTACTATTATTTATTAATTCAGTTCCCCACCCCAAAGTCAGTCCATCTTTACTCCTTTTTCTTCCTTTTCTTTGCCACTTCCTGAAGTTTGTGTAGTGCCTTGGATGTATGCACCACGAACTCATAACACACACATGGGTTACACATTACCATTTGATCACTCGATGTTCTACAATAGCAGCTAGTCGGGTGCTAACGATTAGCATTTTAACTAACCCAGACAGCCACAAGCTTTAATAAGGCCAATTCTTGCACGTATAGAACGGTATTACGGCACTTAAATATTATCTAGGAACAAAAAAACAATAGTCATTAACCCATGTAGACACTACGTTGAGAACATATACAGTCATCATGCAACTCCTCAAATAACATTACGTTTTTCGGGCGTTTTTTACCCCAAGGATAGGTCATGGCTAATATGGTTAGATGAAGGAGGCTAGGTTACGAGAGACAAAGTTAATATATATATATATATATATATATATATATATATATATATATGCACAATTATTTTAACACTTATGCTTTGATTGTAGACGAGTAAATGACTTCCACTTCAACGCTGATCGTTTACTCCCAGTCACCGAGGCTCCAAAGAAATACACACTAGTAGATGAAATTCAGCAAGTTGATAAATGAACAAACCTATCTGAGGAAAAGCCCGGGAGTCACGGTCCTTAGCAACCAGATTGCCCAGCCATCGGTTCCGTCCACTGACAGTGTAGCAGCTAGCAGTTTGTAACGGAACGCTGTTGAATATTATAATAGCAGCCAGCAGCTACACTGTCAATCTTACTATCTCTGCTGTCAATGGTTCCATATATCCACCAGGGGGAACCAAACGTTGTATGGTCTGCACAGTACTCAGGTCTATCATTACTACCAGAGTGGATTACCGGAGAGCAACCCCCCCCAAAAAAAAAAAACTCTTCGGATCTGCACGAATTACACAAGTTGCCCAAAATGCCAGGGAAAAAGCGGAATGCGCCGAAAAGCGCGCCGTTTGCACGCCTGCGAAGTCAACCAAACATGGCTCGCCTCAAGCCTGGATCGGGTTCGGCAGTGACGACGATGAGGAGAATAGACATTAATTATGTGTGATACTGTTTAAAATGCTTCTGTTAAAAATGTAAAGTGTTCTAATCATTTTCAGAATAGATTGCAAATCAAGGACAATTTTTATTGATCATAGACACTTTTATATTAAACAAAACAGGCATTCAACATTAAGCAGCATTAAAAAAATTATGTTTAGATGTATGTTGGGTATAAACAGAAGAGTGATAGATACATTTCTGGTAAGTACTAGAAAAAATTCTGATTCACTTTATTGTTTTGCCCTTTTTTGTTTCCATCTCTGCGGAACGAGCCATTTGTAATTTTATTATTATTATCATCATCAACGGGGCGGCACGGTGGTGTAGTGGTTAGCACTGTCGCCTCACAGCAAGAAGGTCCGGGTTCGAGCCCCGTGGCCGGCGAGGGCCTTTCTGTATGGAGTTTGCATGTTCTCCCCGTCTCCGCGTGGGTTTCCTCCGGGTGCTCCGGTTTCCCCCACAGTCCAAAGACATGCAGGTTAGGTTAACTGGTGACTCTAAATTGACCGTAGGTGTGAATGTGAGTGTGAATGGTTGTCTGTGTCTGTGTGTCAGCCCTGTGATGACCTGGCGACTTGTCCAGGGTGTACCCCGCCTTTCGCCCGTAGTCAGCTGGGATAGGCTCCAGCTTGCCTGCGACCCTGTAGAACAGGATAAAGCGGCTAGAGATAATGAGATGAGATTCTTATCAACAGTGAGAGCAATTAGTAGCTGTCAGACTGCCAGTGAAAAGCCAAAATGGTATCATTTACAAAATTTGTTTTAATTGAAAGACTCAAATTGTATAAAATGACTGCGTTTAAGTTTAAGTTTAGATTAAGGGACGGGGTTAGTGATCATATGTTTTCTATACATCATTAGCATGCAAAAAAAAAAAAACCTAAGGTACAGCCAGAGAGAGCTTTCAGACACTTCTGAAGATATATCCTGTCAAGTCACGTTCTTACGAATTTGTTCAAAGGCATCAAAAATTAGCCACAAAATAAAGAGTCTCTTTTCTGTGGACTCTTTTTTTCAGTGTGCTGAGACGTCCTGCTTGAATGTCCTTCAGTTTTCTGTTTTTTTTTTCATGTTTACTCAATGCTAGAGATTCAGCTCATATGCAGTTAATCCCACCAGCAGATCAGAAAGCACACACTCCTTAAACATTCAGTGCATGAGCAAATCTAAACCCTAATAACAAACATCAGTGAAAAATCCTCCCATCCACCTGCATGTTTACTGATGAGATGATGTGTGCAAATGGGGGTTTATATTGTGCAGGTTGTATTCATTAGGTAAAAGTGCAGCTGTGTTTATTTCTTTGCAAATCACTGTAATTAGCTCTTTTCTTTAGTAAATATGGTCTGGATGCGTGAGATTCTGTAAAATCGACCCTGCAAAAGTAGATATAGGAAAGAAGAGATTTCTTGGTGATTAAAGCTAGACGGCCTTTCGATTTCATAAAATCGGTGAAATTTAGTTCCATCTGAAATGTGGTCATTGTGATGCATGTTTATTTCTGTAATATCTGACAAAATATCAGGCCATTCTGTGGCTGGGAAGTTATTTAATTTGAGGGGATTAAAGCAAATAACATGCATGAAATCACTCGCTTTGCGCAGTCAAGCAGACAGAGGAAGCCCGTGTGCGCATGCGCAGGTTTACCTTTGAGCGTGCGCTGACAGTTACATCATTCTGTCGCTAAACAAACAGCTGATCACACCAATGTGACCGCCAATATTTATTAGTTTGGTCCTGCATTTCCTTTCCTCCATATATAACATAACGTCTTTTCTTCTTCTCGCTTTACGTTACTGTAGTCGGCCTTTCAAATTTCATTCACACACTCGCGTCCTCCATTTTTCTCTCCCGTTTCAAATTTGTATCCCATAATGCCTTGTGCGAATGGGGAAAGCCCACCATGTGATGCATGACGTAGTATCTTGAATTGGGTCATGGTGAAGCTGAAAAAGTAGCGAAGAATTTAGGGTCATGTGGCTCTAAATTCATTAATTGTTCTATTTTAAAAAAAACAACTAATAAAATTGGAAGTCTGCGATTCAAATTCAGTTGCTTTCGGTCCACTGAACAAAAATAATTGGGTGTCGGGGAAAATTCTTTTTATGACCTACACTTGAAAAATCTGAAAGGCGGTATAGCTTTAAAATACAAATCTCTTGTCAGCACCTCCTTACTTTTTTTCCCTGTTTAAATTGGAAGAATTAATTGGTTAGAATAAGAGTTTATAGCTGCTATAATGTAAGTGATAACAGGAACTACTTTGTTTAATGGACTACATCTATGAATGCAACTATTAATAGGTATAAAAACATAGCATGTCCTTAAACGTAAGAAATGTACTTGTTGGTGGACTGTTGTGGTATCAGAGGAATAAAACATTTCAGAATTTCAAAAGGAATCAGTTGAGGTGGTTCGGGCACCTTGTGATGCCTCCCAAGGGAGGTTTTCTGGGCGTGCCCCACCGGGAGGAGACCCCGGGGCAGACCCAGGACACGCTGGAGAGATTACATCTCTCGGCTGGCCTGGGAACGCCTCGGTATTCCCCCGGAAGAGCTGGTGGAGGTGGCCGGGGAGAGGGAAGTCTGGGCTGCTCTGCTTAGGCTGCTACCCCCGCGTCCCGGATCCGGATAAGCGATAGAAGATGGATAGATGGAGAATTTGCAGTTTCTGGAAGATATTCAAACTCTTTCCCCTTTTAATTTTTTCCTCCAACACCACATCCAGAAATGTTTTATGTCTGAACTTTATGACATAACATATTGGTTATGACATAAAAAAAACTATATGTTAAAACCAAAAAAAAAAAAAGTATAGATGTAAAGACGTAACAGTGAGGATTAAAAAAAAAATGATAAACTCAAACATCTTTCAAAGCATGATGAAATGGTTTTCCTCTTCTTTTTCCTCCCTCCGTGTTCGTTGGTCAGTTTCTCAAGTGGTTTATCACTAATGCTGAATGCCACTCAGACCACTGGAGTCTCATCTTGTTCTGGTGCTTCACTGCTCTCGGATGACGGCGATCTCTGCTGTCCTGGTACGGATCTCTGACGAAGGATCACAGGGACGAGTTTGATAAAGGACAGAGTAGCGACAGCAACCGCTACAGCGCTCAGGAGCTGGAACGATAAAGAGACATGTAGAAACAGGTCCGTTTTTCAGAATGAGGCTGCACGACTGTCAGAGCTGCTGTTATAGAAAAATAATCAACACCTGCTGACCAATCAGAATCGAGAATTCAGCAGGGCTGCAGTATAAAAATGGATAATGGACGTTAAAGGTTTCCTTTGTAAAAGTGTAACGTACAGACCTTCACAGTAGCAGGTCCAAGTGTTTGTATGGAGTCTAAGTGTGCAGCAAGCAGAGCCAGAGTACAGGGGAAGTACGCCTCATCACTGTTCGAGTTTCGACACCTGTAAAAGAAAAATAAGGAACAATGAACCATACATTTCGACAAGAAGTATTTACTGACCTCAAAAAAAAAAAAAAGGCAAGTGTGCATCAATGAAATGCAACACAGATGCAATTTGCACAATTGAAAAGAGCTGCATTCAAAGCCTGCCAAAAAAATGTACAGTAGAAGTCAAAAGTTTGGACACACCTTCTAATTTCATGTTTTTACTTTATTTAGTCACTTCATGTCTTAAAGCAATGATGGATGTCGTTTTTCTTTACTTAGTTGAGCAGTTCTTGACAGAATATGGATTATTACTAGCCTGGCAAGCCAGACTAAATGTGAATATTTAGTCTGGCCTCGCTCGTAGACATTTCCGAAGGGTGTGGGAGGAACAACCCGCTGTCTTTCAAACTGTCTCTGTGCGTATAGGCCAACGCTCTGACCAATCAGCGCAACAGTGACTGTGACATAGTCAGAGCGACAGAAAGCAGTGGGGGAGGCCTTGAAATAAATAATTTTTCAAAATGCGTATTAATTAATAAACAGGTTCTAGATATTAAGAAGTTTGGAGATAATGACCACAAGTTTGGAGTCTGTACCACATACTTAACATCCACTTATTTTTTTTAAGTGTTTTTCAAGGGTTTGCTTAAACTGTTTTTGAGAGTTTTTATTTAGTGGTGTTTGGTGAAATAATTTCCCTTAAATTTAAAATAACGGGAAAATAAGAAACAATCAAAAAGTAATGTTTCAAAGCTGTTTATTAATTCTTCATACTGCACAAACTAGCCCCGTCCTTTTGGCTACGAGCGGAGCCAGCTGGTAGATCAGACTTTTAACCTGTGTTTTCTTTCTCTCTCTCTCCCCCCCCAATCTGTCCCTCTGAGTTACATGTTGGTCCTGGGATTGAGATGCTGGCCCCTTCTGCCCCTCGGACCTGCTTGATCCATCCTGTGTCTGGTCAGAGTTTTATCGCACCGCTCCTGTGAAGGACGGCCCCATGAGGACAGTTGAGGGTTATACCTGTTAAAACTGTTAATATTATAGTCAGGCTGTCTGTTGTTGCCCAAATGAGGATGGGTTCCCTTTTGAGTCTGGTTCCTCTCAAGGTTTCTTCCTCATGTCGTCTGAGGGAGTTTTTCCTTGCCACCGTTGCCACAGGCTTGCTCATTGGGGATAGATTAGGGATAAAATTAGCTCATGTTTTAAGTCGCTCAAATTCTGTAAAGCTGCTTTGCGACAATGTTTATTGTTAAAAGCGCTATACAAATAAACTTGATTTGATTTTATTTTGCCATAGCCGGTCGGCAAAACAGCAAAAACGTCCTTCTTGAAAAGGAATGAGCGGAGAGCCTCTTCCTGCTCATGTTTCAACGAAAACTCCAAGTCTAATTCTTCTAAAACTGATTCCAAAGTGGAGTCAAACTAGCGCTGTTCACTAGCCCGTAGCCATCTTTCCTGCTGCGCTTTCTCCAGCGTCGCGCAGCTTTGTCGTCACTCCTGCAAAAGCCCGCCCAAAGAATCCAAACAAAAACCTTGTGTTGTGATTGGCGGGCACGATTTCATGCCCGGGGTGTTTTGTTGATATGGTGCGAGGCTAGACCCACTCGCTAGGCAAAAATATTTTTGGCCGCTAGGCGGGTGGGTCTAGTTTACTAGGCTAGATTATTACAGTTGTAGAATAGGGCAATCTTCTTTTATTCTATCCACATTCACCGGATATGAGCAATCATGCGCTCTGATTGGCTACTCTATGATGAGGCTATCAGCTCATATACTGTGAGTAGAGAAAAACAAAATGGCGGAGCGTGTTGCTGAACCAACTGAGGACAAAATAAAAACTACTTGAAAACAAAACCCCCAAAAATACAAAAAAAAAAGCAACAAAATATGGAATAAATCTTTATTTCAAGATTTATTATCGCATTTTTCACAAATTGCTCCTGTCATTTCACCGGTTTGTTTACATTCTAAGTGGAAATGATTTTGTCAGACGCTTTGTATAAAGTTTTTATTTATCGAATTTGCAAGAAATAAAAATAAAAATGCCATGTTTCTCAAAATCCAGTGAATGTGGATAGAATAAAACAGTTATTCCACTCAATCTCGTCATACGTGGCTTATAACCGACTCGGCGCTATCAGCTCATGTACGACTCGATTTAATGGGATAACTGTTAAATGGTATTATTATTTACTATTTGATCTCAAATGCATTAAGGCAGCAAGAAACTCATCCACTAACTAACTTTTGATGAGACACACCTGTTAACTGAAACACATTCCGGGTGACGACCTCATGAAGCTGGTTAAGATAACGCCAATAGTGTGCAAAGCGTCAAGGTAAACGCTGGATCGTTTTGAAGACTCTAAAATATCAAACACTTTGCTTTTTAACCCTTTTTTGTTAACGACATGATTCCATGTATGTTCCAGATGTCATTTCATAGTTCTGATGTCTTCAGTATGGTTCTACAATGTAGAAAAAGTCAAAATACAGAAAAACGTATGAACGAGTAGGGGTGTACAAACTTTTGACTGGTACTGTACACACAGGGAAAGTTATTTATATTCAGACTTGGATTATACAGCAGCTGCAGTCCATTTTATAGGTAAACCATCCAGGTTATGGAAATCCGCTGAATCTATTGGTTTAGATTTTTTTCCCCCACAAATAAATTCTCTGAATATTTAAGTCGAGTGACTAAGGCTACGTTCACACTGCAGGCTGAAGTGACTCAAATCTGATCTTTTCGCCCATATGTGACCTGTATCCGATCTTTTATTGACAATATGAACGACACAGATCCGATTTTTTCAACTCCGACCCAGGCCGTTTGGATATGTGGTCCTAATTCCGATTCCTATCTGATCTTTTCATATGCGACTTCAGTCTGAACCGCCAGGTCGCATTCATCCGACTTACACGTCATCAACAAGCCACAAACGTCACTATTCTGCGCTGAAGTAGGCGGTGGGTCTCTCAAAAAAAGTTACAACAACATGGCGCATAATCACGGGCGCAGATAGAGGGTGGGACTCGTCCCACCCAGATTTAAATTCACCTCGTTCGGTCCCCCGCACTTATAGGGAGGAAAAAACGTCTATGCTGTCTTTCTTTGCATAAGGCAAACCTCACGGAAAAATCAAAAGACTAATTACCATTCGGTTTATTGAGGTGCACAGCAGTACATACATAGTTGCAACAACTCACATAAAACAAAACAAAGACTGATATTCGGTTGGTTGAGCTGCGCAGACTGCACAGGTTGCGAGCTCGAGCTTGGTTGCTATGGTAACCCACAACAAGTTTGACAGGCATATTGGGGTTGGTTTGCTGGCAGCTTTGTCCCCCCCAGTTTTTTGTCCCCCCCCAGTTCAAAAAACGTATCTGCACCCCTGCGCATGACATCAATGCGAGGGACGCTTCGGGCTGTGAAGGTTCTGAATCTTCTCAATGGAAGGACGCAGAGGTTAGGGAGCTGATTTCCATTTGGGGGGATGCAGCTATTCAAGCCAGATTGGATGGGTCATACCGCAACCAGGCGGTTTTACTTCCGTAAACACTGGCCATGCTCACTGCGTGTGACGTCGTCGTATCCCGCAATGCGCATGCGGAACACTTTTAGGTCGCTTTTCATTCATACTGAGGATCACATACAAGTCGCATATATTTGTTAATGTGAACGACCTCACAAAAAAATCGGATTTCACAAAAAAATCGGAATTGAGCATTAAGCCTTGCAGTGTGAACGTAGCGTAAATTGTTCTCTGAAAACTGCACTGGGTCACTGGCTTCAGAAAGCACATATAGACGTAAACCCAGAGAGCCAATCAGATTTGAGATTCTGTAGGTTGTGACCAGAAAAGTGTGCAAATGATATCAGATGGTCTATAGCCCCTGGTCTGAGCTTAGTCTGGTGAACACCAGACCATATTACAAGTGAAATATGGTCTGGAATCCGCCTACTGAATTTCTCGTAGGGGACGTGTGGTTTACGATTGTCAACGGCCGTTTATTGGACGTTGCGAATGTCTATCATTTGGCGTATACGTAGCCCATGGCCAATCATGGCAGTTGTACCCGGTGACATAGTTAGAGCAACGAAGAAAGACTGTAACGCCAAACGCTGTTCTTTTTTTTAAAACAAACTTTCGCTCTAAACTATTCAGAACAGTGTCTAAAGCTTGATCGAAAGTTTGGTTCGTATCGCTCGCCGCCATGTTAAATGTGATCCGTAAACAGTCCCAAATAAACTACAAGCTTCCGTTTGTCGAGTAGTACGCGTCACCGTCTTTCCACCCCTCCCCACTCTCTGATTGGCTCCCTAACTCAGGCGAGCCTTTAGACCATAGTTTCCATGCTGTCTTTTCAGATCGGAACGATTGTGCAAAGCAGCATGGGATTTCCCAGGCTAGTCTGAGCTGAGACGAGAATATAAACCTACCTTTGGTACAGGCTGGTAAGAAGAGTGTATTTGTCTGAAAAATAATGTTGCAGCAGCTTCAGTTCAGACAGTACCAAGGCTGGTAATCTGTGATCTTCCTGAACAAGCAGCCCCAGACTGTACCAGCCCTGCAGAGAACGTGAACAAGCAAACGCACACAAATACAAACTGATAATTCAGGCACAGACGAAATGAAAACACTTCAGAACATCTGGAGGAGGTTTAGGATTCCACTACGCAGTCTTATGTCGCGTCAGTAAACCAGAGGTGGACAGTAACGAAGTACATTTGCTTGAGTACTGTACTTAAATATACTTTGAGTATCTGTACTTTACTTGAGGGTTTTTTTTGGCAACTTGTCAATTCTGAGATCGAGATGCTGACCTCTTCTGCTCCTCAGACCTGCCTGATCCATCCTGGTGCCCTGTGTCTGGTTGGAGTCTCATCGCATCGCTCCTGTAGAGGACGGCCCCATGTGGACAGTTGAAAGTCATACTTGGAGGACGCTCTGGACTCTTACAGTAATGCTTTTATGGTTGAGGACTACAGTTGACTTGCTAACTTTAGGACTGCAGTCGTCATGAACAGTTTTGCACTCAAGTTTCCATCGATGAAGAGTTTATAACAGCAACGAAACAGACTTCATGTTAAAACTGTTAATGTTATAGTCATGCTGTCTGTTGTTGCCCAAATGAGGATGGGTTCCCTTTTGAGTCTGGTTCCTCTCGAGGTTTCTTCCTCATGTCGTCTGAGGGAGTTTTTCCTTGCCACCGTCACCACAGGCTTGCTCGTTGGGGATAGATTAGGGGTAAAATTAGCTCATGTTTAAAGTCATTCAATTTCTGTAAAGCTGCTTTGCAACAATGTTTATTGTTAAAAGTGCTATACGAATAAACTTGACTTGACCTTATGACTTAAACTTCATTACATTTGAAAGACAAATATCGTACTTTTCACTCCACGACATTTCTATCAAGGTCCTCGTTACTATGAAGCAGCTTTGAAAGTGGATGTTTTTTTTTTCTTTTCTAAAATGTGATTGGTTTTTTCGCAGGTGACCCTGAGAGCCCATCAGTAATCATTCGGGTCACATCATGTCCATAGACTGGATAAAGTCAAGTTCAATGATTTCTCAGCAACATTATTTGACCACGATCAGTCGATGGCAGAATGGAAGGAGGCAGTTCTTCTGGGGAATACACACGCCCACGGTTCTATAGCTAGAACCCATATTTCAGTTTTCTGAAAGGATTAAAGATTAATTTTCTTTTAAATGTTTGCTTTGTTTGCCTAAAACGAACCACATCACGGCCTACAAAAACTCGCCATCCAACCTGCGGAAGCATATTGAGGTCTGTAAACATTTTATTCCAAGAGAAAGCTTGCAATGAAGTTGTCCGTGCTTTTAGAGCTAGCGATAATGTTGCAATAGCTATGCAGTCTGGTTAGTCAAATGACTTTCTATGGATTTTCCCGCCAAGTTGCCGTAGCCTTGTCCACGGCTAACATTTACACATAGCTAGTTAACTTGGACACTGTTAGTTAGCATGTAAAAATGGAGTTACGCTAACATGAATAATGTTAACTTATCTGAAGTCCTTTCAGAAATGCATGTTTTAGCATAATCTTGCCAAATAAACAGAATGTAGAAATCTTTCTTTTCTAGTAGCGTTAGCTACCCAATATGATTACGAGTTTGAAAAGAGTTTGCTAGCATGTCAGGTGGCGTTTCACTGACCAACTAGCTTAACATTAAACCACCATGACGGCACAGCATGCGTTCATTTTGTGAATTCACATTTCTGTCTTTGGTAACGGCATTAGGTTTTGTAAATGTTGTGGCAATAATACATGTTTGCATGTTCTCCCCGTGTCCGCGTGGGTTTCCTCCGGGTGCTCCGGTTTCCCCCACAGTCCAAAGACATGCAGGTTAGGTTAACTGGTGACTCTAAATTGACCGTAGGTGTGAATGTGAGTGTGAATGGTTGTCTGTGTCTATGTGTCAGCCCTGTGATGACCTGGCGACTTGTCCAGGGTGTACCCCGCCTTTCACCCATAGTCAGCTGGGATAGGCTCCAGCTTGCCTGCGACCCTGTAGAACAGGATAAAGCGGCTACAGATAATGAGAATGAATGAATGAATGAATGAATGAATGAATGAATCTCAACAGGACTAATACAATTTGATTGTTTTGGCCAAGTGTGCATTACCTGTGGGTCATTTTTGAGCGCCGCTTTTTTATACATCTCAGCTACATCTGAAAGATCTCTTTTGCCCAGTGCGTGCTCTTCATAGAACAGGTCTCCCATTTTAATCCAAGCTGAATCATTTGGAAAATAAAGATAACCAAATTAGCCATAACGTAATACTACAATGCAAAAGTCATAGATATCTTTGCAAATGTTAAATAAAATCTCATGAATTACCATAAGATGAAGGATCTTGGCTTTGAATGGAGAGATTGTAGTATCGTAGCATACACTGTGCCATAAATGGTGGATTCAATAATCCATGCTAATAGGGGAATATCATTTAAGAAGGAAAAAAAATACAGGTAGCACTTTTAACATAATGTTGCACAACGTGGCTCAAAAGACAATACATTGAGGATATTACAAGGTCACGTGAAGATATGAAGTTTATCTTTGGTGGACATATTCACGAGGAGATAAACTTCATATCTTCGCACCACCACGTTATGTTGTTTTTATATTATATGGACACATCTACAAAAAAAAAAAAAAACACGCAAGTTAATCAAAAATAATTTAAAAATTTGAACCAGTTCACCACTTTGACAACGCGCATCTCGTCAGCGGGAAAACACTGGGAGTTACTTCATCGGAGTGAAATATTGGGAATTATTATCCATACGGACAATTTTCCATGGAATAAAAGCACGTGTTCTATTCCCTTCTAGCGGGTTTCGTTCATTCGGTTTGATAGCATGCAATATTGTTAGCATATCGCTTATCCTGCGTGTATTACATCACTCTACCCAATGGAGAATGAGTGTTGAATATGGATTACAATACTGCATGGTTGTCAAGACAACACAACATCACACAGAGCTGATGCAAATATTAGGGTGCATCAGTTGCCCCCTAAAAATGAAAAGTTCCTCTGATCATGATGCATTTTTGTTTTTATGTTCCTTTTGGTAAGAAAACACACTGGGTGAAATATTTTGACAAAATTCAAAAGTTTAATGGTGGCACCAGGAGCTCAAAGTTATGGAAAAAGCTGCTATTTTATGACTTTTATGACAAAATTTCTATCACTTTTCATGAAACATTATGGCACCTTATAGAGTATACCAAATATCTTAGATACACATTTTTAGTCCATATTCTAAATATATTATCAAGCACAGTTTGAGTTTTAGCTGTTCATTGAATCATTGTTCAACTACTTTTAAACAATATAAATGTATTATGAATCACATTAATGCTTCTCAATCCCTTGCAAAGGTTCTTAACATGATCTCTGGGTCACAAGAAATCAATAAATGGAGTCCAGCATTGTGATTCAAACCTTACGCGGAAACATAAAATAAGCGGTTTTTGGCAAAAAAAAAAAAAAAAAGAACCTCATGGTGCCACCATTAGACTTTTGAATATGGTCAAAAAATTCTACAGGATGTCTTTATTGGTGAAAAGGAACACCCAAACAAAAATGCATCAGATTTTATGAAAGTGAGGGCAACTGATGCACCCTAGCAAATATGCAATGAGAAAGTTTTCTGCTGCGCATGTGCAGAACCATTTCTTTGTCTGCCAGGAAAGAGAAAGATGACACTAGTCCAGTGCTACTGCTAGGATTAAGCATTAAATAAACTAAAACTGAAGACACGCTGAGCACCCAAAAGGCTACCAAAACTTCATTAGATATTCTTCACGCATATTTACAAGAGAAAAACATACCAATGGTCAAAAACTGGAAGAGAGATGTAAAACTTCCACGCTAGCAAGTGACTAACAACTGGTAAACAAACATGGCTGCCAAATTTGGTTGCTCCGTTGTGCGTAGCTGTCAATATTGATTTTAAAAGTAACTCAATAAATTACACAGGGAAACGAATACTTAAGTCTGAGTGAAAAATACTGTAGCGAGCGTGCAGCGTGGAAGAAGAGTCTGGAGACAGAAGTCTTATTTTCTCGGTCGTTAGCCTGTGCTACTTGCTCTCTATAGCGCTGGCTTGACCGCTTTATTAGCATTCGCTAACACTACTGATGAACGCTACACCGGCTGGAAGGTGACTTCACTGCTGCGCTGACGGCACTGACTCGTGGGTAAACATGCGCTGGTCTTCGAGAATGCTGATATGAAGAGTGTGTGTATGGATAATAATAATAATAATAATAATAATAATAATAATAATGTTGGCTGGCTTTTTTTCATGGCCTATCAGATATATTCCATTCAGCTACTCATCTTTGACTCATTCAGTATCATGCTAGCTGAATTGAATATATCTGATAGACCACGAAAAAAAGCCAGCCAATATTATTTAAATATGTCACTCAGATCCGTGATGTATTTTGTTTGAAAAATGTGAGTTTTTCAACATGAGAAGATAAAATTCATATCTTCAAGCCAACATGTGATTTTCTTTCTCTTATCTCGACACATTCACAAGCAAAAAGTACCCAAATTTATCAAAACAATTCATTATTTTATGGGCGGCACGGTGGTGTAGTGGTCAGCGCTGTCACCTCACAGCAAGAAGGTCCGGGTCCGAGCCCCGTGGCCAGCGAGGGCCTTTCTGTGCGGAGTTTGCATGTTCTCCCCGTGGGTTTCCTCCGGGTGCTCCGGTTTCCCCCACAGTCCAAAGACATGCAGGTTAGGTTAACTGGTGACTCTAAATTGAGCGTAGGTGTGAATGTGAGTGTGAATGGTTGTCTGTGTCTATGTGTCAGCCCTGTGATGACCTGGCGACTTGTCCAGGGTGTACCCCGCCTTTCGCCCGTAGTCAGCTGGGATAGGCTCCAGCTTGCCTGCGACCCTGTAGAACAGGATAAAGCGGCTAGAGATAATGAGATGAGATGAGATGAATTCATTATTTTCCTCACGACTGATGTACAGAGATTTGTCACGGTTTTGGTTCTCCATGTCCCAGATGGAGCTCGTATGAAAAACACAGGTGGCGTATTCCCCAGTAAAACACTTGTTTCCATATAATATAACACTATGAGAACATTTTCCTACAAGACATATAAATATATTACATAAACCTAGAAACACTTTGAATTAACAAAACCTAATGCCTTTGATGTTAATGTAAATGACCCTGATGGTCGTGAGACTCACAGGACTGTGTTCACACAGGTACGCCATGTTAAACTGAGCCGCTTCAAATCCACACTCGGCACACATCAGGTAATGAACCAATGCCATGAACCTGTCAAAGACAACAAGGTGCAAAATTACATGTTCCTCTCCATGAATCTGAACATTTCAAAATGTAGAAAATAAAGCAGTACTAATATTAAGTGCACTGGTCTGTAAATGTTTACCAGTTGCCCTTAAGATAGGCATTCAGGCCTTTCCTCAAGGCTGTACCAAGATATCCATTGTGTTCAGATGCCCACTTCACCCACCTACAGATCAAGGACAAAACAACAAATTATACTTTCTCAACATTCATTCAAAAAATTGCATGACAGTAATAAACTATTTACTCCTTGCTGCTCATAAACGAAGAGTTTGGTTCCAAAATGCGATAAAGCCACTGTGATAAACTTTAGGGGGGGGGGGGTATTTTCTTTACCAAGAAATCAGTAGTATGAAAGCTGCAATTTTCTGTTTGAAACTTTAATATAAACACCATGAGGTTGTACTAACATTGAAAATGCAAATGTAGATTTTGATTTTTAAAATTTTATTTCAAAATCCAATTTATTTAAACCCACCCCCCCAAAAAAATGGGGTACATCCATCCATGACACGGGTTCCCTCCCCAAATGTGATAAACCCATTCATTACATCAATAAAAAAATATTTTGTGTGTGTGTGAACTATAACTAGAAACAAGAAGTGAAGTTGATCTACACATATGACAGCCTCTGAACTTGGACCATCTCTGATACTGGCCCACAGATTTTCCCAAATTACATTCATCTTGTCGTCGACAACAACAATCTGTTTAACTCACAAAGCTCTGAGGAATGTTAATAGGCCGAGTCAGATGTTTACATGGAAACTATTTTATTTTATTTTTTTTAAGGACAAACTTTTTTTTGATTCTAAACAATAAATTTAGAAGTTTGGACACCATGTACAGTTAAATTCATATTGGAGCTCCATACTGAAGAGAATATAGTAAAGCACTGAGCTGATTTTTGATGGCTTTTGCGATCACAGGGAACCCGATCGTAAGTGCAAGGCAACGTATCTCAAACACTTGACCACTGGACAATGAAATTTGTATCTTTATTTACATAAGATAGATGTTTTTTTTTTTTTTAATCCAGCGCTGATTTTAATTTGCCTTTTAACACATTTTACACTCATCAGGAACGCCACTTTTAGGCAGTGCCTATATCATCAGCCTCCTTCAGTCTGTGCAGACTATGGAATGCATTTAGGTCAATTTGGGGTTAAGAGTTGCAACGAGGAACGGCACGGTGGTGTAGTGGTTAGCGCTGTCGCCTCACAGCAAGAAGGTCCGGGTTCGAGCCCCGTGGCCGGCGAGGGCCTTTCTGTGCGGAGTTTGCATGTTCTCCCCGTGTCCGCGTGGGTTTCCTCTGGGTGCTCCGGTTTCCCCCACAGTCCAAAGACATGCAGGTTAGGTTAACTGGTGACTCTAAATTGACCGTAGGTGTGAATGTGAGTGTGAATGGTTGTCTGTGCCTATGTGTCAGCCTTGTGATGACCTAGCAACTTGTCCAGGGTGTACCCCGCCTTTCGCCCATAGTCAGCTGGGATAGGCTCCAGCTTGCCTGCGACCCTGTAGAACGGGATAAAGCGGCTAGAGATAATGAGATGAGTTGCAACGACGACTGTGGCTATAAAGCCCAATACAGGATGAGCAGGTTCTCCCACAGCTGGTGCAGGCAAAGCTAGGTATTGGGTCTCTTCTCTGTGTCTGGAGTTTTCTGCACCCCCTCTTTGCATCGGCCAGCTGCCTGATCTTGTTTTCTACTGCTTTGGCACCATGGTGGAGGACTGATCTCCAGACTTTCCTGTCATTAACCTTAAGATCCCATGATTGAGGATCGGTGTCGTAGGCGTTTAGGTTTTGTTTGACTACGTCCTTAAAGTGTAGAAGTGGACAGCTGGTTTTACAACTTCCAGTGGTGAGATCCCCATCGAGAATGTCTTTGGGAATTCTACCCTCTGCCATCCTATGTACTGTACGTGTCCAAGCCAGCGTAATCTGCGATGTTTTAGGATGGCAAGCATGGCAGGAACTTTGACCTTCTCTAGGAGGTCATTGTTGGTAATTTTGTCCTTCCAAGTAAGGCCCAGAATTTGACATAGGCAGCACATGTGGAAGGTGTTGAGCTTCTTCTCTTGGCAGGAGTAGGTGGTCCAAGACTCACTGCTGTACAGAAGCATGCTGAGGATGCAGGCACAATATATTTGGATTTTGGTAGAAGTTTGCTGTTGTCCCAAGCATGTTGTTTCATGTTGGACATCATCATGGCAGCTTTTCCAATCCACTTGTTGATTTCACTATCCAGGGTAAGGTTGTTGGTGATGATAAAACATAGATACAGTGGGGAAAACAAGTATTTGATCCCTTGCTGATTTTGTTGGTTTGGCCACTAATAAAGACTCGATCAGTCTGTAATATTAATGGTAGGTGTAGTCTAACATGCTGAGACAGAATATCACAAAGAAAATCAAGAAATCGACTTTAAAGAATTTGTATTAATTTATTTGCATTTTATTGAGGAAAATAAGTATTTGAACCCTCTTGCCAAAAGGACTTAGTACTTTGTGGCAAACCCCTTATTAGCAAGCACAGAGGTCAGACGTTTTTTGTAGTTGATGACCAGGTTTCTGCACATATTAGGAGGAATTTTGGTCCACTCTTCTTTGCAAATGACCTCTAAATCATCAAGATTCCGTGGCCGTCGCTTGGCAACTCTGAGCTTCAGCTCTCTCCATAGATTTTCTATAGGATTCAGGTCCGGAGACTGGCTGGGCCACTCCATGACCTTGATATGTTTCTTCTTCAGCCATTCCTTGGTTGCCTTGGCTGTATGCTTTGGGTCATTATCCTGCTGGAAGACCCATCCACGACCCATTTTAAGCTTCCTGGCAGAGGGAAGGAGGTTTTCACTTAGGATTTTACGGTACATGACTCCGTCCATCTTCCCATTGATACGGTGAAGTAGCCCTGTGCCCTGTGCAGAAAAACACCCCCAAAGCATAATGTTACCACCTCCATGCTTGACAGTGGGGATGGTGTTCTTGGGGTCATAAGCAGCATGTCTCTCCCTCCAGACACGACGGGTTGAATTGATGCCAAAGAGCTCAATTTTGGTCTCATCTGACCATAACACCTTCTCCCAGTCACTCTCCAAGTCATTCAGATGTTCACTGGCAAAGCTCAGGCGGGCCTGCACATGTGCTTTCTTAAGCAGGGGTACTTTGCGAGCACTGCAAGATGTTAGACCATTGCGGTGTAAAGTGTTACCAACTGTTTGCTTGGTGACTGTGATCCCAGCTGCTTTAAGATCATCCACTAACTCTGCCCGTGTTGTATTAGGTCTATTTCTCACCGTTCTCATGATCCTGGAAACCCCACGAGGTGAGATCTTGTTTGGAGCCCCAGACCTAGGTCTATTGATGATAATGTTGTGAGTCTTGTACTTGCGCACAATTGCACCAACAGTTGTCACCTTAACGCCCAGCTTCTTGCTAATGGTTTTGTAGCCCATACCGGTCTTGTGCAGGTCTACAATCTTCTCCCTTAAATCCACAGAAAGCTCTTTAGTCTTTCCCATGTTGGAGAGTTTGGAGTCTGACAAACTGATTGATTCTGTGGCCAGGTGGCTTTTATACAAGTCATTAGTGATATCAGGTGTCTTCAATTTAGGTGACAAGGTAATTTGGAGAGTCTAACTTGTCTGTATTAACAAGAACTCTTGATGGTTACTAGGGGATCAAATACTTCTTTTTCTCAATAAAATGCAAATAAATTAATATAGATATTTACAAGTTATTTTCTGGATTTTCTTTTTGATATTCTGTCTCCACATGTTAGAATACACCTACCATTAAAATTACAGACTGATCAAGTCTTTCTTAGTGGGTAAACCAACAAAATCAGCAAGGGATCAAATACTTGTTTTCCCCACTGTACATAAAATGGGATCATCGATTTTTATTTGTGGCTTGTCTGTGCTTCCTTGGGTGACAACTTGGGTCTTTTTAGGCTGATTGTAAGCCGAAAAGCAATACAGGCCTGGTGGAATTGGCTTACTAGAGTCTGGAGGCCACCAGCAGTATGAGAGATCAGGGCTGCATCATCATTATGTTCACTTGTGCAAATCGACACGGCTGGACACACATACTCCCTACTCTGCACATGGATTGGGGACACCCCAGAGGGGCCCAAGACAACATTTCTGATTTTCCAAACCATGCAATTAGTGCTAATCCAATACACTATTCATTTCCCGTAGGCCACATGTTCACGCTAACACACTGTGCTAATCCAAGATACTATTCATTTCCTGTAGGCTACATGCTCATGCTAACACACTGTGCATAGCCTTGGCGGAGAATCCTCTCCCCGACTCACCTGAAAGTTTTGATTGTATGGGACCACACAATCAGCGCTCCTCACAGGAGACTTCCGCTCGGGCTGAGTCAACATCACTGAGGAGACGCGGTGAGTCATTTACGTCATTTTGACAAAACACAGTGAAAATATATATACAGTGGGGCAAAAAAGTATTTAGTCAGCCACCAATTGTGCAAGTTCTCCCACTTAAAAAGATGAGAGAGGCCTGTAATTTTCATCAGAGGTACACTTCAACTATGAGAGACAGAATGGGGGGAAAGAATCCAGGAAATCACATTGTAGGATTTTTAATGAATTAATTGGTAAATTCCTCGGTAAAATAAGTATTTGGTCACCTACAATCAAGCAAGATTTCTGGCTCTCACAGACCTGTAACAACTTCTTTAAGAGGCTCCTCTGTCCTCCACTCGTTACCTGTATTAATGGCACCTGTTTGAACTCGTTATCAGTATAAAAGACACCTGTCCACAACCTCAAACAGTCACACTCCAAACTCCACTATGGCCAAGACCAAAGAGCTGTCAAAGGACACCAGAAACAAAATTGTAGACCTGCACCAGGCTGGGAAGACTGAATCTGCAATAGGTAAGCAGCTTTGTGTGAAGAAATCAACTGTGGGAGCAATTATTAGAAAATGGAAGACATACAAGACCACTGATAATCTCCCTCGATCTGGGGTTTCACGCAAGATCTCACCCCGTGGGGTCAAAATGATCACAAGAACGGTGAGCAAAAATCCCAGAACCACACGGGGGGACCTAGTGAATGACCTGCAGAGAGCTGGGACCAAAGTAACAAAGGCTACTATCAGTAACACACTACGCCGCCAGGGACTCAAATCCTGCAGTGCCAGACGTGTCCCCCTGCTTAAGCCAGTACATGTCCAGGCCCGTCTGAAGTTTGCTAGAGAGCATTTGGATGATCCAGAAGAGGATTGGGAGAATGTCATATGGTCAGATGAAACCAAAATAGAACTTTTTGGTAAAAACTCAACTTGTCGTGTTTGGAGGAGAAAGAATGCCGAGTTGCATCCAAAGAACACCATACCTACTGTGAAGCATGGGGGTGGAAACATCATGCTTTGGGGCTGTTTTTCTGCAAAGGGACCAGGACGACTGATCCGTGTAAAGGAAAGAATGAATGGGGCCATGTATCGTGAGATTTTGAGTGAAAACCTCCTTCCATCAGCAAGGGCATTGAAGATGAAACGTGGCTGGGTCTTTCAGCATGACAATGATCCCAAACACACCGCCCGGGCAACGAAGGAGTGGCTTCGTAAGAAGCATTTCAAGGTCCTGGAGTGGCCTAGCCAGTCTCCAGATCTCAACCCCATAGAAAATCTTTGGAGGGAGTTGAAAGTCCGTGTTGCCCAGCGACAGCCCCAAAACATCACTGCTCTAGAGGAGATCTGCATGGAGGAATGGGCCAAAATACCAGCAACAGTGTGTGAAAACCTTGTGAAGACTTGCAGAAAACGTTTGACCTCTGTCATTGCCAACAAAGGGTATATAACAAAGTATTGAGATTAACTTTTGTTATTGACCAAATACTTATTTTCCACCATAATTTGCAAATAAATTCTTTAAAAATCAGACAATGTGATTTTCTGGATTTTTTTTCTCATTCTGTCTCTCATAGTTGAAGTGTACCTATGATGAAAATTACAGGCCTCTCTCATCTTTTTAAGTGGGAGAACTTGCACAATTGGTGACTGACTAAATACTTTTTTGCCCCACTGTATGTATGTACAGTATATATATCACATGCGATATCTGACCAAACCCTAGGACCAATAAAGCCCCTGTGAAGAGCACCATTCAGAGGAAGTCAGGTTCACAGGCAATAACTAATATTATATATAAAGTGGCATATCTAGATCCCAGGAGGAACCAGATGGCTCAAAGTAGAAAATAACCCTGGACCACATTCCTTACTGGAAGAATAATATAAAATGTTAAGATAAAAATGTTTGATTCCATCAGAGTTATTCATTTATTTTGTTCAACATCTCACGAAAAGACGGTAATTCTTCGCAATTTTGACAGTCAGTGGGAACGGCTGTTATTGATTCTGTATTTGAATGGTGCGCTGTGATTGGTTGAGCGGAGATAACACATTCTGTGGAAAATAAGGTAGTGGCATGTGTCGGGTTTTGGAAAGAAAGGGGATATACCATGCAGAGAAATGTGGCGGATATCGTGTTTTGCATAAAATTGATGATAGAACTATGCATCGCAATCAAATGCCAAACTTCTTTTGGTGCGACCTTGATTTTATTCTTTGAAAATGACACTTATTGCATTCCGGAACCACTCTCTTCATATGTAGAAACACTTATTTGTATTATTTTAAAGGTATCTTGGCTTCCTGGTAATCAGAATACTTTGTCCAGGTTGCCCTTCAACTTACAGAACAGCATCTGATGGCTGTCGCACCACATAGCCAGGAATACCTCGACTCCAAATCTCAGCCAGCTCAATGCCTCCATCGATGTGGCCTCTCTGGGCTGATTTCAGAAAGTACTGATATGCCTTAACCTGAAGACAAAGCAAAGCAATAACATGTTTACCCACTGCTTTTGTTGTTGTTCTTGTTTGTGTACTCATGTGTAGCGTACACCATTCGTGCTCTCTGTGCTGTCCCTGTGTCCCCAAGTCCAAGTCATTTGTTACAATATTTCTGTGTGAAAGAGCTTATTCAAGCAGAAAATAATAAATAGATGGACTTTGGTTTAATCCATCAGTATTTAATTTGAGACATGGTAATTTCAAAGCAAGCTTTTGCTGTATAACAGTATAATTGGTTGATGTTTTAAATCAGAAGTTTTCGATGCATTGCATTTTCAGCCTAAGATTACAGGAACACAATTTCATCTTTTATTAGAACATTTTATTTTAGATAGTCTGATTTAGATGCTCAAAATATAGACTGCCATGAAAGACTGTCAACTGATTATCAAAATATCAAATAATATTGCAGCACATCAGAAAATACAGGGTGTCTGGAACCAATGAGAATAAAACTACATGTATGTAATTTTGTATTTATTATTTAAGCATATGCTGTACGTGTTCACCTTTACGCACTATGCATTAATTAATTCACCCGTTGTATTTTTTTTTCCAGATTTTGCTCAACATATTCTCCATTTGTTTCTGACTTTTTGGACACCCTGTCAATCGTCAGAATCCATATGGAGTGGAAATGAGTGATGGCAGTAGGGACACGTTGATGGTTTGTGGATGATCTACTAATCATCTAGAGCCATAATGTTGACTGTTCAAACAAAGAGAAAGTAAAAAGGATAAGTTGATAGTCTACAGACTGTGTGCTAAAATGTAATAATTATAAGCCATTCACATATTTTTGGGAATTAGCTAGTAAACTTCTTTATGATAGTGATCAGACAGGTTGTCTATACTGTAGATGGTTTGCTTACAGTTTGTACAGTGCCTAAAATAGACTATCCAAAAAATAAAGTACTATCAAAAACTTTCATACAAATCATATGCTCATTTCTGCAAATTCAGTTTGAAAGCAGGACTTGCCAGGAGACACTGGGATAGTTACAATTCAAACTGTAAATCACTTAATAACACAACCAGCCAACCAATTAACCAACCATTCACTCAATCAACCAACCGACTGAATGAAAAACCAAACAACTGAACATTCACCCAACTAACCAATTAACCAACCAATCAATTAACAAAACACTCACCTACCTAAGCAATTAGCCAATCAATTAACATTCACTCAACCAACCAATTAATCAACCAATCACTCACCCAAGAAGCCTTTGTCACATGTACACTCAATCACAGACTGAAGCACACAGTGAAATTTAACCTCCGCATTTAACCCATCTGAAGCAGTGAAAAAACACACACACACACACACACACACAGGGCGGCACGGTGGTGTAGTGGTTAGCGCTGTCGCCTCGCAGCAAGAAGGTCCTGGGTTCGAGCCCCGGGGCCGGCGAGGGCCTTTCTGTGCAGAGTTTGCATGTTCTCCCCGTGTCCGCGTGGGTTTCCTCCGGGTGCTCCGGTTTCCCCCACAGTCCAAAGACATGCAGGTTAGGTTAACTGGTGACTCTAAATTGACCGTAGGTGTGAATGTGAGTGTGAATGGTTGTCTGTGTCTATGTGTCAGCCCTGTGATGACCTGGCGACTTGTCCAGGGTGTACCCCGCCTTTCACCCGTAGTCAGCTGGGATAGGCTCCAGCTTGCCTGCAACCCTGTAGAACAGGATAAAGCGGCTACAGATAATGAGATGAGATGAGACACACACACACACACACATATATACAAGGGCAATGAGCACACACACATACCCAGAGCAGTGGGCAGCTATGCTACAGTGCCTGGGGAGCAGGTAGGGGTTACATGCCTTGCTCAAGGGCACTTCAGCCCAACCTCAGCCCAAGGCTGCCCCATGTTAACCCTTTGGTGACTGACCCCTTGAAAATGGTTCCTCCAGGAACTATGATGTTTTAGTTGTCAAGACAATGGAAAACTAAAATACAAAAACAGAAAGATACGTCACAATGCTCTTGTGCACAAAACAAAATGCTCTTGTATTTTAGTTTTTCCATTGTCTTGACAACTGAAACGTCATCGTTCCTGGAGGAACCATTTTCAAGGGGTCAGTCACCAAAGGGTTTTAACCTAACCGCATGTCTTTGAACTGTGTGGGGGGGAAACCAGAGCACCCAGAGGAAGCCCACGCAGACACAGGGAGAACATACAAACTCCACACAGAAAAGCCCCCATTGGCCACTAGGCTCAAACCCAGAACCTTCTTGTTTCGAGACGACAGTGTTAACTACTACACCACCATGCAGCCCAATCAATCAATGAACCAACCAACCCACTAAATAAAAAAAAAAAAACAACCAATTAAACAATCACTCACTCAACTAACCAATTAACCAACCAATCAACCAAACATTCACTCAACCAACCAATTAACCAAACTACTAATGAAACAATCACTCACCTGCCTAAGCAATTAGCCAACCAATCAACCAAACATTCACTCAACCAACCAATTAGTCAATCACTCACCCAACCAAACAATTAGCCAAACACCTAATTAAAGCAAATCAACAAAAGTATTGTTTTAATTAGTTGTTTGGTTAATTGTTTGGTACAGTTTATATAGTGTATCAAATGGACAATTAACAAAACAATCGATCAACAAAACAAGAATTCGGGTGGTACAGTGGTGTAGCGATTAGCGCCATTGCCTCACAGCAAGAAGGTTCTGGGTTTGAACCTCACAGCCTTTCTGTGTGGGAGTTTCCATGTTCTCCCCATGTCTGTGTGGGTTTCCTCCGGGTGTTCCGGTTTCCTCCACAGTTCATAGACATGCAGATTAGGTGAAATACCCAGCTACTGGCGTTCCAAAAGCCAGTACATACTTAGTGCCAGTCCCAAGCCCAAATAGATTGGGGAGGGTTGTATCAGGAAGAGCATCTGGTGTATAAATAAAAAATTAAAAATAAAAAAAAAATATGCCAAATCAAATATGTGGAACAAATTTGCTGTGGTGACCCTTAACAGGCACACCCAAAAGAAGAAAAACAACAAAACAAGTATTCAGTTACCCACTCAAACAACCAACCAACCAATTATCCAACCACCCTGGCCACCCAGCAATCAACCAACCAATTAATGAACCAATCACTCAGCCAACCTGCCAAGCAACCAACCAAGTAATCAGTCAAGCAACCAATTAACAAAACATCACTAAACCAACCCACTAATTAACCAGTCAGTTTATCCAGTAGATCAGTAAATGTTTGCATAAACAGACTTTGTCAGGTGGTTGTCCAGGATAAAGGCCTTGTGAGTGAAGGACCCCGAGATTCATTGCAGCATCTGGATTCTCCAGCTGATCAGCCAGTTCCCAGAGCTCCACTGCTTGCTCATAGTTCTTCTCAAACTGCTCGTAGTACCAACCCAAAGCTGTGATGGCTGGAGCATAGCCCTGTGGTGCACAGCAAAGCACATTTATCAACCATTCAACACATACTTTACATACTTCATAACCAGATAAGAAGGGAACGGGGCTTGGTTTAACACTGAGCCAAAAATTCAGCAATGAGGAAATGACAAATGTTATCTGTTCTTCTGGTCAGGCTCGCTAATAACCCAGAATCGGGAAAAATTATTGAATGACCGTTAGCTCTTTATATTATCAGACAATATATGGAACGGAGAAGTATTGATTGTGACTTGTTTACAGTTTGTACCTGTTTCATTGCTTTTTCCAGGAAAGTGACAGCTTTTGGCACGTCTTTTGGAACTCCTTGGCCCTGGAAAGCATATGGAAATGAGTAGAATTTACCTCTCACCCTTTTTCCACACAGTCCATTAAAACTCTGTACTCATATTCTTAAGTATATCTGAAGGTTCACAGTCATGCAGCAGTGTCACAGATTGTAATGACTTATAATTGACACATAATTAGGACTGACCATGAGCAGAACAATGGCGTAGTCGTACATGGACACAGGGTCCTGCAGCCTGGTGGCTCCTCTCTCATAGTGTCTCACTGCCGTCTGGATATCTGAACTTACGCCTTGCTGACCCCAGAACAACATCCGAGCTACTGCCCGCTGGACAGTCAAACACACGTGTTCATACACACGTACACTTCAAGGAAAACTTACTGTACATTCCGGGAGTAAATTTACTGTGGACAGTCTTGATGTTCATTACCTCCGCATCTGCGACACCATTGCGTGCCTGGAGTTTGAGCCACTGAAAGATGTCATCATTCTCATTGGTTTGGGCTTTCAGTTGTTCCTCGTCATTGAGGTGTATTGACTCGACAAACGTCTACATGATGTCCAAAAAATATTTAATCAGTTTATTTTAATGCTGTTTGGGATACATGTCTTGGCTCCGCACCCAATTTTATGTAATGTAAAGCCCAGACCATTATGAATTTGTCCATTTGAAGTCAACAAACAAATGGTACCTTAATATATCCTTTGGCCAAAAATAATTCTGAATAAATTATACATAGTATAATTTATATAAATAAGTAAAAATATTGGGCGGCACGGTGGTGTAGTGGTTAGCGCTGTCGCCTCACAGCAAGAAGGTCCTGGGTTCGAGCCCCGGGGCCGGCGAGGGCCTTTCTGTGTGGAGTTTGCATGTTCTCCCCGTGTCCGCGTGGGTTTCCTCCGGGTGCTCCGGTTTCCCCCACAGTCCAAAGACATGCAGGTTAGGTTAACTGGTGACTCTAAATTGAGCGTAGGTGTGAATGTGAGTGTGAATGATTGTCTGTGTCTATGTGTCAGCCCTGTAATGACCTGGCGACTTGTCCAGGGTGTACCCCGCCTTTCGCCCGTAGTCAGCTGGGATAGGCTCCAGCTTGCCTGCGACCCTGCAGAAGGATAAAGCAGCTAGAGATAATGAGATGAGAAGTAAAAATATTCATTTAATAAATTATACATATCTGAATAAATTCATTCTGATCATATATTTTGGATAATCTGTTTATTGATATCCAAAACTGCCCAATCTGTAGGCAATCTCCATTTATATGCACCCGAGATGTAATCCAATCTAAAAGTTATGCAAATGTGAGGAGAAGGGTTTAGTGTCCTCTGTAACAAGGAGCACGCGAGTCCAATCAAAGAGCTCAGCCCTTTACCCAAGTGTCTTACACAGGGACATGTGGCCTCATGATCTACGTACTCTAAGACTAATGCACTGCAATAAATAAACGGATAGATAGATAGACAGATAAACAAAAAAAAACTTGGCAAGTGAAAAGCCTACTGCGAGACATTTTTTACTAGAGCAGCGGCTACAATTATCGACACCTTAACGATCTTTTGGCCGTTGCAAAAGTAGAAAAGACTTTCAATATGTGAATTGTGCATGAATAATTACTCAAACTTCCACTGGAAAAAAAAAAAAAGTTGATTCCCAATTACTTAACCTATCAGATCACGTGACACCATTCCACAAGTATTGACACATATGTCCACAGTTATCGACACCATTCCATAATTATCGACATCCAGATGATTAGTTATAAAAAATAATAAATCAGTATGTGGTATTAACAAAACAGTTTTTATTTAAAATTTGTTTTACACAGACTTATATTTAGTACAAAATATATTTTATATAAATATCGGTGTTTACGTAAATGAGGAAGTAATTCTAATGTTTGTAAACAAATGAACTGATAATATTTAACCTGCATCAGAAAATCTTTTTGTTCCACTTTCTACCCACTTTCTAAGTATTTTCGTAGATCACATTTTGTTCATCATTCGTTGTTGTTTGTATTAATTTCTAGTTTTGTAGTTTACCAATAAATGTCAACAGGCAACTGACATTATAACCACATGAACATCCAGGTCAAAAGTCGCATATCATTCCTCGAACCAAAATATAATGTCTACTGATATTGTAATATGTGGTCGATATTTACAACAAACTAAAAAAAAAAAAAAATCTGAATGGAATAGAAAAATCTGAATATTTCAAGCATGTAATTTTTTTTTTATATGCTAGGAATTTAATTCTGGTTTAATTCTATTTATTGCAATCGGATTCCAAATACTCTATAAACATTCCATTCTGCTATGAATCAGGAAAAAAAAAAATCATTTAAAAAAAAATTGTCATTTTAAATTTTATATATATATATATATATATATATATATATATATATATATATATATAAATAAATCACAGCACTTTTTTTTTTTAAAGTACTTCATCTACTACAACAATGTTACATAAAGATGGATCCATAACAGTTGTAAAATGTCCCTTAATTCCACAGCGTGTCGATAACGGTGGACACCGGTGAAAGTGATCACTATTATCGACACCTCACGTGACTTCTCAAATGCGCGTTTAGATACAAAATGGCGACTGTCAAATGAAAGAGTCAGAAACAAAGTAGGTTTCGACAAGGAGATCATGAAATATTGGTGAATTTGATCAGTAAAAACATGTCCATGATCTTTCCACCATGCTCACCTGCGATGAGAACGTCCGGGTTTTCATCAACTTGCTGATCGTGCTAAAAAAATTCCATCTCCGGTAACAAGCTGCGTCATCAGGCAACAAGATCAAAGGGTGAGGCGGGTCTTCTGGTTGATTAATTAACCAATAATAATAACTGTTGTAACTGAAACTCAGCTTTGTAAAATTGTTTTTTATTGGTAAATCTGAAAAGGTGTCGATAATTATGGACTGTCGATAATTGTAGTCGCTGCTCTAATTTCATTTTAAATTTTCTTATTCTATTGGCAGATCATTTTCATGATTTTAAGTATTTATTTTTAGAAAGAAGCAAAATTATTAGCGGATGCCATGGCCTAATGGTTAGTGAAGCAGCTTTGGGACCAAAAGGTCACTGGCTTGATTCCCTGGACCAGCAGGAATGTCTGAAGTGCCCTTGAGCAAGGCACTTAACCCCCTACTGTTCCCCAGGCTGCTCTGGGTATGTTGTACGTCGCTCTGGATAAGAGCGTCTGCTAAATACCTGGAATGTAAATGTTGTAATGAAATGTAATTTGCCAACAAAGAAAATTAAAACTTAAAATTATCTTAATCTTATATCTGGTTTATTGTAATCTTATTACAGGAAACACTAGATCAATTTGATTAAAGATGTTTTCACTTGCTAGGATTTTATATTTTTTCTTCAGTGTAGCGGTGATGCAGGGAAATTTTCTCAAAGGTGACACGTTTAATATTTATTTCTTACTAAGTTTCCTGACTTTTTTTAAAATTAACTTTAAGAGAGCGAGAGAAAAAAAACGAGCGGTAGTGAAGGAACAATTTTATATCTGTAACAACGTAAGTGATAAAGGGAACTGACTTATTTTGCAGATATTCCACAACAGGTAAATTTTATGACGTCATAATTTAATGAGTAAAAAATTTAACCAAACGCAAAATGTCGTGATATCAGCGTAATATAATATAGGGCTACCATAGATCACACTACTCCGTCATTGATTATGTTTCTGAAGTTATTTTAATTCCACATATTAAAAAGCCAGTAAAAAGAAGAGTTTTTATTTGATATTTGCCTGACATTTGAAAGGATAACCAAAAAAACCAAACAATAATATCAAAAATGCACACATTAGCCATTGTTAAAGCAGATATTTTGCCTTTCTTATCTTCTAGTGTTCCTCAAGAACATTAAAATCCAGTATCTGGGAATAACAGTGGAAGAAATATCCATGCCCATGAGTATTACATATAATTTACTGCATATTAGAAATGACAAAAAGCAGAAGGTCCAGTAATATACACACTGAGATAATGTAGGATAATGGAGTAAGGAACAATACCTCGAGTGTTAGATGCTAGATTAAATGCTGTACCTGCTGTGAGGAAGGTTTGAGACGGTCAGCTGAGGTTTGCTTGGCGATGTTGGAATAGTAGGCATAGGAGAGGTCTGGGTCTGCTGCCACGCCCTGATCACCTACATGGTGCAGGTGCCCCAGCCGGAGAAGAGCCAGTCTCGAGTCCTTCTGAGCTCCCAACGCTGATAGCAGCCAGGCCTGAGACAAGACGACACAATTTTTATTTTGTATTTTTTTTTTAATGTACTATATCTTTTCTACATAGAACACACCTTGTAGGGCTGTTTCTTCACACCGAGCCCACTGCTGTATAGAACAGACGCGAGATGGAGAGCCCAGTTGTCTCCTAAACACCCTGCTTGTAATAGAGAAGGCATCAGCCTTCTTACTGCCTTCACACTTTTTTCTGCCTCCATCATACGCACCACGGACGCATACAAAGCTCGGCCAATGGCTGCTGGACTCACAGAGCCTGAGGAACAACCAAGATGGTATTCATAACTCTCTGGTTGTATACTGATAAGAAAATGTGAAATAAGACACTATATTGTGTGCCGGAATTATGGATACTAACCTGAAGTTGATTATTTTCCTCTAATAGCAATGGTTTATTCCTTTTATACCACAGCTATTTGTCGACTAGTACAGTTTTCATTGTGTTGAAGTACAACAACGTTGTGGAACATCTGCAGAACTAGTTAGTTCAGGTTCTCACTGACATTACAGCTATGAATTAGTTGTTCCTTCACCCACCTTCGTTTTACTCTCTTGAAGTTGTTAATAATAATAATAATAATAATAATAATAATAATAATAATAATAATAATGATTCTCCCGAAGACTTTCCAATATTGAAAAAGTAAGTTAGAGATTTACATCTGACTGATACAAAACTGACACCGGAGACTCCTTCCACAAATGTTAAATAAAACTTGATTATATGATTGGGTTTTTTTTGTTTGTTTGTTTTTTTAATTGTTACTTCTGCCAGCTTTGTGAGAGGTTATGTTTTCAGCTCCATTTGTTTTTTTTTTTTTCCTCAACGTAACTCAAAACGTAGTGAACGGATTTGGATTAAATTTGGTGGAAAGGTGAGCCATGGGCCAAGGAACTATTGATTAGATTTTGATGCAAATCTGAATATGTATGTGGATCCAGAATCCAGATCCAGGATTTTTCAGTCTGTTCCCAAGGTTACTCAAAAAGTAGTGAACGGATTTGGATGAAATTTGGTAGAAAGGAGAGCCATGGGCCAAAGAACAATCGATGAGATTTTGTGCAGATCTGAATATATATGTGGATCCAGAATCCAGGTATATGTATTCAGATCCAGGATTTTTCAGTCTGTTCCCAACGCAACTCAAAAAGTAGTGAACGGATTTGGATGAAATTTGGTGGAAGGGAGAGCTATGGGCCAAGAAACAATTGATTAGATTTTGATGCAAATCCGAATACGTTTGTTGATCCAGAATCTAGATATGTATGTGAATTCAGGATTTTTTTTTTTTTTTTGCCTGTTCCCAATGTAACTCAAAAAGTTGCGAACATATTTGGATGAAATTTGGTAGACAGCTTTAGTATTATCCTAGGTTCAAGTGATTTGATTTTGATGTTGATAACATGTGGCTTGGTGGAGTTGCCCTTCTAGTTAAATTTGTTATTAGGTGAGCATTCACAATACAAGTCCTTGTGCAAGCTGTTAGTGCAGAAACAGAAATGTAACAGAAAGAGTGCATTAAAATAAATCTGTAATTTGTAGCTTTACTACTATTAGAGCTGATCTTATAGAAAATTAACCAATAGCTTCTGACCAATCAGAATTAACAATTTGGCAGCACTATTGTACTGTATGATGCTATTCTGGATGAAAGTGCTTCCCTTTGGGAGATTATACACCAGGTGGCTTACCTCAACATTTAATTATTTTAAAGAGCTGACAAACATTAGTTGAGTAATAAATCAGTGATTAAACCTAATAAAATCTTAAACTGGGATTAATTCTGAGAGTCCTGCATTATGAAAAACTAAACAGCAACAATGTTTGTTTTGAGATCAATCCTTATAGCAATACTTAACAGAAAAGCTGTTATTTAAAAGAAAATCACCTGCTGCCATTTTGGAAATGTAAACCACTTCAAATGTAAAATTAAATTAACCCCGACTGAAATTGAATTCAGGATTAAACACGGTTATTAAACACGGTTATTGATAAGCTAAAGCCTGATTATTGTTTCTACTGAATGAATCAATAAACTTTTATCCATGTTAAAGCGTATTGCTTGCTGATGTAATCCCAAAATAAAGAAGTAAGCAAGTAAATTAATCAAATTAATAATTAATTCCAAATATTGTATTGCGATTAATTTTTAAAAGTAAATTTCTACTGAAGGCCAAGCACAATCCTCTTTTTTATATATATATATATATATATATATATATATATATATATATATATATATATACACACACACACACACACAACCATTCAAAAGTTTGGGGTCACCCAGACAATTTTGTGTTTTCCATGAAAAGTCACACTTTTATTTACCACCATAAGTTGTAAAATGAATAGAAAATATAGTCAAGACATTTTTCTGGCCATTTTGAGCATTTAATCGACCCCACAAATGTGATGCTCCAGAAACTCAATCTGCTCAAAGGAAGGTCAGTTTTATAGCTTCTCTAAAGAGCTCAACTGTTTTCAGCTGTGCTAACATGATTGTACAAGGGTTTTCTAATCATCCATTAGCCTTCTGAGGCAATGAGCAAACACATTGTACCATTAGAACACTGGAGTGAGAGTTGCTGGAAATGGGCCTCTATACACCTATGGAGATATTGCACCAAAAACCAGACATTTGCAGCTAGAATAGTCATTTAGCACATTAGCAATGTATAGAGTGGATTTCTGATTAGTTTAAAGTGATCTTCATTGAAAAGAACAGTGCTTTTCTTTCAAAAATAAGGACATTTCAAAGGAATGGTAGTGTGTGTGTGTATATATATATATATATAATATATATATATATATATATATATATATATATATATATATATATATAGGTAGTTCTTCCGTAAAGGAATTACATTCACAGCAAAATGTGGTAACTTTTTTTTTTTTTAGTTCCAGTACTCAAGAAAATGGTATTAAATAAAAAGTTCACACTATGTGTGGAGTATCTTTTGACCCTTAAAAAGCATAGAAAAATTGGTTATGTTTAACTCTGAACACAAAACATTTTATGAGGAAAGAAAAGTCAGGAACGGAATGACGTCAGAAAAAACTCGTTTCATTTCTTAAAATTCACACCAAGATTTCCCTGAAGCGGCATTGCTATAGTGGGGGTGATGATTTTTAAATATGGTTTTCAGTACATTTTGCCTTGGATTCCATACTTTAGCAACATCACTGAGCTGACAACTTAAGGCAGTTTTAATAATTTTGGCCTCTCTGCTGAAGAACTGCCCATATTTTTTTGTGTGTGTTTATTTATTTAGGAATTCATACAATCATATGACATGTAAAGTCATTCACTTAGATAAGCTAATGGAAAGTTTTTCTGTTGCAACTGGAGTTAAACAGGGCTGTCTGCTATCCCCCTTCCTATTCCTGTTGGCAATTGATTGGATCATGAGGGAAACAGAAGGAAAGAGGAATGGAATACCATGGACCCTTTGGCATCAATTGGATGACTTGGACTACGCAGACGACATAGTTTTAATTTCTAGTAACAGGGCAATTCCATGTAAATGTCAACCTCACCATGCAAAAATAAAGCAACATGTAATACATCAAAACCACTCCCAGAGATCTCACCTAGGCCTGTATTTTACAGGTGTGAATAAGTTGAACCAATTTGTAACCAACCTAATATGTCACTGTCAGTCTTTCTTTCTTATAATGTAAACCCCAAGCTAAAATCAACTTTGATCATGTACAATTCTATATTATTGCCACAAGCCACAGAAATGTATGCTAAAATCCACAAAACAGCAAAACAATAGCCATCCTAAATATGATTTAAGAACTTTGATAGTTTTAGCTGATATTTAGTTTTTTTCAAAGGGTTATGGTGGTTAAATTGCTGATTTTCTAAACATACGCCATGTCTATTTCAGACGCGTCACATCCATAACGGAATTTCGTCACATCCATAACGCTGACTTTTCCTTCCGAAACTCTGCATGAAATACAAAATATTTTAAACAAAGATTTTTTAATATTCACCTTGGACCCCTCTATCAAATGGATATCTCCATTTCGACATGAGGTTACAATTTCACAGAGTTTGATAAAAATGTACAGTCACCCAAGAAAAGTGATACTTTTTCTGTCACATCCATAACGCATCTTTTATTGGCATTTTCTGGCATGCCCTAGATGTACTATGGGAATTGTTCTTGTTCTATCACTTCTCCAGTATGGTACAGCCTTAAAATATGCAACACCTGTTTAAATACTGGGAGACAATAAAACATGCACTGGCTCATTTGTTGCCATTTTGAGTTCAAGTGTCACGTCCATAACGCTGGAATTGCTCAACAACAAATAAATGCAGGGCAAGTCATCTCTCCTGTTGACCACGTCAATGAAACTTGGCCAAAAGCCAAACACAGTAAAAATTAAACTGATGAAGGTAAATTGGAAGGACAGACAGCCAATAACAATGATGGATGACATCATGGAAGAAGTGAACTCCTTTATGTATCTTGGAAGTGTCGTAAAATTTAGATGGAGGAACGGATGAGGATGTTAAAAGAAGGATTAGCAAAGCCAGAATAGTCTTCAACAATCTGAGGAACATCTGGGCAGCAAAGGTGCTCTCTCTAAAAATTACCAAGTTAAAGATTTTTGAATCGAAATGTTAAATCCGTCCTCTTGTATGGAGCAGAGACTTGGAGAATGACCAAAGCTATGCTTGGGAAAATTTTAAAAAAAAATCATTAATTATTGTCTGAGGAGAATAATGAATGTTAGATGGTCAGATAGAACGAAGAACTATGGGAATTAACCAATCAGCAACCAGTAGAGATGCAAATCCAGAAGAAAAAGTGGAGCTGGATAGGACGTATACTCAGGAAGTCGCCAAAGAACACCAGTAAGCAAGTTTTAAAATGGAATCCACAAGGAAAAGAGGTTGTTCTAAAAACACCTGGAGGAGAGGCACTGAAGGCGAAATGAAAGCCAGGGATTATTCATGGTCAACATGAGAGAAAACAGCACAGAATAGAACGAGATGGAAAGTTCTTGTTGGTGGCCTATGCTCCTAGGGAGCAAATGGCTTAAATAAAAGGTATATACATATATACACAGTTCTGTGCAAAAGTCTTAGGCACATGTAAAGAAATGCTGTCGACCAAAAATAGCTTAAAAATAATGAAATGAAATGTTTCAACATTAAAAAAATACAATTAACAGTCAGCAGTAAACCATAAGAAATGAAACGAAGTCAATATTTGGTGTGAGACGACCTTTTGCTTTAAAAAATTAAATAAAATAGTAGTCTCAGGTCCAGTGAGTGCAGTTTTATGCGGAAATGAGCTGTAGGTTTTACTGAGCATCTTACAGAACCAGCTACGGTTCTGGGCGTCAAGGTGGTGTAGTGGTTAGCATGGTCGCCTCACAACAAGAAAGTTCTGGGTTCAAACCCAACGGCCGGCAAGGGCCTTTCTGTGTGGAGTTTGCGTGTTCTCCCCGTGTCTGCGTGGGTTTCCTCTGGGTGCTCCGGTTTCCTCCACAGTCCAAAGACATGCGGTTAGGTTAATATGGGACGGCTTTGGGCTGAGGTGCCCTTGAGTGAGGCACCGAACTCCCAACTGCTCCCCGGGTGCTGTTAGCATGGCTGCCCACTGCTCTGGGTATGTGTGTGTGCTCACTGCTTCAGATGGGTTAAATGCAGAGAGGAAATTTCACAAGTTGTGCTTTCTTTCTTTCTTTAGTTCTTCTGGACCCTTTGACTCTCACACTTGCTTCTTCATTTTGTCCCAAAACCCAGTAGCCTTCATGATGTTTTCTTTTTTCATCTGAAAAGTGCTCTCTTATGAAATATGCTGCTCAGATACAAACTTTTTTTTTTCCTGTAACATTAAAGCTAGACTGCCTTTCAGATTTAAGTGTAGGTAGGTCATAAAAATAATTTTCCCCGACACCCAATTATTTTTGTTTAGTGGACTGAAAGCTACTGAATTCAAATCACAGACTTCCAATTTTATTCTTTTTTTAAATAGAACAATTAATGAATTTAGGGCCACATGGCCCTAAACAGGAGAGAAAAATGGAGGACGTGAGTGTGCGAATGAAACATGAAAGACCAACTACAGTAACAGAAAGCGAGAAGAAAAGACGTTATGTTATATACGAAGGAAAGGAAACGCAGACCCAAACTAATAAATATGGGCGCTCAGCGAGCACCTCGGTGTGATCAGCTGTTCGTTTAGCGACAGAATGATGGAACTGTCAGTGCACGCTCAAAGGGAAACCTGTAGATGGCAGTAATGCAACACTGTGGATGCCAGCTGCTGTAAAACCCAAAAGAAGAAGAAGGTGGTAAACCTGCGCATGCGCACACGGACTTCCTCTGTCTGCTTGACTGCGCAAAGCGAGCGATTTCATGCACGTTATTAGCTTTAATCCCCTCAAATTAAATAACTTCCCAGCCACAGAACAGAACGGCCTGATATTTTGTGAGATATTACAGAAAATGACCACATTTCTGAGGGAACTAAATTTCACCGACTTTATGAAATCAAAAGGCCGTCTAGCTTTAATTTTGTGTTGGGAAATGAACGTTTGGAACTCTAAAATGTTTTTGGACTGACTCGATAATGTCGAAGTCATAAAATAGAAATCAATAACAAAGTTTGTATGGAAGAAAAAAAAAAAAAAAAAAAGCAGGGTGCCTAAGACTTTTGCACAGTGATGTATAATGTTTTAAGAGGATTGTGCCTGGGCTTTAGCAGAAACTTACTTTTAAAAAGTATAAAAAGTCTGATAATCACAGACTGTTCTGTTATTATACCATAAATTTTCCCCCACTAATGAATTATCTCCTGTTATATTTTAAATAGTGCTGTCAAGCGATTAAAATATTTAATCGCGATTAATGTCGCGACTGTCATAGTTAACTCGTGATTAATCGCAATTTAATCGCACATTTTTGTCACATGAAAAACCATCGTAATTCTCTTATCAGCATGAAAAAGTAAATGGGCTTGCTCACCGTTCGAACTACGGGGGTACTCGGGGGATCCGAGATCCCCTGAAACAGACATGAGATCCCTTGAAAACATGATTTGGGAAATGTTGGGGGGTCTCTAAAATATTGGCAAAATGATGTTTATTGACATAGCAATCGTGTGTCGGAAGCATTTGCATATCCGAAGTGAGCGCGCGATGGAGATCCGCGCTCTGAGACAAGTGCAAGCACCCCAACCCCCCCCCAAGGGAAAAAAGGGACCCCCCGAAAATATTGGCATAGTTCGAACACTGGTTGTACCAATGTTTTTTTTTATTTTTTTATTGCAGAGCATAACACGTCTTGTCACAGCCACTGCAAAGTGGGGCTGGAGCCACCGATGGGAAAACGAAACCTAAGCCAAGCACCGTGGCTCTTCGGGGGAGGGCAGAGGACTCTGGCTGTGCGGGGCGTGGCATTACAGTCTAGCTGCTATCGTTTTTCTAAGCAAAGTCTCTGTTCCAAGTTCCTGGCAGTTTCAAAAGCTTATGAAAAACCTACATCATGTCACAGAGCGTTAATCTCGCGATAAAAAAATTATCGCCGTTAAAATCGAGTCAAGTTAACGCGTTAATAACGCGACATTTTTGACAGCACTAGTTTTAAATAACTTGAATGTTGAATTAGTGTTTGTCATTCTCACCATATCTGCTGAATATTTTTTCAACCAGCCGAGCCACCGGTCGTCTCCGAGGGCTGTGTAGTGCTTCATCAGAGCTGCACTGTGTCCTTGAGGATGCTGGATTGGTTTTCAGTGTCAGCTCTGTGTACATATCCACACATCTCTCTGGAAAGAAATATGGCAATCACTCAGAATGAGGAAAAAGGATACAGTTTTGTAGGAAAACACGCCGCCTTGTGGACAGAGTGACGCACCTCCCTGTGTCTTTGCAGCAATTTCACGTGAATACTCAGATATTTTGTGTTCAAGTTCAGTTTGAAATTGCTGACAGGATTGTAACCATCCAGATATATTCACCATCCGGACCGTCTCAGGAAGCTGGAGCTCGGACTGGGAAGGAAATCAGAAATCAGCCAGTGTTTATTTTATTCAAATATATTAAAACCAAAGTGCCTATTCGGAGTAAAGGTAAACCTTACCATGTTAAAAGATGGAGCTCTTGTTCTGTAATACATCACAGGACCATAAAATCCTTCAATGCCTCGAATAAATTCACCTCCACCAACTACAAAATATCCGTCTGTATCATCCATCTTTACTGTCGTATTAAACCTGGTCAAACAAAAACAGAAAATTTATTCACATGTTCAGTCACAAGATTTAAATAAACAACAGAATATATGTCCAAAAAGAGGCGTTATCAACTAAAATATCTATATTTCACCATGTTTTAATATTTTATATATGACACAGACCATGTGGATCTCTGCCGTGGAGCATTTTCGGTGTTGCATGATAAACAACCAAACAAATAAATACTACAACTAGAACGGCGGCTACAATTATTGACACCTTAACGATCTTTTGGCTGTTGCAAAAGCAGAAAAGACTTTCAATACATAAATTGTGCATGAATAATTACTCAAACTTCCACTGGGGGGGGAAAAAAAAAAAAAAAAAGGAGTTGATTCCCGATTACTTGGCGTACCAGATCATGTGACACCGTTCCACAATTATCGACATCCAGATGATTATTTATTCAAAAAATAAAAAAATAAAAATAGGTATGTGGTATTAAGTTAACAAAACAGTTTTTATTTAAAATTTGTTTTACACAGACTTATACAGTATTTAGTTCAAAATATCTCATCTCATCTCATTATCTCTAGCCGCTTTATCCTGTTCTACAGGGTCGCAGGCAAGCTGGAGCCTATCCCAGCTGACTACGGGCGAAAGGCGGGGTACACCCTGGACAAGTCGCCAGGTCATCACAGGGCTGACACATAGACACAGACAACCATTCACACTCACATTCACACCTACGCTCAATTTAGAGTCACCAGTTAACCTAACCTGCATGTCTTTGGACTGTGGGGGAAACCGGAGCACCCGGAGGAAACCCACGCGGACACGGGGAGAACATGCAAACTCCACACAGAAAGCCCTCGCCGGCCCCGGGGCTCGAACCCGGACCTTCTTGCTGTGAGGCGACAGCGTTAACCACTACACCACCGTGCCGCCGCAGTTCAAAATATATTTTATATAAATTTACGTAAATGAGGAAGCAATTGTAATGTTTGTAAACAAATGAACTGATAATGTTTAACCTGCGTCAGAAAATCTTTTTGTTCCACTTTCTAAGTATTTTTGTAGGTCACATTTTGTTCATCATTCGTTGTTCTTTGTATTAATTTCTAGTTTTGTCGTTTACCAATAAATATCAACAAGCAATTGACCTTGTAACCACATGAACATCCAGGTCAAAGGTCGCATATCATTCCTCGAATCAAAATATAAAATGTCTGCTGATATTGTAATATGTGGTCGATATTTACAACAAACTGCACAAAAAATATTTTCTGAATGGAATCGAAAAATCTGAATAGTTCAAACATGTAACTTTATATCTGCTCAGAATTTAATTCTGGTTTAATTTTATTTATTGCAATCGGATTCCAAATACTCGATAAACATTCCATTCTGTTATGAATCAGAAAAAAATATATTATAAATCAGAGCACTTTTATTTTTTTAAAGTACTTCATCTACTTCAACAATGTTACACAAAGATGGATCCATAACAGTTGTAAATGTCACTTAATTCCACAGCGTGTCGATAACGGTGGACACCGGTGAAAGTGATCACTATTATCGACACCTCACGTGACTTCTCAAATGCGCGTTTAGATACAAAATGGCGCCTGTCAAATGAAAGAGTCAGAAACAAAGTAGGTTTCGACGAGGAGATCATGAAATATCAGCGAATTTGATCAGTAAAAACATGTCCATGATCTTTCCACCATGCTCACCTGCGATGATAACGTCTGGGTTTTCATCAAATTGCTGATCGTGCTAAAAAAAATTCCATCTCAGGTAACGAGCTGCGTCATCAGACGACAAGATCAAAGGGCGAGGCGGGTCTTCAGGTTGATTAATTAACCAATAATAACTGTTGGAACTGGAACTCAGCTTTGTAAAATTGTTTTTTTATTGGTAAATCTGAAAATTTGTCGATAATTATGGACTGTCGATAATTGTAGCCGCCGCTCCACTAAGAAGAATACATTTTAAGAATGCAATGTAACCACTCATATATCATCTATCCATCCATCATCTATTCTTCGTGTGCATGCGACGTCATGCTTATTTTCCAAACCGGAAGTCCGCCATGTTGGATGATAACAATCCAATTGAAGTGTGAGCTGCTTCAACGCTTTGTGATTTTCTTTTGATTTCATTGCCTTTGAAGAAAGACAATGCCTACTTTGTGTGCGGGATATAATCGTGGTAATAATGCTACTCGTGACAAAGAGAAATGGTTCTTCAGAAAGAAATCCCAAAATAATTAAAAACGGTGACAAAACAGATGAAGAACTGTCCTGAGAATGCCGGCGCTGTGGTTGAAACAAGCATACTGTACATACATCGTAAGGACTTGACTGAGGAAAAAGCTAATTATACCCGCGTGTGCGCGCGTTGACCACATTCTATCTGGTAGGAGTTAATTGCTAATTAAAGCGATGTTTTCTACTGATTAAATTGAACTTTTGAGCTTTAACTTGAACACGCTTTTATCTGCTTTTCACCTTGCAGGAGCACCAGCAAACCTACGAGATAAAACAAATCCAGATTGGGCACCGACACTCAAATTAAGACACGATGAGATCAAGATGAAAAATCATCTCGCGGGATCAAGAAGCAACAGGATTAACAAGATCAACTGTGAGCTACTGCTCACTTACAGTATGTATCCCCCCATTCTCGCTTATATCAGAACGCAAGCGATTGAAGGAATAAGACACTTATTATGAATGTTGACGTCAACAAATAATGAACCCTGAAACGAGTAAGTAAAGAGCAGTGTCTATCCCCAGGGATTTCAAACAGTAGAGTAGAGTGGGGGGGGGGAAAGCCCCCCTTAAGGAAAATTCAGTTTTTCTCCAAGTTGAAATGAACCATGTGTTTAGTTTTATCATAGTTTTTGACAACAGTGACATGAACAATAATGCCACCTAAAGTTTGCCTAAAGTTGATACTTATTTTTTTTTTTTTTTAACAAAAACAAACATTGTGCCAAGGGGGCCTTTTACCCCCCCCCCAGTGGGGTAAAAGGCCCCCTGATAGTGGAGCAGATAACTAAAAAAAATCCTTCAAATGGTGACACAAGCATGAAATTTTGCACAGATACCCTCCTGGATATACTCTTTCAGATTAGGATCCTGTCCACGTGAAAATTCAAGATGGCGACCTTTTTTCAAGATGGCCGCCATCAGTATCTGGCAATCTCACACCGAGACCATATATCTGTTGAAATAAACATGCTTTTTCCATTTAAATGAACTTTAAATCATGGGATTGTGATCATGAACTGTTTCCCACAATCTACCATGTCATTCAAGATTTAAACAAAGAAGACCTCCAAGTCCAACCTAAACTATTGGAGCTAGGACAGCCCAGCTCTGCCTGCTCCGTATCCAGCCACAGACCAGCAGTGGCACTGGGCACAGCCCAGTTATCATGGGGCCACCAAACCAGGTGAACCTGGCTCCAACCCCAGAGAAAATAAAGAAGAGAAGAAAATGTTGTTCTATTATGCGCAATCAGCGAAGATATCCAACAAAAAAAAAATTAATTGCATTGAACTGCATTGAAAAGAAAGCAACAGGATTCAATTTGTTTTACTTACAGTGACATCTATAACTTCTATGTTATCTTATCTCGTATCTGTTACTGCCCTCTAGTGTTATCTTAATATCTACATTAGGAATACTGTTACACAATCTTATACATATAACTATAAAACACTTATGACTCTCTAAATGGTACAGGGCCCAATTACCTCTCTGATATGTTGCAGCGGCCTAACCCAATCAGATCTACCAGATCGCAACAGAAAAATTTACTATTAAAACCAGTTGTTAAAACAAAGTGTGGTGAAGCAGCTTTTAGCTACTATGCAGTGCAGCTATGGAACCAACTGCCAGAGGACATTAAAAATGCTCCTGCTGTTGGCAGCTTCAAATCTAGGTTAAAGACCAAGTTGTTCTCAGATGCTTTCTGTTAAATAATTAATATTTTTTACATTTTTTATAATCTTTACTTTCTCTGTATGTTTTAAATTTACTTTAATTTTATTCTATTTTATTCCGATGGTTTCTTTTTCTTTTTCTCCTTTTTTCTTTTTGGCATTTTATTATTTTATTTCTACTATTGTTTAATTCTTATTATTTTCTTTTAATTCTTTTAATTAATTGTTTTAGATTAAAAATAAAATTATTTTATGTAATTTTATTTCTCTATTGTTTACTGTTTTTGTTTCTGTAAAGCACATTGAACTGCCATTGTGTATGAAATGTGCTATATAAATAAACTTGCCTTGCCTTATGACTAACTTAACTCTAACACTTAACTCTAACACTTAACTCTAACACTTAACTCTAACACTTAACTCTAAACACTTAACTCTAAACACTTATGACTAACTTAACTCTAACTTATTTGCAACTATATAAAAAACCTTTAGGCTGTAGGAAGTCACAATAATCCCAAAAGTGATGGTCTGACAACGCATGCCATCCACCAAAAGACAAACAAAATCAATGCGCAAAATTTATCTACAGTTCACATTTGCAGGAGCAGAGTGCTGTGCACACAAGGCCCAGCCTGAAGCACTTGCATCTACCACGCCAGCTGGTTTTGCAACCACATTTGGTCAGTTGCTCACAGCTCTTGGCTATGGGAGCATTGGCCGTCCAGAAAACGTGCCACTGTTCACCAGACTTCTGCCATCCCCAGTCAGCAGGACTCTCAGGTTCAGGCTGACACAGGGTTGCCTGGCCCCACACACAACCAGCCTGGTAGGCAGCACGCTTGGTATGTTGGAGAAGAGCGGCTTTGGTTGGCGGGATGGCCTCATAAGGTCGTTGTTTCCTGGCAAATAATTCGAGCCATTTTGGGCACCACATTGAAGGCTAACCTTCTTAAATTTATATCAGAGACAATAAAATCTGTAAAATTAGCATATAAGAGCATAAACATGGTTCACTTGGAAAATTAAATTAAGAAAAGAGGGAAAATCACAAAAAATTGTCACATTCGGGCAGCCATCTTGGAAAATGGCAGCCATCTTGAATTTTTGGCGTGGCCAGGACCCTTTTCTAAAAGAGAGGCCATTAAAGCATATTTGTGGAGAATTTCATGCTTGTGTCACCATTTGAAGGATTCTTATGAAATATGCAATTAACCGCTGCACTATGAGGTGGGGCAATAGGCCCCCTCACTCAAAAAAAGCTGTTTGGATAGCAAAAGTGTTTACTTAAGCCTATAATGTGAAAGAAACAAGAAAATATCCCTGAATTAATGAATAGATGCATTATTTTATTATATTTCTCATTTTAATTTCAATATAATTTTGTGTGGATTGAACATGAATTAACAAAGAACAAGTGCATCAATAAATAATGCTAATATTATTATTTTTTTAATATTAAGTTCAAATTACTTGCTTTACTCAATCAGGTAAGTGAGATGTTATTAAAAACTATGTATCTGCTATTCAGAAATGTATGAAATACAGTAATTATGATAAAAGGAAACGATGCCCCCTGGGGGCCATTTACCCCGCCATTAAGGGGGCGTTTTACCCCACAGACTACACTTTTACAAAAAAGGGTCTTACTTTCAAAATGTGATTCAACTTTTTATACCTAATGTATTTTTTTTTTAAACGTACTGACTTGTCTACTCATACCACATACACAGCTGTGATATCTGACGAAATAGCAGCTATCTAAATACAGTTTTACTGATATCTGAAAATTATATCACTGACCATGAAATTTGATCTCTCTCCCCTGCGTTGCTGATATGCGATCCACAGTGGATATTTGTATATCCCCGGTGTCAAGCCAGTCCATATCAACAATAGAAATGTAACTTTGCGCCATCTGGTGGTTATTTTGGGTAAAACAGGCCGGGGCGTATTACCCCACGGGGGCTTTTTCCCCCACTCTACTCTATCCAGGTAAACTGTCATTTTGAAATAGCATTTTGCTTCTTGAAATAGCGTCAAAGTCCACCCTATAGGTTTCGTGAATACATTCACTTGGTAAACAGGAAGTCAATGTGCGACAGACCTGAAAACAGTATACACGGTATAGAACCCCAAGCTGAAGCTCGGTACCAAATATCAAGCAGTTGTGATTTGTAGTTGCTGAGAAAAATGTTACAGAATTTTTTAAGTCCACGTTATACCGTATGTTTCGTAAATACTGGTATATCAAGTCGGTAAACGGGAAGTTGATGTGGGACAGACCTGATAAAGGTATACACGGTATAGAACCCCAAGCTGAAGTTTGGTACCAAGTGGCTATGGTTTGTGGTTGCTGAGAAAAAGGGTGTTTTGGATGGATGGAGATATGGACGGACAGAGGTAAACCAGTATACGCCCCCTCCTTTGGAGCAGGGATATAAAAATAATGAAAGATCTGCCGAGAAAGCCAGATTAGAAGCAGCGCAAACCTTAGAGAGTTTGGATACATAAGGAGAACAATGTGGGTCAACTTTTTTTTTGGTAGAATGAGATCGTTCACGCTGATATCAGGGTATTCAGTCACTGGTAATGAGTCTAAATCCTCTTTATAATCAGACGGCTTTAACATATACGGGTCAAAGCCACAAATTTAAACTTTTTCTCTGAATCTTGACTTGGCAGAGGACTCCAGAGAATCATAATATTTCGAGAAAGTCAGAGATGTGTCACAGTTATTGTTCGCACGAGACAGCATTTTGGATTTGTACATCATACAAATCCAAAATTTGTTTTGTCACGTGGTTGCACACAAAGAATACCACTTATCTGCCAGGATCATGGGGGAAGCTGGAACCAATCCCAGCTGACTTTGGGCAAGAGGCGGTGTTCACCCAGGGCAGGTCTCCCATCTATTACAGGGCTAACATGGAGATGAACAACCATCACACTCACATTCACCTATGGGCAATTTCAAGCTGACCTAATCTGCATGTCTTTGGACTGTAGGAGGAAACCGGAGCACCAGGAGGAAACCCATACAGAAACAAGGAGAACATGCAAACTCCACACAGCAAGACCCCAGTCGATCACAAGGTTCAAACCCAGACCCTTCTTGCCGTGAGGTAACAATGCTAACCACTACACCACCATGCCACAATATACCAACTATAAAACAGCAGATTAGACAAAATGTGCACCATGATATGCCTTCACTGGAGTTCTTCTTCTTTTGGCTGTTCCCATTAGGGGTCTCCACAGCAGATAATGTCCCTCCATCTCCTCCTGTAGCACCAACCATCCTCATGTCCTCCTTCACCACATCCATAAATAAATCTCATCTTTGCTCTTCCGCTTTTCCTTCTACCTGGCAACTTCATCTCCAAGATTTGTGTCCAAACCATCTCAATCTCGCCTCTCCTCTCTCACTTTGTCTCCAATGCCCTGTCCCTCTAATATTCTCATTTCTAATCCTGTCCAACGTTATCCCTCCCAATGAAAATCTCAGCATCTTCAGCTCCATTATCTCCAGTTCACTTCACCTCCTGTCTTCTTGCCTCCAAACCATACAACATCGCTTCTCTTACTACTGTCTTCTACACTTTCCCTTTCTCTCTCGCTGGCAACCTTCTGTCCCAAATCCCTCCTGACCTCCTCCTCTTCTCCATCCATTCCAACCTGCTTGCGCACTCTTCACTTCTCTTCCATACTCACCATTACTTTGTACAGTTAACCCAGATATTTGAACTCATCTGCTTTGACCACCTCTATTTCTATGCCTTCACTGGAGTTATTCGCGCTTTTTATTACTTAACTATCTGCACAAAGATATTTAGTTAAAACACAAGCAAGACCTTTTGTGGTTTTATTTCAATTTCATGTACATTGAAATTGACATTACTTGTCTGTAGATTAACCCCATACAATTCAGTTAACAGTCAATGACGCACCTAACAATAATAGCAACTATGGCTTTAAAAGTCATAGCTCACATTAAAGTACAACTGTGAGCACCGTGAATACAGATAATTAATATATATTACAGCATGACATCCTAAAAAATTAACTTCACGAAGGCAAAAAATAGGGAAGAATACAACATTGTTGTTGTTGTGATGATAAAATGGTTACTAAAGATGAATGTGGTGGTGTTTTGTCTTGACTTGCAAACTCAGAGACACAGTGTTCGCCTGAAAGGGTAATAATTGTATACAAAACACTGTATAGAACAACTGTAGCGAGTTCTCCAAGCATCCTGGAAGACCTTTGCAGCCAACCTACCAACATTCACTATGGTTTGCCCACTAGAGGGCAACAAAACAATGAAATGGAGCCCATGATCCAGAAAACAAACCTTCCTGAAGAAAACCCTCATTAGACACTAGAGTGCTAACTGTAAGAACATCTTGGTGGTGGTCTTCATTGGGTTGTCAGTAAAATAAATACTAAAGGTGATGATACACAGGGCAACTTTTTGGGCAGTGTTGCCAGGCAATTGCGCTTCAACATTTTCCCATTGAGATTGGGCAACATAATTTCTACCCGAACGATTTTGATCATTTTGGGCGACTTTTTAAGATCATCCAATCAGAGGGCTAGCAGTGAATCACATGACCACCTGGGAGCTTCTGAAATTTTCAGCAAAGATAGATGGCGACATCTCCAGCAGTGGAGCGAAGAAAAAGAGAGAGAGACAACTTGTATCTTTTTATGCTAGCAAGTTGTTCTGCATAAACCCAAAGTGGTGAATTAACCTCATCAAACACTTAGAAAACCAACAGACATCTATTTTTATGCTCAGGTTGTAATTAAGAAATCTTTTTTTTTTCAGCAAAGTGTAAACCACCGTTAGCTAACCACCACTCCATAGAGACTGAATGAGATTTAGCTAACTAGCAGTGGTTTTTGCTAATATAGTTAGCTGAAAGTTATCACTCGCGATTTATTCAGTTTTGTTCCAGAACTGATACTTGAGTGAAATAAAGGCTGAAGCCAAGACAAAAATGTTTCAGTGTCCGTCTTTGCAGTGAAGGTCTCCCTGGCAATAGATTTGCTCTTATCTGATTGGTTGTTACCCCAATTAGTTGCCGTGTTTCTCGCCTGGTTGCCCGTTGCCAGTAGCATTGCCCAAAAAGTTGCCTCGTGTATCATCACTGTCAGTAAAAGAGTTTAAACCAGCAGCACTAACCAAACTACAAACATGGCCACTCAGAACTACAATAACCAAGGTTCACAGCGTCCTGTCACCGGCGTATTGAACTCAGCTGTTGCTCATCTCTCAATCAACCACCACGCTATTTAAACCTCTCCTTCACACAGTTTCACTGCGAAGTATTGCTCCGAGTTCCTAGTCCATACTGAGCCTTTATATCTCTGTCCGTCTCTTGTTCTTTGACTCTCGCTACCTTTTTACCGTTTACGCCTCCTGTTTTGCCTATTGCCGCTTTTCCACTACAAACGCGGCTGAGCCGTGCTGTGCTGAGTTGGGCTGAGTCGAGCTGAGCGGGGCTGTTGGAGTTGCATTTCGACTACAACCGCGCTGAACTGTGCTGGCTGGAAGTGGGTGGACACATTGGGTGGAGTTAGCGAAAGTGGGTGGATGTCAGGTGATGTCGTTAAGCAGCGCAAACAGTGACATCAGTGAGCTTTTAAGCGGTAGTTTCACGACCCGAATAGTAAACAATAAACATGAAGTCGTTAGTGTTGCTGGTCTTGGTTCTGTGGCTTGTTGTCACCGACAATGCCAACAGATACTGGCAAGAGCATATAGATGAGGCGAGGCGCATAAGGCTTCAGAAATTCTCGTAATTCGTAATTCTTCTCCTTCCGGGTTTGCGGTGTTTACAAATCCCAGCGTGCTCGCGGGGCGTGTGTGGGCATGTGAGGACACTCCTCCTCACCAATCAGTGCACAGGGGAGTGTCTGCTCACGCCCCTAGCCTCACTCGGATCGCTTTGGCTTGCTTCAGCCCTACTCCAAAACCGTGCGAGTTTTAGGGGCTAAGCAGGGCTGAAACGAGCTGAGTCGTGCTGTTTTTTGGTAGTCAAAACGCGAGCCGTGTCGGGCTGAAATGAGCTGAAGCGAGCTGAAGTGAGCTGAAAAAGGGTAGTGGAAAAGGGCCATATGTTACCCTGTTTGCCGATAGACCGACCCTTGCCTGCCTTCTGACTACGATTATAGCTCTATGATTCAGCTTTGTACCGTTTGCTCCCCACTTTCTCCAGTAATTACATCTGTAAGTGCCTGCATCCTGACAATCACCCTAACACCAAGCTGAAATGAAAACTCTGTCCTGAACCACTTGCATGTTAATCTTTATACACTGGCCGGCCAAAAAACAACAACAAAAAAAGTTGCCATTTAGATTTAAATGAGCAAATAATTTCGAGCCTTTGATTAGATAATTACTGCAGTGATTAACGTGTTTCAGCCGGCAGCAATTCTTTTAATCCGAACTGATGCAGTGAGTAGCTTCTCATTTCTTAAACAAACATGTCGGAAGATGTATCCTGTGCTCACGGAACTGATGTTACTGTGTTTCAGAAGGTCAAATTACAGGCCTGGATCAAGCAAAGAAAACACCTAAGGAGATTTGAGCTGAAATGACTGGAATCGGGTTCAGAACTGTCGAACGCATTATTAAAACCTGGGAGGATAGTGACGAACCATCAACGTCACTGGAAAAAATGTGTCTGGAAAAAGATTCTGACTGACTATGATCAGAGATTGTTGAAATGCTTGGTGAATCATCTCATCTCATCTCATTATCTCTAGCCACTTTATCCTTCTACAGGGTCGCAGGCAAGCTGGAGCCTATCCCAGCTGACTACGGGCGAAAGGCGGGGTACACCCTGGACAAGTCGCCAGGTCATCACAGGGCTGACACATAGACACAGACAACCATTCACACTCACATTCACACCTACGCTCAATTTAGAGTCACCAGTTAACCTAACCTGCATGTCTTTGGACTGTGGGGGAAACCGGAGCACCCGGAGGAAACCCACGCGGACACGGGGAGAACATGCAAACTCCGCACAGAAAGGCCCTCGCCGGCCACGGGGCTCGAGCCCAGGACCTTCTTGCTGTGAGGCGACAGCGCTAACCACTACACCACCGTGCCGCCCTTGGTGAATCATATTAAATAAATAAATAAATAAATAAAAATCGACAGTAGAGCTCACGGCTATGTTTAAAATGAAATTAAGATAATTTCCTAGGGAGCATAAAGATTGGACTCTGGAGCAATGGAAAAAGGGTCATGTGGTCTGATGAGTCCAGATTGATCCTATTCCTGAGTGATGGGCATGTCAGGGTAAGAAGGGAAGCTCAGGAAGTGATGCATAGCATCCACTGTACAAGTCTCTGGAGGCAGTGTGATGATTTGGGGTTGAGTCAGTTGGTCAGGTCGAGTCTCCGAAACATTATGGGGCAATAAAATGAAGTCAGATGATGATCTGAATGTACTGAATGACCAGGTCATCACCACATCAATTGATTTTTTTTTTCTTCCCTGTGTCTTCTTGGGCTGAAACCATTCTACCTTTCACACCTCATCTCATCTCATTATCTCTAGCCACTTTAATCTGTTCTACAGGGTCGCTGGCAAGCTGGAGCCTATCCCAGCTGACTACGGGCGAAAGGCGGGGTACACCCTGGACAAGTCACCAGGTCATCACAGGGCTGACACATAGACACAGACAACCATTCACACTCACATTCACACCTACGCTCAATTTAGAGTCACCAGTTAACCTAACCTGCATGTCTTTGGACTGTGGGGGAAACCGGAGCACCCGGAGGAAACCCACGCGGACACGGGGAGAACATGCAAACTCCGCACAGAAAGGCCCTCGCCGGCCACGGGGCTCGAACCCAGGACCTTCTTGCTGTGAGGCGACAGCGCTAACCACTACACCACTGTGCCACCCCCTTTCACACCTACTTACATGAATTCTGATGAGTCGACATCCGGTTGTTCACGTTCCTCAAAACACGCGACCGTGATTTTCCCCTATAGTCACAATCATTAATATCAGGTTAGACGTCACGTTGATGGTGAGCATCATCTACAACTTTTTTCTAGCAGTAAGTAATCGCTAAAATTCTGACCATTCTTCCTGTCAGCTCCAGATTCAGAAGGCACCACTGGTGCAAAGGAAGTGTGAAGGAAGACAGAACCGCTGATGGTGAACCGTTCTCTAATTCCAGCTGCACATGGAGGTGACCTACAGAAAAAAAAATGCAATTGTATCTCCTGTATGTGCTGCGGGTGACTGAAGAGTGATGAAACATTTCCTCACCTGTACGTGTGAGAAACAAAGATGGACTGACAAAATTCTGCTTTGTGTCTATGTGGTGTAAAATCCCACACAGTTTTTGTTTACATGGTCTGTCTAATAAAACCCAAAGAGAGAAGGCACACCTAGGGAGAAAAGCAGGAAGATTTCAATTCCCATATCGTTTTTAGATCACCAGAATAAATCTCTCTTTTGTTTAAAATAAATTACCATGGATATATAATGGCTTTGAGGCGTTGGCGTTCCAGCAATCTGTTCGTGTACGGATGGAGGGTTCTGGTGATGCCAAAGTTCTCCCCAGTGGACCCATAGAGTGAGGACAGCAAACTGGCGACTTCTAGATATCAAAATCAACATCACTGATGAAACAGCAAAACATCTTAGCATGCTTTCACACCAATTAGTCAGAATATTAGAGAGAATTTTAAACATTTTAGTCTGTTTGCGATTTGGATGGTCTTGCTTTCACACTGCAAAGAATTATATGAACCAAAAATATCCTCAATGAGGCTGTAGCTCATACCTGCCACCGTTGCTGTGTGAGAGTTTGAAATCCGATCACTCCTGTAGGAGGAGTAGCAATTTTTGTGAAATTGTATATGACCCCTGTGTAGCCTCATCCACGGTAGGTGGCGCCATCTGGTGAACAATTCTTGTTGGAATTATGTCTTTAGTCTCTTCTGGGTTTGTTTCAGTGAAAACATCCCAGCAGTTTATGAAAAGTAGCATTTAATGTGACGAGTCACCCAAAAATTTCAGACGCCCATAAAATCGTAAATATGACAGGTGGTGCCGCCGTCTCGGCAACTTTTATGCACACCCACCTGGGGAACATTCCATGAGTGTGACCAAAATCTGATCACTCCTGTAGGAGGAGGAGTGATTTTCGAGAAATTGCACGTGACCCCTCTGTGGCCTCATCTATGGTAGATGGCGCCACCTGGTGAACAATTCTTGTTGGAACATGTCTTTAGAGTCTTCTGGGTGAGTTTCAGTGAAAATGTCCCAACGATTTATGGAGAATAGCATTTAAATGTGACAAGCCACCCAAAAATTTCAGACACCCATAAAATCGCAAATATGTGACACCTCACCGAATCCAGGGACGCATGTCGGCCAAAACGAATCCAAGATAATCGCAAAAGAAGCATTTTTTTTTCAAAATTTATTTTCATTTTTTTCCATCATGTTGAGATCTTGAAGAATGCAATCAGTATTTCAGATAATAGATTGTTTTGTTGGAAAAGCATACATTTTTTGCTGCAAATTGTCTCGTTTTTGTCAGGACTGTAGCCTGCTGGGGGGTGTGGGTAAATTACCATATGGGCCATTCACATGATGATTTAAGTCTTTTGTTGTTTTTTTTCGCGAATCAGCTGTATGATACGAGCTGAGCTCGTGGCTACTTAAGCTGCATACAGACATGTAATTTCACGATGGAATGAGCAAGCTAAACAGAGAGCAGAGGAGCTGAAACACCGCGAAGCAGACACACACACGGTATTTACATCGGAGATAACCATTTCTAGCAAAAAAAAACGCAACCAAAAGGAAGTGTTCTAGGACTACACATTCCATCGGAGGCATTGGTGTGTGCAAGGCAACGTTTCTCTTTCTGATGGGGTAAGTTTATTAATCTAAGGCTGTGTGGTTATTTTTGCATGTAACGGAGAGTGTTGTGATTTGGTTACATGAAACTAGCATTGTGTTAGTTGTCTCATCATCGTGCTATCTTTCTTTCTAACGGTGTGAGTAATTTTTCAACCACAAAATGTTAAAGTATACTTTAGGACTTATTTTTGTACTTCATAATTGTGTTGGGCATACTTTGCATGGAAGGAAAACTGACGTGGCGATCTTTGTTTACATGAAAGTAGTATCGTGCTAGCTAGTAGGGGTGGGGCTTTCCTTAATGTCATGCAAATGAGCAGCATTATGTGCCCGCCCTACACCCAGAGTAGCTGAGATGGAAAACTTTGAGGGCGATTTTCTCCCTTTCCTGTTTTAAGAAGTATACACTTTCAAAAGGCCACACATTCTTCAAATATTGTCAGATCTCCACATGGAAGGCATCATTGGAAAGCTTAGAAACTGTACTTTCTGAATCTGTCAATAACTCAAAATGCCCCCAGGCCGACATTTGTCCCTGAATAACGTTATCTGACACATATGATAGGCGGCACCACTGTCTTGACAACTTTTATGCACACCCACCTGGGGAACATTGTATGCGAGTTTGATCGAAATCCGATCAATCCTGTAGGAGTAGTAGTGATTTTTGTAAATTGTGGACGGACGACGGACAGCACGTGATCGCATATGCGCATCTGGCCTGGCCTATGGCCGGATGAGCTAAAAATCACCCCAACATGGAGAACACCAAGCAGGTCCTGATGAAGTGATATAATTATCAATCGCTACTTCAAATATGTAATGTGTTTGTCACGGAAGAGAGGCAGAAATAGATGGGAATGCAAATGTGGAAATTTAATCAAAGCGGACACAAACAACGAGCGCAAAATCAACAAGAAGCAAGAACGCGTAGAGTCAGCAGGGAATAATGAACGATAAGGACAGCCTCATAGTCATGGCTTAAATAATGGTGCTAATCATGCATAAACATTGTTCAGGTGCTTGTGGTCATGTGACTGGTTGTGTGCAGTGGCTTCTGAAATCTCCAGAACTCATGGTGTTTATGCAGTGCTACAGCTCTGTCCTTTGGATCCGTTTAGCGATCAGTTTATAGAGGATATTACACGTTGGCATGAAGATATGAAGTTTGAGTGGTGAATGTATATTTCACGAGTGAGCAAAGTGAACGAGATAAACTTCATATCTTCGCACCACCGTGTAATGTTCTTCATGTTATACGAATATGGTTTACGATATTGCACGGTTGTCAAGACAACATGACGTCACATGTCGGAGATGTAAAACTTCCACGCTAGTGAGCGACTGGGACAACCTGTAAACAAACATGGGCGCCAGGTTTGCTTCAGTAAATACGGAAGATTTTGAGAGAATTTTGAAAGAGAAAGACGTGTTGAACACCCAAAAGCAATGTGTATGTATAATAATAATGGCTTTTTTTCATGGTCTATCAGATATATTCCACTCAGCTACTCGTCTTTGACTTGTTCAGTATCATGCTAGCTGAATGGAATAAATCTGATAGACCACTCAACACCAGCCAATATTATTTAAATATAGTACATTAAAATATTGATAGGGCGGCACGGTGGTGTAGTGGTTAGCGCTGTCGCCTCACAGCAAGAAGGTCCTGGGTTCGAGCCCCGTGGCCGGCGAGGGCCTTTCTGTGTGGAGTTTGCATGTTCTCCCCGTGTCCGCGTGGGTTTCCTCCGGGTGCTCCGGTTTCCCCCACAGTTCAAAGACATGCAGGTTAGGTTAACTGGTGACTCTAAATTGACCGTAGGTGTGAATGTGAGTGTGAATGGTTGTCTGTGTCTATGTGTCAGCCCTGTGATGACCTGGCGACTTGTCCAGGGTGTACCCCGCCTTTCGCCCGTAGTCAGCTGGGATAGGCTCCAGCTTGCCTGCGACCCTGTAGAAGGATAAAGCGGCTAGAGATAATGAGATGAGATGAGAAAATATTGATATCATAATAAATTCTCTCAAAATGTATGTTTCTGAGATACTGTGGGTCCCACTATATATAAAATGTTCCTTTTAAATCATAGACATTATGTCTCTGTCTGCTTCCAAATGAACCCTACGTAATTTGGCCTGATAAGTGTGAAAGCACTCTGAAAGTGAAACCTGACAGTCGCACCGTTTTCCACTGCACACTCAGATTTCCATCTGCGAGCTTTCCAAATCATCTCCGTCTCCCAGCTCGGACACAGCAGATGCTCTTTAAATGTCCGACTCAGAGGATTGAGGACGGTGAAAGTTCCCACTGCACTAGCCAGAGACTCCCGGCTTGGCTCAGAAGACACACTGCTGCTCATCCAGACACGGACAAAACAGCTAAGCACCCAGTCAGACATCGGTGTCCTCCAGTCAGGCCGATACACCAACCAGTCGGGGAGATGCATCTTCACAACACGGGTTTGGGGGGCACCAGGAGAGCACTCCCACAGTCTCTGGAAGATCATAGATGTAGTTCCAGTATCGAAAGAGACCAAAACCTGCAGGTGGACCATTGATGACTCACTGCAGGAGTAGTGGACCCACAGTGGGTGGACTGGGACTGGAGAGTCATGAGGGTTCACGAGTGTGATGGAATCTGGGCTGCTTTGGCTGAGACTTGAACAGGAAATTATCTGAGAGAGAGAGAGAGATGCCAGAATTATTGGCACCCTCATGAAAATGAGTTTCAGCTTAAACCATATTTAAAAAAAAAAGTAGTTTTACACAGAGATAATGATCAGCACCTACACAACTAATATTTAGTGAATCATCCAAATGGACAGAATACTGACATGTCCTGTTGTCATGTCTAACAAAACTGGATAAACTCGGACCCTCCTTTATGTTAAACATTCTAATCTCCTCGGGTTATTTGTACATGTGGATGCCATGTCTTTATATAACCCTAATCCAGAGATTGAAATGACTGGAGCAATGGGAAAACAACAACAACCACCACCACCACCACCACCACACAACAGTAATGCCAGTGAGTAAAAATGTAATGAAATGTCACTTTGGCAAAGATGGCAAAAATGTTTTCATTAGGATTACACTGGAAACACTCAAATATTTGCAAAGGCACAAAATCGCCCTGAATAGAACACCATGAATGAACCACTGAATTGTGTCGTATCGTGTTTGTCACCTCAATAAATCACTGCATAGTCTTGTGATGGTGAGACCAATAACAAGACACGCATCGCAATTATGATGCATATTTATTCCTTCCTTTGACGCCACGCGCCAGAAACACCACCACAACATTTATTATGGTGTGACTCTGCTGGTTGCCTGGTGGACAGCAGTGAACCAGCGTTTTCACTTTACACCATTACTGTAGAGTTACCATCCGATATCACACTTGATATATCAAACAGCTGTCTGGTTACATCTCTCCCATCCACGCACAGCACCAGTCGGACTAATCACTATGCACCTGTTCCTGATTAGAGCTCAATCGCAGCGCAGAGATTTATATGGTATAAGGACTCTGAGTAACACACAGACTTTGCAACAGCATTATATTCTGTGTCACTTTTCTGGTTTTGGACTGTCAGTATTGTATTCCCTCTGATATCCTGTCTGTGCCTCACTCCACCACTGCCTGTTTTTTTGACTCCACCTCCATTTGTCTCTGTTTTGGATGTGTTTGTGAACATGTTTACAATAAAACTCTTCCTGCAATTACATCCGTCTATTGCCCTTACATGACACAAACGATCAACTGTCCAACAAGCTAATGGATTAATAAAACTGTTTTAACTTGCATGAAATTGTCATGAATATTTTCCTTAAAATGTGTTTGTAAAATAATAATCCTACATTATTAAAAAAAAAAAGCCAATTAAAAAGAAGTGCTGGATAAAAACCCATCCATCTTATGGAAATAAAGATAGAAATGTTGTTGTCTGGTGGTCAAGTGTTGATGAGATACGTTGCCTTGCACTTACGTTCGGGCTCCCTGTGGTGGAGCTCTACATAAAATCTGGAGAGCTCATAGGCTCGGTAGAGTGACGCCATCTGGCCACTCACATCGCATGTATTTGGTTTAATGTGTTAAACCGTCGTATCCGATCAAACTCACCCCAAGAAAAGTATCTCCTGACTTTTTTCCCCACCTTCCATTGCTCCTTTTATTTTCTCCACGTTACCCCCCATTCCTTACATATCTTTATTGTGCTCCCCTTCATGGTTAGGTTTTTTTTTCCCCTTTTCCAGTCTCTGATCATTTTTTTTCCCTGAACAGCTCTTTTACTACTGTAATTATTTTTTTGGGAGATTATTTCAGTTTTTCTCTTATACACTATATCGTTCTCTTTTGTATAGCTCTTCTTCCTATCTATCTATCTATCTATCTATCTATCTATCTATCTATCTATTATTATTATACCAACACAAAGGCTGTACAATACTTCCTTTCTGTTTAGGACAGTTGTTGAAACAGGATTATTTTCTCATGTTTGCCATTTTCACTTCATTCTCACAGTCATGTCTTAACAGTATTTATTAATCACAAGCTGCATGAATATTGTGACAGTGGATTATATGACCAAAAAATACTGTTAAGACATGACTGTGAGAATGAAGTGAAAATGGCAAACATGAGAAAATAATCCTGTTTCAACAACTGTCCTAAACAGAAAGGAAGTACTGTACAGCCTTTGTGTTGGGATGGATGGATGGATGGATGGATGGATGGATGGATGGATGGATGGATGGATGGATGGATGGATGGATGGATGGATGGATGGATGGATGGATGGATGGATGGATGGATGGATGGATGGATGGATGGATGGATGGATGGAGCTATACAAAAGAGAAAGATACACTGTATAAGAGAAAAACTCATACATGTCAACCTATACGGAATGTCCGTATTTTATACGGATTTGATTCAATAAACGTAGTATACGGGCGTACAAATAAAGTTATACGGATTCTTTAAAAAAAACTTCAATATTTATTTAGAGCTATAATCAATTCCCATGATGATAAAAGAGCGCATAACATTTACAAACTTACTGTACACCACAGAAAGCACAAACAGCCAGTAAAGAGTCTTATGAAATTGCGCGTTATCTTGTGGTAGCGAGACTTCGCTCCACTTTTGATCATGCGCACACCGCATTGCGAGAATCCCGCCAACCGGGAAGTAACATTTTGTTTGAAACGCGTATTTCCACCCGAGCGACTTTCAGTAGCGACTGAAAAGATTCTGAATGGGCACTCCGGCAAGATCAACACAGACACTTGCTGTGACATGCAGCCTAGTGAGGTATTGGTGCAGAGCGCTAAAAAAGCTGTCATGGAGTACAATTCAGAACATTAGAGTGACACTTTGTGTTTTTGTCGAACATTGGAGCTTTGTATTCATTCTGAAGGTTTATTGTTATTAATATTGAATAAAAAGTAACTTGGATACATCATTGTTAATTATCATTCAAATTTTAGGTAAATTATTTTAAATTTGCATCTTATAAGGGAAATACGGATTTTGGAGGTTGGTTATACAGGTTTGATTGACCAAAGGTTGACATGTATGAAAACTGAAATAATCTCCGTTGAAATAATTATAGTAGTAAGAGTCGTTAAAAGAAACCTGACTGGAAAAAAAAAAAAACAGTGAAGGAGAGCGCTATAAAGATATATAAGGAATGGAGGTACAGTAAATTGGAGAAAATAAGATAGAAAAAGGCAGGAGATACTTTTCTTGGGGCAAATTTAAACCAAATACACGCGATGAGAGTGGTGAGATGGTGGCCAGATGGCATCACTCTGACGAACCTATGAGCTCTCCAAATTTTAAATAGACCTCAGTGGGTAGTAACCTTCGCCATACTGTCGCCCAAGCCACCAAGAATCAAGGCGGAGCTCCCAGTTCTCTCGAGCATCACAAGACATGTCCTCCACTTCAGAAAGAACTGGCCAGTGTGTCTATATCTCCACATAACTGAAGCCTAATAATGCACTATAAAACACTGTAAAACTGTAATGACTTTTCATAAATAATTTTAAAAATCATCCATATATTACCTTATGAATGCGTTATAACAGGTTATAAGTCATTATGGTCATTACACAATAGCCAATTTCTAACAACTGATTCATTTAGTCATATATAAACAAACAAACAAACAAACAAACAAACAAACAAACAAACAAACAAACAAACAAACAAACAATGATTAAGAAGGGAAAGTAAGATTTTATAAGGAATAAGGATTTTTAAAGGTTTACTTCATTGTAATGTGTAATGTTTATTTTATTCTATCATATTTAGGATTTAAAATGCTGCAAATATTTTTGGACTTGGTTTTTAAAAAAATGATGAATGTTTAAAAGTTTTAATTATTTAATGCTATCCATTTAACCCTATATTTCACTTGTAAGTTACTCACAAGAACACAGAGATGAAGTGACAGTCTCCAGCAGGTCCTCTGTAAATCTCCCATTTTCACAAAAGGGGTTTAAAAAAAAAAAGTTGTCAGATTAATCAAGAATTAAATTTAATCATGACTAATTAGAGTCACATCTTTCACATCAAGTTTGTTTTTAATCACGTCTCCTGTCCAAACTGCAGCACTTCCCTGTGAGCAGCAAGACAGCGTCGTTCACACGAGTCACTTTACTGATTCGAATCTTTTCATGGTTCGAACTATACAAGGTTTGATTCTTTTCCATTCATCACTCAGAGTGTGGTGAAGGTTAAAATTTCCTCTCCTCCAGTCTCTCTCTCTCTCTCTCACACACACACACACACACACACACACACACACACACACACACACACACACACACACACACACACTCTGTATTTCCATATGATCTCATTGTATTCCACATTTAGTATCTTAACTGCATGGATAACAAATTAATGATATATTTTACATGAAATTGTTTGAATAAATGTAAGCTTTCTGTATGCCAGAAGACAGTTTCAAGATTAACACATTAGCACTGAAAATAAAGCAAGCATTTGATCAAATAAAATAAAATAAAATAAATTCATTTCTGCTTCCAAATCATTTCCTCAACTGACTCACTTGAACGAGTCGTTTAAAAGAACCAATTCATTTCAAGAACTCTTATCAGTACTATTTATACGAGGAGGAATTTCTCATGTGGAAGAACATCCTGTTAGGTTCAGGTGTAGGTAAACACACGGCTGCAGCTCCACCCAGACATGCAAACGCAAAGTTAAAGGCTGAGTAAGCTAAAATATACACTCTCAGATTGATTAAAAAAAAATTTTTAAATGACCTGCACCTGGCTGAAATTTGGACTGATTTTCTGAAAAGGAGCCAGCGAAGATGGCTTTAAATTCTTACTGTGCAACAATTCCAAACTGGTTTAACCTCAACGAAACAAGCCATATATCAATTTGACTAACTTTAAGATACCTGCTCTTGAATTTTGATTATTTGATTGGAGTGACGGCTACAATTAATTATCGACACCTTAACGATCTTTTGGCCGTTGCAAAAATAGAAAAGACTTTCAATACATAACTTGTGTATTAACAATTACTCAAACTTCCACTGGAAAAAAATGAGTTGATTCCCGATTACGTACTTGGCGTATCAGATCACGTAACACGGTTCCACAATTATCGACACCTTTGTCCACGGTTATCGACACCCAGATGACTATTTATAAAAAATAATAATCAGTATGTGGTATTAAGTTAACAAAACAGTTTTTCATTGAAAATTTGTTTTCCATAGACTTATATTTAGTATAAAATATCTTTTATATAAGCATATGGTTGTCGGGGGCATTACGCCCCTGTTAGGGTCTCCCAAGGCAAATAGGTCCTAGGTGACAGGCCAGACCAAGAGCAGTTCACCAAAACCCTTAGGGATAAAAGATTAAGGACCATGACGCCGCCCGGTATGGCGCAGCCAGGGCCCCACCCTGGAGCCAGGCCTGGGGTTGGGGCTCGTATGCGAGTGCTTGGTGGCCGGGCCTTTGCCCACGGGGCCCGGCCAAGCTCAGCCCGAAGCGGTGACGTGGGCCCGACCTCCTGTGGGTTCACCAGCCACAGAGGTAGCTGTAGGGGGCCGGTGCAGTGTGGATTGGGCGGCAGTCAAAGGCAGGGGCCTCGACGACCTGATCCCCGAACACAGCGGCTAGCTGTTGGGACATGGAATGTCACTTCGCTGGGGGGGAAAGAGCCTGAGCTTGTGCGGGAAGTTGAGAGGTACTGGCTAGAGATAGTCGGGCTCACCTCCACGCACAGCTTGGGCTCTGGAACCCAGCTCCTAGAGAGGGGCTGGACTCTCCACTTTTCTGGAGTTGCCCATGGTGAGCGGCGGCGAGCTGGTGTGGGCTTGCTTATAGCTCCCCAGCTCAGCCACCATGTGTTGGAGTTTACCCCAGTGAATGAGAGGGTCGCCTCTCTGCACCTTTGGGTCAGGGAGAGGGCTCTTGCTGTTGTTTGTGCCTACGGGCCAAATAGCAGTATAGAGTATCCGGCCTTCTTGGAGTCCCTGAGAGAGGTACTGAGAGGTGCTCAGACTGGGGACTCCATTGTCCTACTGGGGGACTTCAATGCTCATGTGGGCAACGACAGTGATACCTGGAGGGGCGTGATTGGGAGGAATGGCCTCCCCGATCTGAACCCGAGTGGTGTTTTGTTATTGGACTTCTGTGCTAGTCACGGTTTGTCCATAAACACCATGTTCGAGCATAGGGGTGTCCATAAGTGCACGTGGCACCAGGACACCTTAGGTCAGAGGTCGATGATCGACTTTGTCATTTCATCTGATCTCTGGCCCTATGTCTTGGACACTCGGGTGAAGAGAGGGGCTGAGCTGTCAACTGATCACCACCTGGTGGTGAGTTGGATCCACTGGCGGAGGAGGAAGCCGGACAGACCTGGCAGGTCCAAACGTATGGTGAGGGTCTGATGGGAACGTCTGGCCGAGCACTCTGTCGGAGAGGTCTTTAACTCCCACCTCCGAGAGAGCTTCTCCCAGCTTCCGAGGGAGGCTGGGGACATTGAGTCTGAGTGGACCATGTTCTCTACCTCCATTGTAGACGCGGCTGTTCGGAGCTGTGGCCGCAAGGTCTCCGGTGCCTGTCGTGGCGGGAATCCCTGAACCTGGTGGTGGCCACTGGAAGTAAGAGATGCCGTCAAGCTGAAGAAGGAGTCCTATCAGGCCATGTTGGCCTCCGGGACTCCTGAGGCAGCTGATGGGTATCGGCAGGCCAGGCGTGCCGCAGCTCAGGCAGTTGTGGAGGCAAAAACTCGGAACTGGGAGGAGTTCGGTGAGGCCATGGAAGAGGACTATTGGTCGGCCTCGAAGAAATTCTGGCAAACCATCCAATGCCTCAGGAGGGGGAAGCAATACTCTGCCAACACTGTTTACAGTGCGGGTGGGGAGCTGTTGACCTCGACTGGGGACATTGTCGGGGGGTGGAAGGAATACTTTGAGGATCTCCTCAATCCCACAGTCATGTCTTCCATTGAGGAAGCGGAGGCTGATGACTCAGAGGTGGACTCGTCCATTACCCAAGCCGAAGTCACTGAGGTGGTTTGCAAGTTCCTCGGTGGCAAGGCACCGGGGGTGGATGAGATCCACCCCGAGTATCTCAAGTCTCTGGATGTTGTGGGGCTGTCTTGGCTGACACGCCTCTGCAACATCGCGCAGCGGTCGGGGACAGTGCCTCTGGAGTGGCAGACTGGGGTGGTGGTCCCTCTTTTTAAGAAAGGGGACCGGAGAGTGTGCTCCAATTATAAGGGAATCACACTTCTCAGCCTCCCAGGGAAGGTTTACTCCAGGGTACTGGAGAGGAGAATTCGGACAATAGTCAAACCTCAGATCCAGGAGGAACAATGCGGTTTTCGTCCTGGTCGTGGAACACTGGACCAGCTCTATACCCTTCATAGGGTGCTCGAGGGTTCATGGGAGTTTGCCCAACCAGTCCACATGTGCTTTGTGGATCTGGAGAAGGCATTCGACCGTGTCCCTCATGGTATTCTGTGGGGGGTGCTTCAGGAGTATGGGGTTCGGGGCTCTTTGCTAAGGGCTGTCTGGTCCTTGTACGAATGGAGCAGGAGTCTGGTTCGCATTGCCGGCAGTAAGTCAGATCTGTTCCCAGTGCATGTTGGACTCGGGCAGGGCTGCCCTTTGTCACCGGTTCTGTTCATAATATTTATGGACAGAATTTCTAGGCGCAGTCAGGGGCCGGAAAGAATCCTGTTTGGGAACCACAGGATTTCATCTCTGCTTTTTGCGGATGATGTCCTGTTGGCTTCTTCAAACCCGGTCCTTCAGCATGCACTGGGGTGGTTTGCAGTAGAGTGTGAAGCGGCTGGGATGAGAATCAGCACCTCCAAGTCTGAGGCCATGGTTTTCGACTGGAAAAGGGTGGCTTGCCCTCTCCAGGTTGGTGGAGAAGTCCTGCCTCAAGTGGAGGAGTTTAAGTATCTCGGGATCTTGTTCATGAGTGAGGTAAGGATAGAGCGTGAGATCGACAGGCGGATCGGTGCAGCCTCTGCAGTGATGCGGTCGCTTTACTGGTCCGTTGTGGTGAAGAAGGAGCTGAGCCAAAAGGCGAAGCTCTCGACTTACCGGTCGAGCTACGTTCTGACTCTCACCTATGGTCATGAGCTTTGGGTAATGACCGAAAGAACAAGATCACGGATACAAGCGGCAGAAATGAGTTTCCTTCGCAGGGTGGCTGGGCGCTCCCTTAGAGATAGGGTGAGAAGCACAGTCACTAGGGAGGAGCTTGGAGTAGAGCCGCTGCTCCTCCACATCGAGAGGAATCAGCTGAGGTGGCTCAGGCATCTCTTTCGGATGCCTCCTGGACGCCTCCCTGGGGAGGTGTTCCAGGCATGTCCCCCGGGAGGAGGCCCTGGGGAAGACCCAGGACATGCTGGAGGGACTATGTCTCTCGGCTGGCCTTGGAACGCCTCGGTGTTCTTCCCGAGAAGCTGGCCGAGGTATCTGGGGAAAGGGAAGTTTGGGCTTCCATGCTCAGACTGCTGCCTCCGCGACCCGGCCCCGGATAAGCGGAAGACGACGAGACTAGATAAATATATGGATGTCTGTGTTTACAATTACTTCATCTATGTAATGTTTGTAAACAAATGAACTGATCATGTTTAACCTGTGTCAGAAAATCTTTTTGTTCTACTTTCTAAGTATTTTCGTAGGTCACATTTTGTTCATCATTCGTTGTTGTTTGTATTAATTTCTAGTTTTGTAGTTTACCAATAAATATCAACAAGCAATTGACTTTGTAACCACATGAACATCCAGGTCAAAGGTTGCAGATCATTCCTCAAACCCAAATATAAAATGTATGCTGATATTGCAATATGTGGTCGATATTTACAACAAACTGCACAAAAAAAATATTTTCTGAATGGAATAGAAAAATCTGAATATTTCAAGCATGTAATTTTTTATATGCTAGGAATTTAATTCTGGTCTAATTCTATTTATTGCAATCAGATTCCAAATAGTCTATAAACATTCCATTCTGTTATGAATCAGAAAAAAAAAATTATATATCACAGCACTTTTATTTTTTTTTTTAAAGTACTTCATCTACTTCAACAATGTTACACAAAGATGGATCCATTACAGTTGTAAATGTCACTTAATTCCACAGCGTGTCGATAATGGTGGACACCGGTGAAAGTGATCACTATTATCGACACCTCAAGTGACTTCTCAAACGCACGTTTAGATACAAAATGGCGCCTGTCAAATGAAAGAGTCAGAAACAAAGTAGGTTTCGACAAGGAGATCATGAAATATCAGCGAATTTGATCAGTAAAAACATGTCCATGATCTTTCCACCATGCTCACCTGCGATGATGACGTCTGGGTTTTCATCAAATTGCTGATCGTGCTAAAAAAAAAAAAAAAATTCCATCTCAGGTAACGAGCTGCGTCATCAGATGACAAGATCAAAGGGCGAGGGCGGGTCTTCCGGTTGATTAATTAACCAATAATAACTGTTGGAACTGAAACTCACCTTTGTAAAATTGTTTTTTATTGGTAAATCTGAAAAGGTGTCGATAATTGTAGCCGCCGCTTTAGTAGAAATTTGAAGAGAATTGTTTTTGGCTCGTCAGACAGTACCAGTGATTTACAAAGAACCATTTCTTTAATTAAAAACCCAGCAAAAGATAGCGACAGGTACATATTCACAAGCAGAAATCTTAATTGCAGATATCTATACTGTCATTTTGACTCACACATCAGCTCCACATATCTATACATTACAATTTGATGATTAAATTATTAACACTTCGACATAATTCATTCATTTTCTATATCGCTTATGAGTCGTGGTTGACGTCACACCTGAGCTGGAGCCAATCCCCTCTGACTTTGAGTGAGAGGCGGGATTCAATCTGAGCAGGTCGCCAGTCTATCGCAAGGCTACACAGAAAGACAGACGGCCAGTCATGTTCACAGCTATGGGCTATTTAGAGAAGCCAGTTGACTGAATCTGCACGGAAGGTCTTTGGACTGTGGGAGGAAACTGGAGCACCCTGAGGAAACCCATGCAGGAATGAGGAGAAGATGAAAACTCTACACAGAAAGCCCAGAAGCTTCTGGCTGTGCAGCGACAGTGATAGCCAGTGAGCAGTTGAAGATTCTTAGGGTTACGTTCCATATAATTATGACTAATGATGCACCAAGAGCAAAGTAAACATTTACAGTAGGACACAATACAGTCAAACCTGAAACCTCAGTAGTTATGCTCAGGGCTGAAGTGTGTGCAGCTAGGAGTTCAGGAATATGAGCAGGAACTACCGTAGGTAGACATCTGAGGGGGGAAAATTGCACGTACTAAGCATTGTATAAAGAGGCTTAATAGAATACATTAGTATAAATATGCAGATGATGTCTGTTACTGTGAATAGTTAAGTGAGCAGAAGATGAACTGATCACCAAAAGGCCTAAAGGTAAAAGACGAGACATTTCTTTTCAGCGTTTTCTGCAAGATTTGTGTATTATTTTTGTTTTGTACAATTGGAGAGTGAAAAAAGAAAAGGAACACCATGTGAAAGTTTGGGCACCCCAAGACATTTGAGTTCTCCGGTAACTTTTACCAAGGTTCCAGACCTTAATTAGCTTATTGAGCTGTGGCTTGTTCAAATTCTTCGTTAAGAAAGGTCAGATGATGCAGATTTCAAAGCTGTATAAATTCTCTGACTCCTCAAACTTGTCCCTAAAATCAACAGCCATAAGGCCAATTTATGCTGACAACCCAGTCCTCGCAGATAGCGTCACAGACGGTGTCTGCGTAGCCCCCCCACCTTCGCAGACGCTCTGCGCGCACCTCCCAAAAATTGTGACCACTGCAGAAGCCTTGCAGACAAGAGGGCTCCGATTGGTCCACTCTACATCCGCTGTACACGCACTTCCGCTTCCCTACTTTCCCAGTTTGGTTTGTTTTCACGACCGGCATTTTTAAAAACACGAGCGAAGATGGAGCAGCACGAAGAGCGGTTGATTGAGGAAGTGAGGAAGTACGTACATCTATACGACTCCAGTTCTAGTCATTATAAAAAAAAAAAAAGTTCTAGTCATTATAAGTAACCGGAGGATAAACACTCCACTAACCACACCCACCAACTACTCCTAGCGACTTCGTGCCCCCTTGCATTGTGCCGGTGAATAACATCGCGCACGCCTATTACTCCCCGCTCAACAATAAATTACAACTGTCTGCGAAAAGCTATCTGCGAAAGCCTTGTCGCAAGAGCATGCAGAGGCCTATAGGCTCCTCTAAGCAACTCCCTCGCATTCTGAATATCACAAAGCAGGAGAAGGCTACAAGAACACAGCAAAGTGTTTTCAGGTAGCCGTTTCCTCAGATTGTAACGTTATTAAGAAATGGCAGTTAACAGAAACAGTGGAGATCAAGGTGAGGTCTGGAAGATGAAAACTTTCTGAAAAGAACTGCTCGTTGAATTGCTAGAAAGGCAAATAAAAACCCCTGTTTGACTGCAAAAGACCTTCAGAAAGATTTAGCAGACCCTGGAGTGGTGGTGCACTGTTCTACGATGCAGCGACACCTGAACAAATATGACCTTCATGAGAGAGTCATCAGAAGAAAACCGTTCCTGCGTCCAAGCCACAAAATTCAGCGTCTGAAGTTTGCAAATGAACATATAAGCAACCTTGTGTTGCAGCCAGTGGCACAGGGCACATTTCATTGGTCGAGGGAAGCATGGATTTGAATAAATACCAGCAAAATCTGGAAACAAACATCACACCATCTGTAAAAAAGCTGAAGTTAAAAAGAGGACGGGTCCTACAATAAGACGATGATCCAAAAGACACCTCAAAATCTACAATGGAATACCTCAAGAGGCCCAAGCTGAAGGTTTTGCCCGGGCCCTCACAGTCCCCTGACCTAAACATCATTGAAAATCTGTGGATAGATCTCAAAAGAGCAGTGCATGCAAGACAGCCCAAGAAACTTGTAGAACTGGAAGCCTTTTGCAAGGACGAATGTGTGAAAATCCCCCAGGTAAGAACTGAAAGATTATTAGCTGGCTACAAAAAGTGTTTACAAGCTGTGATACTTGCCAAAGGGGGTGTTACTCAGTATTGACCATGTCAGGTGCCCAAACTTTTGCTTCAGGTCCTTTTCATTTTTTGGTATTTTACGCCTGTAAATGATGGAAATAAAAATGTAATCTTGCGGAAAATATTAAAGAAAATGTGTCGTCTTTACCTTTATGCCTTTTGGTGATCAGTTCGTCTTCTGCTCACTTAACTATTCACAGTAACAGACATTTCCAGTAAGGGTGCCCAAACTTTTGCATGCCACTATATATATCCACCTACGACGAGATTGAGTAGAATAACTTTTATTCTATCCACTGGATTTTGAGAAACAGAGCATTTTTAGTTTTTTCAAATTCGATAAATAAAAAAAAAAAAAAAAAAAAACTTTCTCCAAAGCATCCGACAAAATCATTTCAGCTTAGAATGTAAACAAACCAACAAAATGATCGGAGCAATTTGTGAAAAATGCAATAATTCTTGAAAAAAAAAAAAGATCTGTTCTTACCATCAAATCCTTTCATCCCATATTTTATTGCTTTTGTTTGTATTTTTTGGGGTTTTGTTTTCAAGTAGAGTTTTTTTTTTTTCATCCCCGGTTGGTTCAGCAACACGCTCCGCCATTTTGTTTCTCTCTACTCACAGTATATGAGCTGATTGGCTGCTCTACTACTAGGATATCAGAGCGTGCGATTGCTCATGTCCAGTGAACGTGGATAGAATAATATCATATTCCACGTCTCAACTGGAAAATTGTAAAATAAGAATAAGGTCGGGTGGCACGGTGGTGTAGTGGTTAGCGCTGTCGCCTCACAGCAAGAAGGTCCGGGTTCGAGCCCCGTGGCCGGCGAGGGCCTTTCTGTGCGGAGTTTGCATGTTCTCCCCGTGTCCGCGTGGGTTTCCTCCGGGTGCTCCGGTTTCCCCCACAGTCCAAAGACATGCAGGTTAGGTTAACTGGTGACTCTAAATTGACCGTAGGTGTGAATGTGAGTGTGAATGGTTGTCTGTGTCTATGTGTCAGCCCTGTGATGACCTGGCGACTTGTCCAGGGTGTATCCCGCCTTTCACCCGTAGTCAGCTGGGATAGGCTCCAGCTTGCCTGCGACCCTGTAGGACAGGATAAAGCGGCTACAGATAATGAGATGAGATGAGAAGAATAAGGTCAAATTTGGAGCTTCTGAAAAGAATACACTGTTTATGAGAGCTGTATCAAATTCTGAATAATAGCAGAATATTAATGAGCATGGAAATATACTGACTGATTTTCCCTTTGACTTCCATCTTGCTGTTTTCAAGCAGGAGGTCCATTGAGTCCTGGAACATCCTTGGGCGTTGTACTCTTCTGATACTTGGCATGAACTTTGAGATTATAAATTGCTTGGCTAATATCCCTTGTACAAACCAGGCTTGGAGTACTCGAGTCGGACTCGTGCCCTAATTTTAAGGACTCATGACTCGACTTGGACTTGAGCACTGATGACTCGGACTTTAACTGCATTCGGACTCGTAAACTGGAGACGAGGACTCAGATTTTTTGTAACATGCTGCCATAATTTGCCATAAGATATTTATATCTACATTAATTTTTGTACTAATTTTGTGCAAGAGTCTCACACCTGTGCGCGGGCATCAGACAGACTCTCGGGCGCTCCGGACAGCGCACACGCCAAGCGGACTCTCGCATGCACCGTAAACGACTCGCACCTGCACAGGATTAAGGCGCAATCTCATGATGGGATTCCACTGAAAAACGTTCGCTATCTTGGACACATGATAAACACCAGCAATTCTTCGACCTTTCTTCACCAACGCATATCCTCGGCCTTTGAAAAATGAAATGAACCGAAACAATTTCTGACGGACTGTGAGATATATCTTTCTACACGTATAAAGATATTAAACGCGTGCGTACGGAGCAGATTACTATATAGCGTCCAAGCATGGCAACTCATCAGCAGAGGCCAAGAGACTGGACGTTATTTGGAACAGTTTTCTTAGGAAAATGGTTGCTGGCGGGTTTGCCAGGAAGAACACAGATCCTACTATAGGAGAAGTGGACTGGGCCTTTAAAATCTCTAACTCCCGTCTCCATGAGATGACCCAGAGCCAACGAATTGAAGAATTTTGCCATATTCAACATCTCCACTATATTGGTCATCTATGTAGAATGGACAATACTTCCCTCCTTAAACAGGTCCTATTTGATAAAAGGAGAAATTGGGGTAAAATGGAGAAAATATGGAATATAGAAAAAAAGACAATTGATGAAAACATGCATGGACAAAAAGGACATCACGCAACTTATTTAAGTTGCGAGCCCCATGACCGTTCACGTGTCAAGTGGGAAAATCTGATGATGATGAATCAGTGCGTCGATATAAAAATTGTGAAAATGCACTTCCTTTGCGAAGTATTGAGTTGCGTTGCTGATGCATTCCCAAGCCTTATTTCCTTGTTTGGTTTCCTGATCCCTGATTTCCTGTTTCTTGTCTTTGATTCTGCCGAGTCTACGATAGCCTGTTTGTGCCTCGCTCGACCTGTTTTACGATTTTGCCTGCCGTTCTGGATTGTTTACCGTCTTCACTTGTATTAATAAACACACCTTCTGCACTTACATCCGTCTCCCAACCGTCTCTGACAGAATACTTCACACTCCCTGATAAAGAGAAGCACATTCACCTGTTCATACGCCATGTTCAGGAACAAACTCATGTTCATGGTGCGGTCGGAGTCTTGGACTCGGACTCGACTCTAAAGTTTTCTTTAATGACTTGGACTCGAACATTAGGGACTCGAGACTGGACTCTGACTCGAGGTTTATTGATTCGACTCCAACACTGGTAGAAACCATGAAATTGTGTAACAAAGCAAAGGAAACAAACGAAATTATTTGTGAGACTGACGTAAACTTAACCTCCTAGGGCTTAGCGGTCACATGCGTGGACAGCACTTTTTAGAAATTCGGAACAAGAATCCACATATGTGGACATACTTTTTCTCTAAAAGTACATCTTATCAAAGATGATGCTTAGTTTTTATTCTAATCAGGTTCTAATAAGCCCAAATAGCAAAAAGAGAAATAAAAAATGCATGTAAAAAAACAGCTTGGGCCTTAGGAGGTTAATATGCTTTCGTTAACATTTTGGTTTCTTTACTTTTTAAGCCATTTTCAGACTTTTTTTTTTAATAACCAAGGTTCCAACCCATCCCTCATTACTGCTAATTAAAACCATTTATGGACGTGTAGATCTGATATGATCATTAATAAAACTTTAAGACTAAATTAGTCAAACTTAGCAACTTTATAAAAACAGACGAGTGACACCAGTCGAGTCCGGTCTCATCAGCCCTCCTCTTACTCACCATCATGACATTTCTTTACACATTCAATCCAACAGATCAGAAAAAAAAAAAAAAAAACACCTTTTCTTTAAAACCGTTTATTGCTTTCATGCATGAGTGCCAGAAAATTCCCAAGACCTGGACGACAGTCCTCAACACTACAGATGATGCAAAATTGCCCCCCACCCCCACCCACCCTTACCTTTGCTTTCTGTACAAATGTATATAATCATAAATAGAAGCTCAAAGGGAGACATTAAAGCAGGAAGTCGCTGGGGTGTAACCGAGCGTCCGAAACGCTGCTCCTGTCCCGGTACTGCTGCAGGTCCGTAACATGCATCGATGCAGAAATGCAGTGCTGTTTACTGAAATGCACATCCATACGCGCACACTCACTCAGTCACTCACCAACAGCAAAAAATCATTTTACAGCTTCTTCGTGCAAAGAGGTACAAATGATGCGTGGACACATTTGATCAAGAGTGCATTCCTGTTTTAGACTCGTACACATCTGTTATGGATCTGTTACATCAGGACCATATTTCATATTAAAAAAAAAAAAAATCCACCAAGAAGTCCATGGCTGAGGAGCTGGTGTCTTGTGCAGTGCTTGCTTTGGTTAGTCCAGGACTCGGGGGAATCGAATACGTGAATAATACAGTGGTCGGTGAAACGTGTCGGGTTCTGCAGGGAAAATGCATAGTGCCAATGTTCTGCGTGTCACAGCTGAGAACTGAATTTAGCTCCAAAATCAGTTTTGTCCTCCTTGAAGCTGCCTCGGTGATGAGCCCAGAGACATGTGGACACTCGAGATGGTCAAGGAGAGCTATAAACATTCACGATTCATTAAAAAAAAAAAGACTTTTTTTTTAAACATGATTTCATGTAAACACATCTTGGGAACACTTGACATAAAGATGGCGTTCATAGAGATACATAAAACCTCCATAATCCTTTCATAACATTATAAAACATAAAAATGTACTCGTATTCTATAGACACGAGTGCTTTAGTGGGAAATACGCCACTCGCATTTTTCATCCGGGACGTGGAGAACCAAAACTGTGACAAATCTCTATATGTACATCGATGAATGGTTTTGATTAAATTTGGGGACGTTTTGTTTGTGAACGTGTCGATATAATAAAAAGAAAAATCACACGCTGGCTTGAAGATATGAACTTTATCTTCTCGTGTTGAAAAATTCGCATTTTTCATATGAAATACATCGCGGATCTGAGCGACATTTAAATAATATTGGCTGGGGTTTTTTTTCATGGTATATCAGATATATTCCATTCAGCTAGCATGATATTTAAAAGCCAGCCAATATTATTATCCATACACAATTCCTTTCGGGTGTTCAACGCGTCTTTCAAAATTCTCTCAAAATCTTCCGTATTTAACGAAGCAAACCTGGCGGCCATGTTTGTTTATAAATTGTCCTAGTCGCTCGCTCGTTAGCGTGAAAGTTTTATGTCTCCGACGTGTGACGTCATGTTGTCTTGACGACCATGCGATATCGTAAACCATATTCAACGCTCGTTCTCCATTGGGTAGAGTGACGTAATACACGTAGGATAAGCGATATGCTAACAATATTGCATGCTATCAAACCGAATGAATGAAACATGCTAGAAGGGAATAGAACACGTTTTTACTCCATCGAAAAATCGTCCTGCATGTACCGTATAATAATTCCTGATATTTCACTCTGATGGTTACTCCTAGTGTTTTCCCGCTGACTAGATGCGCGTTGTCAAAATTGTGAACCGGTTCAAAATTTAAATTCTTCTGATTAAATTGCGTTTTTGTGTGTGTGTGTGTGTGTGTGTGTCCATATAATATAAAGAACGTTACATGGTGGTGCGAAGATATGAAGTTTATCTTCTTGTGTTGAAAAATATACATTCACCACTCGAGAATAATCATCATACCTTCGCACCACCACGTAAAATCTAGTCTGGTTAACACCAGACCATATCACAAGTGAAATATGGTCTGGAATCCGCCTATTGAATTTCTCGTAGGGGAGGTGTGGTTTACGATTGTCAACAGCCGTTTATTGGACGTTGCGAATGTCTATCATTTGGCGTATACGTAGCCCATGGCCAATCATGGCAGTTGTACCCGGTGACGTAGTTAAGAGCGACGAAGAAAGACTGTAACGCCAAACGCTGTTCTTTTTTTTTTTTAAACAAACTTTCGCTCTAAACTATTCAGAACAGTGTCTAAAGCTTGATCGAAAGTTTGGTTCGTATCGCTCGCCGCCATGTTAAATGTGATCCGTAAACAGTCCCAAATAAACTACAAGCTTCCGTTTGTCGAGTAGTACGCGTCACCGTCTTTCCACCCCTCCCCACTCTCTGATTGGCTCCCTAACTCAGGCGAGCCTTTAGACCATAGTTTCCATGCTGTCTTTTCAGATCGGAACGATTGTGCAAAGCAGCATGGGATTTCCCAGGCTACGTAAAATCCAGCTTAGAATAAAAATCCCCAAACCAATCTCTGTTTCCAGTTCTCTCTGGCTGGTGGTGCGCTATCGGTGGTGAGCGGGACTGTCGTGAACTGGCAGTTTCTCGTCTTGGGGGCTCGAAAAAAATAACCATTTACGCCGGAATATCCTTGATAATCATCCGCCCCTTCATCCGATATACTGATATAAAGGGTTTTTCCAACTGAGATCAATGAGCACTTGGATCGATTTTGAGTCAGTTTCACTGAACCAGGGTTAATATAGTTAACGAAAATAAGACTAAAATGAGGGGAGAAAAAAAAAAAACCTTCCGTTAAAGTGTATGTAATGCCTTATTGTAATGCTTAAAAATGAATATCATTAGTAACAACCAAAATGAATTCATAAAGCAGGGGGAAAAATATTAGTGTTTTGTTATTTTATCATCAAGCATAAAACTATTGATAAATTGCGGCTTCCGGATCCGGGAAAAAGGCAGCCTTTCCCCCCAAGGCTAATCTCGCATGACATCATGCGTGGAACCGCGGTTATTATCTGGGGTATTTCGGTTCATCTAACTCCGTGCTTGTTTACTTGCCGAAATTGGATATTGTTGTTGGAATCTTACAATAATAATGATGTGAAAGCGCCGTGTTGTGTTCGGATGTTCAAATCTATATACAACAGGACATTCAGTTCACGAATTTCCAAGAAATGACCCTCATCTAAAGCGACAGTAGGTGAGGTTTGTGCAAACGACGCGTCAGAGATTGTGTCGCCTACGAATAATAAACCCGATTCATCAATTGTTCACCACCACCAGAATGACTGGAGCAAAAAACAAGCCCATTTTTAAATGACATTTGGACAGTTTGTCGATTCCCCCATTATCGCCCATTTCATATTTTCTTTCAATAATTACACGTTTTAAAGATTATATTTCTGCATTTACTGAGGTACATGTAAATATTTTCCCTGTATTTTGCAGCAGCCAGCTTAGAATAAAAATCCACAAACCAATCTCCGTTTCCAGTTCTCTCTGGCTGGTGGTGCGCTATCGGTGGTGAGCGGGACTGTCGTGAACTGGCAGTTTCTCGTCTTGGGGGCTCGAAAAAATAACCATTTACGCCGGAATATCCTTGATAATCATCCGCCCCTTCATCCGATATATAAGAATCCCAATCACAATCAGAATTCTCTCCAAAACGTGATTCCATATCGAGACTGGTCTGACCACTGCTGCACATGGGAACGAAATTGATACCTGGATTGTTAAACGTGTGATGTCATGCACCCCTTCAGGATCTTCCGAATGGGTCTCGGCAGATTCCATGAAAATCGGCTGATGTTATTGATTTTCCATTAATTTATAGCCTTTGGGATCAGCTATGGTTCGAAAACACATGGTCACTCAGCATAATGATTGTTGCTTTGTACGAGGAAAAAAGTGGGGTTTAGAGGCGTTACGTACACTTTAACCGAAATAAAAATTAAAACAACTTTTTTTTATGAAAAAAATTAATAAAAACTACAAAACAAAACAGAATTGCAGATAAAATCAGCTTTGTTAATTAATTTTGTTTCCCCTTGAAACAGTAACGGACGAGTCCCAGATTTTATCATCATCAAAATTCCATTTCTCTCATGTTATTAAATATCGGAATGCGTTTTTGATCGCTATTTTGTCGCCGCTATAGCACGTTCTGAGTGTTTGAAGTATGCTCTGTAATATATCAGTCCATATGTCAAAGCAATGGCCGTAAACGAGATTCGTTGAGACCTGTGCGAGACATCGTAGGACGGAAGTAAAACGTACAGCGGAAATCAAAGTGACCGACATCTGCCAACATCGTCAAAAGCCGCGCGCGCCCTCTTTCGAATGCTGACGTAATCAAGCCGGAAGTTTTGTTTGTTTTGATAGCAGTCAGGAAAGTTTGAAAAAAGTAGGCAGTAATCGTCATTTAAACTCGTTTTTGTGCAATACTTCGTTTGGAAAACGGTTTTCAAAATGGCGGCACTGACACCTGGCTGACGCTTCACGTTTCGAAGTCTCGCACAAGTCTCGTGAAGATCGCGCGGATAAGCGACGCCTGCCGTGGACCAAACGAACTCAATTCAACACGGCTAAAAACCGAATAGGCCGATAAGTATAATATTTAATTGCAATTAGTTGCCAATACGAGTCACGATATAAGGTTACTAAAACTCAAAACGTAACATGTTAATTAAGAAATAAAGCAAGTTTAAAAATTATTTCAGTTCACCTTTAATACCGGCTACTGTAAAACTAAAAATCTTTACTTTTGTTCTGAGGAATTGACGTTAAGTTACTTATGGACTTGTAAAACTAACTTAAAATAAAAGCTAATCAAAATTTAAAAACTATAACAACTCTGGACTGAAGAGCCGAATCATGAGAATTAGATTGTTTTGTCAGGCAGATGTTCGACTGTTATAACAACTGTCTGATGTCAAAGAACAAAATCCTAATTAAAAAAAATAAAAGTATAAATCGGAGTGAAAAACTTAGTGACGAAAAATATTCCTATAATCCTGTAAATAATCTTACGTACGCCATTGGCCTTATGTCAAGTGCTCAAACACCTAAGCAGAAATATGAGATTTGCTGCTTCCCTTCACCTGACACATGTGCATGTCAGAACAGAAGGAGTACACTGAGCTCCAAACACCTTCGTAACACAGACGATAGAACGGGTTCATGGCAACAGAAATCAGACACGCACACGATGACGACTTATTCATGTTTAGAACCACTAACCCTTCATCATCAAGTCAGCTTTGTCAGTTGTATGACAGGAGACACTTCGTTACGTCAACCTGACCCTTGTTCCGTTGACTTCGTTGAAGGGATCCTCCAGCGGATTTATTCTCAAACTTATTTTCAGTAAAAGTAGCCGCGGATTTCAGAAATCCAACTTTCGTTTCCGGAGTCCGAACAGCGTTCGAGAAAAATGAATTTTCGGAGAAAGATTCTGCAGCGCGAGGTCTCGTGTCTGATCCAGCTCCTGTCAGTGACGCACTGTTCCCGCTGATCAAGCACACTTTTCATTTTCTCTGTAGAAATGTAGTAGACTGGTACCAAAATTCAAAAAAGGTGCTTATTTAAGGAGTTAAAGGCATTTTTGAGACAGACAGTCTTATTTTGTCAATTTGGGTGTGCCGAATTCAAATCTGCAATATGCCGAGCTCTGTTGACCTCTAGAGGTCATTGAACTTTGGGCCTGTAAACGTCTCAGCTGAACCCAGTTTCTCAGCTTTCTAAGGAATGAAATGTACTAAAACAGTGGTTCTCAACCGGGGGGGCGCGCCCCCCTGGTGGGGCGCGGAGGTACTCCAGGGGGGTCGCGAGTAGGCTTCATGTATGGAGGAAAAAAAAAATCTGGGGCTAACAGGCTATAGTAGCTAAGCAGATGCAACACATTTACCCATGTCAAAATGCAGGACATTGGACTATTACATACAAATCAATACTATTATAAAATCTATCATCAATCTATCATAAAATCGTGTGTAGGTTATTTTAAGCCCGTGACGCGAACATGACGCAACGTCACGTGAGTGAGTCTGCATACCGTGGCCACCGTGTGAGTGCGTGCCACACACACACTAGTCTGGTTTCTTGCCGAGTTTAACTCGTGCCGACTCTCGCTAGTCTACTATCATCAATCCATTGATACAGCGCAAAACCCAAACAGTCTTTTTAAAGACTACTACCCCACACTGTATTTTTGCTTTCCCCATTTCAGCTCTACCCAAATAATTTGTTGTTTTTGTTGTTTTCTTACTGCTAGTCTACTATGGATAATGCTACTACTGCTGCTACTGCTACTACTACTACTAATAATAATAATAATCTAGCCCAGGGCTATCTATCTATCTATCTATCTATCTATCTATCTATCTATCTATCTATCTATCTATCTATCTATCTATCTATCTATCTATCGGTCGATATAAGGTGCTGTAGGTCGGGTGGCGTCACTGCGGGTGAGTGTGTTTGGGGGGGGGGGGGGGGGGGGGTGAGAAGAGGGGCCCCCAACTGCAATGAACCAGCTTTGGTGGGGCCCAGGTTGCAAAAGGTTGAGAACCCCTGTACTAAAATGATGAATGAAGTTAGCAAATGGCCTTGTTTGTTAAATGTTTGGGTGCTGAATTCATTTTTCATTTGTAAAACGACATATGACCTCTGATAACCTCAAGGTCATTCAACTTGGCCTATAGGCCTATGCATTTAACGGCATTTTTAAACTGACTTTACTCCCCCAAAAAGAATATGAACAGACAAAAAACAAATAGAAAGGAACAAATACAGCATTAAATGCCAGTCCATGTACATGTGACTTACTTTTCACAATGAGAATGCCTAGGCGATCACCTTACATAACATTGCATTACATTTAGCGGTTATTGTTTATACAAAGCTACTGAAAAAAGGACAGATTCAGCAGCATACAAAATGTGGGGGCATACAGGGTATACAGGTTAATCAGGGTTAGTGTATATGAGTTTTTTTCTTTGTTTTTTGTTTTGTTTTAAACGGGGTAAAGCCTTTACAAAAAACAAAGAAAAAAACTCTGATATATACTAACCCTGATTAACCTGTATACCCTGTATGCCCCCACATTTTGTATGCTGCGGAATCTGTCTATATAGGCAAAACAACAAGGTGTCTAAAAACGTGCATCGCAGAGCATAGAAGCAACATACGGTTGAATGATGAGAAGAACCCTGTAGCTGTCCATTTTAACACGTTTAAACACAATCTCGCAACCCTTCAACATATTGGCATTGAACATGTTGCCACACCTAGACGTGGGAGTGATGTTGATAACCTCCTTTTAAGACGCGAGGCTTTTTATATATATACCTTGAACACCATTGCACCTAAGGGAATGAATATGTATTTTGATTTAAAACCTTTTTTGTAATTGATTTTCACGTGATATGTATTTTATATGTTGGTGTACTATATTCACATCTTTTTAATCTTTCAAACTTGCAAATGTTTTTTGGTTTTGCCTTTTGTATGACTGGTACAGGTTAAGACACCTGTCTGTCTAATTGATTGGCACCTTTGGGTGCCTTGCCTGGGCGGGTGTAGAGCAGGGTCATGTGATATAGGCCACAGCCTCTTCCTGTTACCCATATGCCTGATGAAGATCCAGGGTGATCGAAACGTTGCTTGTTTTAATTAAATAAAGTGTATTTTTTGGAGCGTATCCAGCAGTGTGCAGACCTACTTTCTTTTATGGCTCGAAAAAAAATAACCATTTACGCCAGAATATCTTTGATAATCATCCGCCCCTTCATCCGATATATAAGAATCCCAATCACGATCAGAATTCTCTCCAAAACGTGATTCCATATCGAGACTGGTCTGACCACTGCTGCACATGGGAACGAAATTGATACCTGGATTGTTAAACGTGTGATGTCACGCACACCTTCAGGATCTTCCGAATGGGTCTCGGCAGATTCCATGAAAATCGGCTGATGTTATTGATTTTCCATTAATTAAGTCAGTTTTTTCTTTGTTTTTTGTTTTGTTTTAAACGGGGTAAAGCCTTTACAAAAAACAAAGAAAAAAACTCTCCTATATACTAACCCTGATTAACCTGTATACCCTGTATGCCCCCCACATTTTGTATGCTGCTGAATCTGTCCTTTTTTCAGTAGCTTTGTATAAACAATAACCGCTAAATGTAATGCAATGTTATGTAAGGTGATCGCCGAGGCATTCTCATTGTGAAAAGTAAGTCACATGTACATGGACTGGCATTTAACGTTGTATTTGTTCCTTTCTATTTGTTTTTTGTCTGTTCATATTCTTTTTGGGGGAGTAAAGTCAGCTGAAAAATGCCGTTAAATGCATAGGCCTGTAGGCCAAGTTTAATGACCTTGAGGTTATCAGAGATCATATGTCGTTTTACAAATGAAAAATGAATTCAGCACCCAAACATTTCACAAACAAGGCCATTTGCTAACTTCATTCATCATTTTAGTACATTTCATTCCTTAGAAAGCTGAGAAACTGGGTTCAGCTGAGACGTTTACAGGCCCAAAGTTCAATGACCTCTAGAGGTCAACAGAGGTCAGATAGAGCTCGGCATATTGCAGATTTGAATTCGGCACACCCAAATTGACAAAATAAGACTGTTTGCCGACTTTGTCTCAAAAATGCCTTTGGGTGTCACAATTCTGGATTTTGGTACCAGTCTATAGTCTAATTCCAGCTTGTGCTTTCTTTTTAGCATCACTGTGGCATTTATATGCTACACAATGAGGCATACTTATTTAAAAACCGATAAATTTGGTAAAACGCTTGTAAAACTACGATGTAAACAGCCGAGTTGCTCCAAGCGACCGCTACCCGACGTCATTGCATGTGTCAAGCTGATCCGGCGTTTTAAAGAAAATTTATTTTTCTTCTCGAACACGATTTGGTCTCCGAAAATGAACATTTGATTTTTGAAATCTATGACTACTTTTACTTAAAATAAGTTTGAGAATAAACCCGCTGTAGGATCCCTTTAACTTTGAGACAGCCGACGCATGAGGTCAACTTTATGACAGGCGACGCCTCGTGATGGACGACGCCTCATTAGGTCAACTTTGAGAAATGAAACCTACAACAGCGTTATAAAAAGTTGTGTCAAGTTGACAACCGCTAATACCAAACTTTATAACAGTCGACACCTTTTGGAATTAGTTTTTATTAATAGCTACGTTTACCTGGACACTTTTTTTTTTTTTTTAAACATTCGGATTTTTACATTCCGATCCACGATTCCGAACGTACCGTTTACATGAACGCGATCGGAAAGACGTACTCGTTTTTACATCCCAAGTGTAAAATCGGAATAGAATTTACGACCTGGGGCGGCACGGTGGTGTAGTGGTTAGCACGGTCACCTCAGAGCAAGAAGGTTCTGGGTTCGAGCCCCGTGGCTGGTGAGGGCCTTTCTGTGTGGAGTTTGCATGTTCTCCCCGTGGGTTTCCTCCCGTTTCCCCCACAGTCCAAAGAAATGCAGGTTAGGCTAATTGTTGGCTCTAAATTGTCCGTAGGCGTCTGTGAATGGTTGTTTCCCAAGCCCAGAAACGGAAGGGTTGTAGCAGGAAGGGCGTCTGGCGTAAAACTATGCTCCAATTAAAATGATATGGATCAGTACGGTCTACATGGACTCTGACCTGGCAACAGTGCTGAACAAGGAAGAAGAAGAATTTCTGACATGTGGACAATCCCACATAACTGGCTGATTCTGCTCCGGTCACACTACATCTCACAAATACTTGGTATTTGGTAGCCACCATTTGTGCGATGCACGGTGAATGTTCTCAGAGCTTCGCGAGTTGTTTTTTGGTGCGTCTCGGGCCCACGAGCAGCCAAATACGCTGTGAAAAATTTCAGTGCATGCGTTGAAATTTGGTGGCAAATACTTGTGGATTAGCCTAGTAAACTAGACCCACCCGCCTAGCGGCCAAAAATATTTTTTGCCTAGCGAGTGGGTCTAGCCTCGCACCATATAAACAAAAATACCCCGGGCATCAAATCGTGCCCGCCAATCACAACGCAAGGTTTTTGTTTGGATTCTTTGGGCGGGCTTTTGCAGGAGTGACGACAAGGCTGCGCGACGCTGGAGAAAGCACAACAGGAAAGATGGCTACGGCTAGTGAACAGCGCGCGTTTGACTCCGCTTTGGAATCAGTTTTAGAAGAATTCGACTTGGAGTTTTCGTTGAAACATGAGCAGGAAGAGGCTCTCCGCTCATTCCTTTTCAAGAAGGACGTTTTCGCTGTTTTGCCGACCGGCTATGGCAAAAGTCTGATCTACCAGCTGGCTCCGCTCGTAGCCAAAAGGATGGGGCTAGTTTGTGCAGTATGAAGAATTAATAAACAGCTTTGAAACATTACTTTTTGATTGTTTCTTATTTTCCCGTTATTTTAAATTTAAGGGAAATTATTTCACCAAACACCACTAAATAAAAACTCTCAAAAACAGTTTAAGCAAACCCTTGAAAAACACTTGGAAAAAAATGTGTGCACTACAGACTCCAAACTTGTGGTCATTATCTCCAAACTTCTTAATATCTAGAACCTGTTTATTAATTAATACGCATTTAGAAAAATTATTTATTTCAAGGCCTCCCCCACTGCTTTCTGTCGCTCTGACTACGTCACAGTCACTGTTGCGCTGATTGGTCAGAGCGTTGGCCTATACGCACAGAGACAGTTTGAAAGACAGCGGTTTGTTCCTCCTACTGTACCCGCTTCGGAAATGTCTACGGATCGAGGCCAGACTAAATATTCACATTTAGTCTGGCTTGCCAGGCTACTTGTGGATGCGTTTGGGAATACTTCGCCAATAAATGCCTCATTTTCATCAATAACCCATCGCAAGCTGTAGTGTGACTGTAGCTTTAAAAGTGATGCAGGTCGATGTGCTGGTTCAGGAATCATTTGACTCCACTCCCCTTTCTGAACTGTTTACAAACCACTCGCTCAGCAGCCTGTTCGGGAAAAGTCACGTGAGGTCATGGTCATGCGCAGGTCAGAGGTGAACAAGCAAACATGGCGGATCGCCCAGATCGAACGTAGACGACGAAATCGAGACAAAAAAATTACAATTTTAAGGAAGTATCTGACATTGTCAAAGGCAAAATGTACTAGAAAAGGGAGGGGGGAAACAAACAAACAAACCACGGCAGATAAGCCGAGTAAATATTGCTGGCCAGCTTTCCCTCCCAATGGAAGGCCGAAAAGGCAAAAACAAAAATGCGGCCAACTTTGCCAGGTGAGTTTCACGCAATGGTCGCTTACAAAATAACACTAATTTGTATCTTTACTCATCACATCAACTTTTACACAGGTTACAACTGAAATATTCCAAATCTAAACGCACCGGCGAGCTTGAAGGCTCCGGAGCGTTCGCTTCTGTGTCGGAGGCCGGCGGTTCCACCATGTTTGTTGCGACCTAGCTCATTATAATCAGGATAAACTTCGGCTGTTTCCGTACCCAAGTGTACTGTAAACGTTAGCGTGCTGAGTTCTTCCCGCTCATTCTCCTTCACAGGCATGAGGCAGCAGGCAATACAGTGTGCGATTCAAGTACCTAGTGTTTATTCTATCTCCACAGGGTACTATTCAGGGCTTAATTTGAGCCGGAACAAGATCCGGAACCTCCGTCGTCGGATCCGGCAGCTATTTTCATTTCATTCGGTGTTCCGGCAGCTATTTAAATGGATCAGATCACCTCCGTGACCATCACAAAGGGAAAAAAAATCAAACAATAAATTAAATAAATAAGTAAATAAAAATTTGTTTAGCGTTCGGTTTTGATTTTGATATCTGTTGTTGACTTCTGTCCTATGACATCCACAAAATCTATGCAAAAGGGGAAGAGGAAGGGGGGGGCATGGGGTGTATACTTCCGCTCAATAGAACACCGGGTGTTTGTAGCCGTTAGCTTGCGCTGTGGAAAAAATGGCAAAAAAACAAGAAAGCTTACTAAAATTTTTCAAAGTCCCAGGACAGCCGGATCCTAAACGACCTAAAATGGACGGCGTTGGACACAGTGACACTGCACCAGCACCTGCTGCAAGTGTACCAGTCCGCGGGAACGATCAAAAAGAATACGAGAAGAATGATGATGGCGGTGAAGCTAGAAGTGTTAGCGCACCAACTGCAACCGTCAGAGGGAATGAGGATGAGGATCGGGAAGATGAGACTGGTGATGGCGGTGAGGCAAGTGGGGCTATCTGGACCGATGCCCAGTTTAAAGAAAAAAACGCCCCCCGCCTTTTGAGTCGCTGGACCCACCCACCTCCTGCGTTCCGGCCCGGGACCTCCCACTTCACAAATTAAGCACTGGTACTATTCATCATCTTTTTAATCCATCGACCTGCCACTTTAAGATAAACCATCGCATGCACAACATTCCGGACGAGATAGCGAGACCAGCGGGGTCTCCGTGGATTGTTATCGGGTCTGGCAGGCGAAGGAGGCGGCGTCGGGAGAGGAAGCAAAAGCGAGGCTGCAGGCAGAGCCGGCCTGTTGACTAAGCCCAGGAAACAGCTACTCAAACCTCCACTGCCAAGCCTCTACCTCTTCAACGCCAGATCCATGGTAAACAAGATGGACGATTTGGAATTACAGCTGGAATTACCTTATTCTATTCTATAATCGGCTGGTCAGTGCTATACTAGATACTACTGATATATCTAGTATCAGTACTAGTACTCAATACTTAAGTGACTTACCAGTCCAATGAGGATTGTTATTTTCTTGTTTACAAGATGCCGCGGCTGACAAATCCTGAATTTCTGTAAAGATAACTGTCCAGAGATTTATAAGCACGCAGTGCTTCACCACTGAACAGCGAGGGAAAGTTAATGAGGTAATTATACACGTCTGGGTGTTCCACCTCTGGCAGTTCAATATCCACTGACACGGTCATGAAAACTACGTCCGGTAATCGATAAGGGTCACTAATCTGTAGGTCGTTTATTTTAGACATATATCTAGTTCATTAGAAAAATGAGCCGTGTAGTCCGTCGGTTATATTCAGCTGTGTTGTTGACCGACAAGATGGCGGCTGTTTACATTCCAGCCGGGATTCGGTCACGTGACTGCAAGAGGTCTATAGAACATGAACATGCTCAGAAGGTTACAGGCGCAGAAGGCAATCCTGTCGCACATTTACATGGCTAATAACTGCCTATCAAAATCAGAGGTTTAAACCACCTTTCATTCCGATCAAGCTCGAATCAGACTATTCACACGTTTTTAGCGTCCACGTAAACGTAGCTAATGTCGTATAAATCTAAGTTTGTTTCAACTGTCAAAGGGATTATGCAGGTGCTTTATCATAGCCTTATGAACACCGAGTTTAATCAAAGTGTCGCCAAAATCTCAGACTTACAGCTACTAGGGACAGACTGACTTATAAATCACACTGATTTTAATCTACATGTTAACTGTATAATATAATTTGGTGGAGTCCATCTTTGGTTTGGCAACTTTTTAAATACACGAGGTGGAACTTTAACACATACGATCGCTTTCTCTTCCGTCAAAATGGCTGCCGTCAAAGTACAAGACACTTTAGGTATACATTTTGATCTAGTCTACAAGGCATGGATACAGCTTTAACACCCGGTTCGGCCGTCAAACATAATCGACAATCCAAAACCTCTTTCAATCCACTTTTGAGAAAAAAAAAAAAAATCACAAAATCAGTACCCAACAAACAAACAAACAAACAAACAAACAGTCATGTGGTGTTTTAATCACAACCCACAGCGCATATGGTCCTTTAAGAGGAGTTGGAATGATCAAGACCATGAGTAGGCATATCAGACGCTCGCTGGCCGTGCTGTGAAAATTGTCCATGCAGACGCTCATCTAAGTTTCCAAATCTGTCATTGCTTAACTCGTGAATACTCTCATTAAAAAGCTTATAATCTCTGCTTTCCAGAGAAATCTATCTGGTTAAGATCTGTTCAGTACTTTGGGAGTAACAGCAGGTTGAAGTCGGTACAACAAAGTAAAAACTCTGCTCGCGGGACGTCGGGAAACTGCCGGTGCTTTTCTTTTTGAGTCATAGGAAAGCGCTCAGGCTCTCTCTTTCTCTCATGATCGGTTTCCCACTGGATTACTCATGGATATCAATCAGATCACTTTTATAGGGATGTTCTCTCGCTCTCACTCAGTGCGTTTACATGCACATAGAGAAAATCAAATTTCTGTCGTAGCTCGACTGAAATCAAAGTTCTAAATGCCATGGAAGCACCTTAGCTCAGCTGAATTCGAACCGAACTGGATTTCTCGTAATCGAGCTACGCGACCTAGATTATGCAATTGTAGCCGAGCTACTTAGTGCATGTAAACCCTATCGAGCTACGTAGTCGAGCTGCTTACTTCAGCACTGCGCCTTCCAGAAGTGACGAGACCACAAGCGGGAAACACAACAGCCTCGGTCGGCATGACAACAGTAGTAGAAACGTGCACTTCTGGAGCAATGAGGAGATAGAGTTCATGCTCATTCAGCTTAAGGAGTTGAATGAATGAATATATCTCAATGTTGCTGTCCTCGTCGTCATTCTTCTTGTGAACACGGAACTGATAACTTTGTTTATACTCTTGAATAGCTCTTCTTCATGACGACAACTGGAAGTGTACCAACACGATGGGGCGTGTAGCGCCACCTGTGGCTCGGGTGCACAATGTACCTCACACAATAGCTCGATTTCCTTGTGTGCATGAAGGATTGGATTTCTCTGGCACCCCTGCTGGGACCCTTAGCTCGATTACCGACAGTAGCTCGATTTGGATGTGCATGTAAACGCACTGAGTGTTTCCGATGAAGTATTTTGCAAAATTTTCCGTCTGCTAGTTTTGATGTTATGATTCACGGGAGACTTTGAAATGAGTTTTCGTAGCTTTACCTACTTATTTTTTCAAATCAAACTGATTCCTGTAAATAAATAACTATTTTAGAATATAACTTGAGTTGTTTTGATGAAAAATATTGAGATCTTAGTGGTCGGGATGAGATTTTAAAAAACCCGAAGTCAGAAACGCGAGTGTCAATTTCAGTTCAGTTCAGTGAATTGTTAATTGGATGTGGATCAGACAGTTTTTTCGAGGTTCGCCTTGAAAGCTGTGAATATTAATCGAAATAATCATTTATATTCTTTCATATAAACACTAGTAGGCCCTACGGAGAAATACAAAGCCCTACAGAGCACAAAGAGGGGATTAGAAATAATCTTTTAGTACTTTTTTTTTATTTCGATCAAGAATGTGATGTGAATGATGTTCAGTGCTTATTGATGCAGATTTTATAATCAACACCGATTTCTCCTCCTTTGCGATGTGTAAATGAGTTAAGATCAGCTTTATATCGCACAAATAAAGCCATTTGGTGAAACTTTGAAGAAGAGAGTGTACCGATTTAACGTACTAATCTGCATAATTGGTTTTTACTCATTTTACAAACTTTGTATTCAGTATACAACCATCTATGTTCACGCCAATTTCCATATAAATATCTTGGAAAAAAACCCAACATATCATTAAGAAAAAAAACATTTGATCTCATTGGTTAACGAGGCCCATTTTGGACCACGTGATCCTCAGACAGAATATTACGGTACTTTTCTAAAAATGAAGCCGTTTCTTCAGTCTTTGATTTGTAATATCTGGAGAACGGATAAACACGTTTTAATTCTGTAAAAAGTACGTTGTTCTGCATTCAGTGAGAGCAGTTTCAAGCAACTTGGACTGAATTTGACTTTTCACCTGATATGCCTACCGTTAGACTTTTGTTTTCCGTCTCTATTCCACGACTCTTAATTACTGCAGAACCACTTCGCGAACAATCAGCAGTAGTGCAACAGATTTAAGGAGGATTTCACAAACATGGTTCAGCCCTTTTCTTTATTTTATTTTTTGCTCCCCTGGCCTTTGTCTAGTATCGAGTACTGATCACACTGCTTTAAAATGTCTTAATTAAAATTCCCCAGGACAAAAAAAAAACAAAAGAAAAAGAACACAAAGTGGGCTGCCAGAAAAAGAACACCAGATAACGTGTGTTCAAGCTGCAGGAAATGAGAACCAAGCAAACATTTAAGAGCGTTCGAAAAATTTCAGCCAAGACATGCAAGCCGATCAGGAACGTACAAGGAGAAAACGGCAAGAAACAAAACAACAAAAAAACAAACAAAGTGGCGCTGCCTGCTGTAGAATAAATAACTTTACATTCCCATGTCCCACTGGAGTTCAATCCTCTGACGAAAAAACAAAACGACTGAGAAGGAGAGGAATAAAAATAATACTAATAACAACAACAAGAACAACAAGGACGCCTCCTGAAGTCCCAACAGAATCCTCACCAAGGCATGTGTGTGTGCCACGACAAATACACAGGAAATCATGGAGCAGCCTCCAGACGCATCTTTTTTCGAGCAGTCTGTAACCAAACCCTCGTTACTTCTTCTGCTTCTTGAAGATCTTGAACGGGGTGTGTTTCTTGCGGCTCGTGGAGTCAGTGTCTTCGCCCGTGGAGCCGCTGTCTTCCTCCAGTGGGCTTTTCTTCGATGAGATCTGAGGGATGCGACTCCCGCCCTTCATCGCCGCTATCCCGGGAAGCGCTGTTGGAGACGGCGTGTCTGGTTCGGTCGAGTTCGGGCTTAAGGAGCGCGACGATTCTGACATGGAGCCGTGGATCTCGCTCATGCTGGCTGACTTCCCGATCCCGTAGATCTTTTTCATCAGGATGGGGCTGTCCGAGCCTCCGTCAGGAGAACCGCCCGAGTCGGGGACTCTGTTTCCACCGTTGGGAGCGTGGAACGGAGCCGATTCCTCGGAGCGCGAGTAGGACCCGTGAAGAAGAGACGAGGGCTTCGTGGGCGGCGTCTTGGAAATCAACGACAGGCGTAGCTGTTCGCTGGTCTGAGATACGGACAGGGAGGAGTCCGAATCGGAGCGGTTCAAATCCCTGAGGAGAAAGATGTGTTAATGAGGCGGGATCGTAATCAGGGATAGGTTAGTTTTTATTGTACTGCCTGCAGTTTTGTTCCAAGTGATCATGTAAGCAAAAATTAGAAAGCGAGTCAAGCTGAGGGATGCGATTTGACACAAAAAGCGGTGCAGAGGTGCCAACATCGCGAAAACCGAAAACAAAAAGCCAAGCACACGAGATACGGTAAGTTCAGCACGACAACTCCATACTAATAGCAAAACCACGCCCTCTTGATTTCTATTGGTTCACAAAAGTGAGGCTCAAAGTGAACAACGGACGAAGTTCATCGTGATAAAGTTGGCGTGAAGCGAAAGTGAATCTTTCGCATCTTGTATCAGCGTAATAACTTTTCCGCAAGGCAAATTCATGTTTGTTCACGTCAGTTCACGTTTTTGGTGAAAAGTGTAGTCTTTGGGTGTGTCTGGTATCGTCATGGCAACAAATCAGATATGGTAAATGGCAAGGATAAACTGTAAATGTTGGCATCTCTGGCAGGGTTATAAAAGTTAAGCAAAGCAGACAGCAATACAATGTGTGTGTGTGTGTGTGTGTGTGTGTGTGTGTGTGTGTGTGTGTGTGAGAGAGAGAGAGAGAGAGAGAGACATGCTAATAAAGAGCAAAAACATGATGATGGCTCAACACACATGCATTGACGCTTGAATATCTGGAAGACGAGACAATAGGATGAGTTCAGAGATACTAGTTTTGTGAACCGCGCTACTTTCATGCCAGGCAGGATGCGCGCGTGCACACACACACGCATGCACGAATACCCATAGCTTCTACTGCGACGAGGGGGCGAGTCTGGAATGGGGTCCATTGGCTGGAAAGATGAAGGATAGAAGGAGGAATGAGGAGCAGAGGACGAGGAGGAAGAGGAATAAGAAGGAGAAGAGGGGTAGAAAACGGAAGGGTGGGAGACAGCGAGGCCCAGCGTGTCAACCTGCCCGTGAGACTGGCGCAGATTGGGCCTGGGCCAGGACGGCGGGTATGAACTGCCCTCCCCCTGGTGCCCTCCGGCCGCGTGGCTGCTCTCTACAAACCTCTGAGAGCCCATGGCCAGCTGCGGGTCAATGTGCCTCTGGCGAAGAGACATCATACTGGGAGCTGTGGACACAGAACAACACATGTTACACCGGTATCTGAGCGAGTACAGCAGGAAAGAAAAAAAAAGAAAAGAAAAAGATTGGTGTCAGGAGGTGTGGGTAAGCAGGAAGTTCAAGTGCAACTCAAGACTCAGGTAAAGAATGCGGGGGAGGGGGGGGTGAGACATGAGATACAGCTGCTTTATCAGGAGAACAAACACGAAGTACAGCGATAACGACATTTTATTTTCTTCAAAACGAATTCGATGTGAAACCGGCTCACTTTCGACCTTAATTCAAATTCCTGTTCTTTAGTTTGAGATCTTTTCATTAGAGACGTCATATTAAGATCTGAGAATTACAATTCAGGCTGGGAAAAAAAAAAAAGTTTATGATTAGATTGGACCGATATTCTTAGCAATCCCTGAATCCTAAAATAACGAGGCTCATTTTATCCATCATGAGAAAATAGAATCACAAACGTTGTAATATCTGTTATAAAAAGAAAGAAAATTAATACACATCCTTGTCTTGCTCATTTGTGACCCCTCACGGAATCCAGGGACGCATGTCGGCCGAAACGAATCCGAGATAATCGCAAAAGTAGTATTTTTTTTTTCGAAATTTGTGATTTTTGTTTTTTCCATCATGTGCAAGTTGAGATCTTGAAGAATGCAATCAGTATTTCAGATAATAGATTGTTTTGTTGGAAAAGCATACATTTTTTTGTTGCAAATTGTCTCGTTTTTGTCAGGACTGTAGCCTGCTGGGGGGTGTGGGTAAATTACCATATGGGCCATTCACATGATGATTTAAGTCTTTTGTTTTTTTCCGCGAATCAGCTGTATGATACGAGCTGAGCTCGTGGCTACTTAACTGCATACAGGCGTGTGATTTCACTATGGAATGAGTTACTAAACAGAGCGCAGAGGAGCTGAAACACCGCGAAGCAAACAGACACTCGGTATTTACATCGGAGATCACCATTTCTAGCAAAAAAAAAAAAACGCAACCTCGTTTTCCAGATTGAATGGAATACTTGAATGATCGGATGATACACGGACCGTTCTAGGATTACATTCCATCGGAGGCATTGGTGTGTGCAAGGCGCCGTTTCTCTTTCTGATGGGGTGAGTTTATTAATCTAAGGCTGTGTGGTTATTTTTGCATGTAACGGAGAGTGTTGTGGTTTGGTTAAGCCTAGGTCACAACCGGACGTACGATTTTTTGGCCGTGTGATTTTTGGCGTTTCCCAAATCGCTGCGTTTTTTTTTTTTGTTCATGGAGAAAGACGCGCGTTGGCCGTAAGTTTGTCTTGCAACCTGAAAAAAACGTAAGCGCCCGTAGTGTTTGTTTGACATGACAAAGAGCCTCTGCGGCCGGTCTACGGCTCGAAAATCAGCACGTCACACGCGCGCTCTCGTGCGTTTCACACGCGCCCTCCGTGTGTTTCTTGCGTTTTTTGCATGTAGGCCGGCCGTAGGAGCGCGTACTGTACGGCCGGTTGTGACCGAGGCTTTACATGAAACTAGCGTTGTGTTAGTTGTGTCATCATCGTGCTATCTTTCTTTCTTACGGTGTGAGTAATTTTTCAACCACAAAACGTTAAAGTATACTTTAGGACTTATTTTTGTACTTCATAATTGTGTTGGGCATACTTTGCATGGAAGGAAAACTGACGTGGTGATCTTTGTTTACATGAAAGTAGTATCGTGCTAGCTCGTAGGGGGTGGGGCTTTCCTTAATGTCATGCAAATGAGCACCATTATGTGCCCGCCCTACACCCAGAGTAGCTGAGATGGAAAACTTTGAGGGCGATTTTCTCCCTTTCCTGTTTTAAGAGGTATACACTTTCAAAAGGCCACACATTCTTCAAATATTGTCAGATCTCCACATGGAAGGCATCATTGGAAAGCTTAGAAACTGTACTTTCTGAATCTGTCAATAACTCAAAATGCCCCCGGGCCGACATGTGTCCCTGGATTCTGTGATCTGCCACATTTTAATTAAAACTGCTCATGAATTATTTTAAAAAATATATATTATAACGTGCATTCCTATAGAGCCCTTTTTCCTGCATCATGAGAAACCATGAAGGTTTTGGAAATATAACTCATGAATTTGTACAGAACACGCGTGTCATGCTTTTCTAGGAAAATCATCAACAACGAGGTGCTGTGATGACGTGATGTCGCTGTTAAGCTACGGTCACAGCAGGCAAACACTTGACTGTCACACCTTCGTGCACTCGATCGGCCACGCCCGCTCACAGGACCCAGTCGTTATGAGAAACACCTGATGCCGATTTGAGCGCAATCAGCATGCGCAGATAAGGACGCTGTTTTCACAGAGGTTTTGCGAAGTATTATCATTATCACAGTCACGTGTGCTTCTAGCCATGTTTATGACTGCTTTCGGTTTTGTTTTGGTAAATATCATGCCCGCTCTGTAAACAAACACACTTCCTGCACTTACATCCGTCTACCGCCGCGTACCTGACAGAATACTTGCAAAGTCTCTGTGAAAACAGCGTCCTTATGTGCGCGTGCTGATTGCGCTCAAATCTGCATCAGGTGTTTCCCATAATGACTGGGTCCCAAGCGTGTGCACAAGGATCCTGAATGTAAATACGCTTTTCCAGTCTCGGAGAAGGTCACATTATGTCGAGCCGCTGTGTTGTTGAGGCTCCCGTGAGCATCGGGGATATGGATTTGAGACAAATACATCTCAAGAGGCTCGACAAAGATTCCCTGAGCTTCCCAAACCCATCTGCAAGTCTTCACAGCTTAGTTTGCTGAGGAAAACATTGCTGCTAAATTTCAACGCGTGCACTGAAATATTTTGCAACGTTTTTGTCCACTCATGACGTGGAGACTCGCTAAAAAACAGCTCTCAAAGCTCGGAGAACATTCGCCGTGCGTCACGCGACTGGTGCCGATGCAAACAATTTTTTTTTTTTTTTTATCAAGTATTCACGAGCTGTACTGTGACCAGGGCCTTAACACCCACAAGTTGATCATTTTCCTATAACAGCATGTCCCCAAGTGTTTTATTCCTCTTATTCTACAGTAATTTGTATTGATTACAGAATGACACGTCGTACGTTTTAAAGCGCTGAAACTGGAAAGTCTGTCCATAACTCCTAAACAAACACCTCCTTATAGAAAACTACCAGATCAAAGATTGCACTTTTTTAAATATAAATCCGTTTATGTGAAGCATCCATCGTACAAATCCCCATCGAAATTGTTACCGCAGAAAGGGAATGCCGCTGTGGGGGGGGAAAAAAAAAACACTTAAATATAATTGAAAAAGAGTGAAATTTTCCTTAGCTGTGTCCAAAATCACTCTCATATTCACTACTCCCTACTCACTATGAGAATTAGGGAATTACTATACAGAGGACTATATATGTGAGTGAGCTCGTTGGTAAAATGGAGGCAAAAAAAAAAAAAAAGAAGAAACCACTTTCGGACTCTACTCCGCTGCACGGTTATTTACATCACTACTGTCGCACGGTTAAAACGTGCCAGATCAGTCGGCTGGTGGGTTTTCAAAATAATAAATAAATACACGCATGTATTTTTGTGATAAATCCATATTATATTTCCCACTTTAATAAATACAAAGTACTTGATGTCCGCTGCATCTTTCAGTTCTTTTAAATCAAGGCTGAATACTTTTTCTTCTTCCAGGGCTCAACATTAACTTTTAAACCCATTTGCCCTGGGGGGAAAGTGGGAGTAAATTTCCACTTGCCCCCTGTTTTGCGAGTACTATTTTTTTTTTTTTAGGAAAACCGTAGAATAGTTGTGAATTGCAACATGAAATGAAGATCCCACATTGAGTTGAAGTTTATTATTAAGTTTGGTTACTGGTTACTTTTTACTTGTATCGGACGATAACAATTTTATCCAAAATAGTTTTTCCTGCCTTAGTTGATTTATTTCCATTTCACATGCGTGCAGCTGTTGTAAAGTTCACTGTGTTTGTGTAGAACTCTCTCGCTCAGACTGTAGGTTCATTACTCGATAATGTAGAAATCATAAAATAGAAATCTATAGCAAAGTTTGTATGAAGAAAACAATAGGGTGCCAAGACTTTTGAACAGTACTGTGTGAATATTTATACATCTTTTTTTTTTTTTTGTTATATCATACACCTCTAGGCTAACCCGCCCCCCGTGCTGCGTCATGACAGACATGATAATGTTGGAGTTTAAAATTGTTTAGTGTGTAGGTTGTGGGTGTTTTATACAGACCTGGCAACCTGTAACTGAATCAGTGCAGCCGGTCTGTCATGACACAGCACAGGGTTTTTTATTTCTTTAATTGACCTAGAGGGGGATGATACGGAGCCGTACAGGGGACATGGTGAATAAAAAAATTAACAAAGCGTGGGAACGACTTATAAGGCGTGTGCACGAGATATTAATGCGCACGCACGAGTTATAACCCGTGCGCACGCTTTGCGTTAAGGCGTGCGCTCGGGTAGTTAAAAGTGAGGGGACGAGTTACAAATCATTCCCTCGCTTTCGTTAAGGCGTGCGCTCGAATTATAAAGGCGTGCGCACGGGTTATTAAAAAGTGAGGGAACGTCTTAAAATGCGTTCCCTCGGTTTATATCCAAGGCGTAGGAATGATATCCTATGTCGTTCCCTCGACTTATTAAAATATTCCCACAATATCCTTGTTTTCGTTTATCTCGTTGCCTACACACACACGTACACACAGGCTGTAGCTCACCATGGTAGCTCCGGAAATACTAGACGCTATTTTATTCTATTTTAATATTGGACTCCGATACACAGAAATCCTCGATGCACTCGCATCCCAACATGGCTTTATTATAAGTCTGAGACACCTCAAGAGAGTTCTGAGACAGAATGGGCTTCGCCGTCGTAGTTTTTCTGACCTAAACTCTCTTGAGGTGTCTCAGACTTATAATAAAGCCATGTTGGGATGCGAGTGCATCGAGGATTTGTGTATCGGAGTCCAATATTAAAATAGAATAAAATAGCGTCTAGTATTTCCGGAGCTACCATGGTGAGCTACAGCCTGTGTGTACGTGTGTGTGTGTGTAGGCAACGAGATAAACGAAAACAAGGATATTGTGGGAATATTTTAATAAGTCCAGGGAACGACATAGGATATCATTCCTACGCCTTGGATATAAACCGAGGGAACGCGTTTTAAGACGTTCCCTCACTTTTTAATAACCCATGCGCACGCCTTTATAATTCGAGCGCAAAGCGTGCGCACGGGTTATAACTCGTGCGCGTGCATTAATATCTCGTGCACACGCCTTATAAGTCGTTCCCACGCTTTGTTATTTTTTTATTCACCATGTCCCCTCTACGGCTCCGTAGGGATGATATGACCAAAAAAAAAAAAAAAACCCAATATATAAATTAGTGCTGTCAAGAATGTCGCGTTATTAACACGTTAACTTGACTCAATTTTAACGGCGATAATTTTTTTATCGCGAGATTAACGCTCTGTGACATGATGCCACGCCCCGCACAGCCAGAGTCCTCTGCCCTCCCCCGAAGAGCCACGGTGCTCGGCTGCTTAGGTTTCGTTTTCCCATCGGCAGCTCCAGCCCGACTTTGCAGTGGCTGTGACAAGACGTGTTATGCTCTGCAATAAAAAAACAAAACAAAAACATTGGTACAACCAGTGTTCGAACTATGCCGATATTTTCGGGGGGGGGGGTCCCTTATTTTCCCTTGGGGGGGTGCTTGCGCTTGTCTCAGAGCGCGGCTCTCCATCGCGCGCTCACTTCGGATATGCAAATGCTTCCCGTTACACACGATTGCTATGTCAATAAACATCATTTTGCCAATATTTTAGAGACCCCCCAACATTTCCCAAATCATGTTTTCAAGGGATCTCATGTCTGTTTCAGGGGATCTCGGATCCCCCGTGTACCCCTGTAGTTCGAACGGTGAGCAAGCCCATTCACTTTTTTATGCTGATAAGAGAATTACAATGGTTTTTCATGTGACAAAAATGTGCGATTAAATTGCGATTAATAACTAATAATTAACTATGACAGTCGCGACATTAATCGCGATTAAATATTTTAATCGCTTGACAGCACTAATATAAATATTTTTGCACAGGGCTGTGCTTCTCTGATAACAGAAACAAGGCTCCGGCTCTCTCTGCTCTTAATCTGTTCTGTTCTTTCAGGATTTATCGCGCATGTCGCTCCTTGTTGAGTTTTTTATGCCCGAGTTGTTTGAAACCAGTCTGGGTTTTCTGTGTCGAATAAGGAAGCGGCTTCACCTGTAAGAAAATCAAACACTTTCATGAAGGAGCTGACTCGAATGCGAGCAGGAAAAGAAAAAAAATAAAATAAAATAAAAAATAAAACGAGATTCTTAACCAAACTCTTCCATCCTCACTTCCGCCTTTGTTTTTGTAAAATACATTTGAAATACAATCGTGAATTTCTCTGGAGTTTTCAGGCTGAGCTCCTCTCTTCGTATTCTTCAACCACTTCGTTGTTCTTGAATCATTTGCTTCCATTTGTTAACATTTTTCTTGATAGCGGAGAGACGGTGATGCCTTTCATCCATTTCTCTGTTTGAAGAAGCAAAAACGGCGCAAAAATTAACCATACTGACGACGGATTAAGCCTCGCTTGAATGAAAGACGGGATCACGTGATGCGTGAGGTCATGCACAAGGTCTATAAACAGTAGGCGTACCGTACTACAACAGCGGGGGGATGGAAAATAACTTGCAAAGCAGGAAATGAAACCGAGACTCAGAAAACAGCCAAGACATGATGGCGGATACGTAGCGAGGGACGCTTTTAGGAACTGAAATAAAAGATCAAAAAGCCTCATTTTTGTGGTGCTAGATCGTAATATATGCTCATTCCAACTTGCATATATTACGATCACCCAAATGCATGTTTCACTTGCCCCGGGCAATCGGGCAGTCCTTAATGTTGAGCCCTGTCTTTACCGCCGCCTTTTATTAAATCAAAAGCTTATTTTCTCTTACTATTTTTTAAATTTAACTTAAATGTCCATTTATAATGCGTTTCTTCCTCCATCCATTCACCCCCAACACATTTTTTTTTCCCTTTCAGCGTGACCGCAATGCATGATGGTATGTATATGTTGCTCGGTTAGTGACCATCGGTCGTACACTACTTTGCACGATGCATTGTGGGATACTACGAGTCCCGTATACAGGGTGTAATAATTCTCACTATCCATTCGGACAGCGCTACAAAATGGCGAACTCACTATATAGTCCACTAGTGAGTGATTTTGGACACAGCGCTTGAGTAGATGCACTGTCAACCATCTCACAAGAGCAGCACGCGGTTAATGTTTCTCTGTTCATTGAGGTGTACGTGGTTTGAGGTGGGTGAAAGGAGGAAGTGCTCAAGTGGGGCAGGTGGAAAGGTGATGAGAGCCAAAATTAAAGACTGGAGGTCACTCACTCATGGATCCGTAAACTGCATGGCATCTAGAAGGTTGGGTGAGTGGAGTATGAAAGAGGAACGGCTGTTAAAAACCGGGGATCCTATGAGACGCTGAATTACAAAACTTGACAAATAAACATACAATGAACAGGAATGAGCGTGCTTTGGTTTCGCACTGGTTCTGGTTTCTGCCAAGACCGTGAATACGCCAAGAGGTATAAATATTGTTGCTATTATATTATATGATTACATATTTAAGACTTAAGGCAGTTAAGTGACTGGAATGATCCAGAAAACAAGTTCACAAGTTTAACAAATGTCAAGCCTAATATCTCGTAACATAAAAGAGATTTGTGCTGTGTTCACACATACCGGTACGAAAGTGGTATAACTGTATCGATACAAAGTATACCGGTACAGTTTAGTGCATCTGTCCACACTAGGGATGGCGAAAACTAAAAAAAATCTTGACCGACCGCCGAGCCTCATTAGCCGGTTAAAGTCGGTTAACCTATGAGTTTAACAGGGATGCAAACGGCGCGTCTTTTAGTGGATGCCGCCTTTTTCACGTCTGAATTGTGCAAAGATCCGATTATTTTTTGGGGGGGGGGGGGGGGGGGGGGCGTTGGAGTGTCTGAATAATTTCATCAGGGTAAATTCTGTATGCTCAAAGGAAAGCAATCGGATCTGCACGATTCAGCCGTGAAAAAGTCGGCATCTGCGCATTTAGTTTGCGTGGAGAGATCTGATCTGCAGTAACATGCATTGTTGGCTACAGACCGAAACATACTTTCAGAATGCACTGGCCAAGGCAGGACTAAACTCCATGTGCCTTCTAATAATAATTAAAAAAAAAAAAAAAAACAATAGTAATTTGTAAGCTAAAAAGCCTGTCTACACTTGTCTTTCGCCGAGTGGCAGCTGTGTTCAATTGGGGCGGAACATGACTGAATGGGTGTTTCTGATTCGTCAGCTGTCGTCCTTACACCGCATGGCACGCCCCAAACGTTTACAGCACAGAATTCCAAGTCCTCCGCTCCAAAACGATTGATTTTTTTTTTTTACCGACAACCAAAAAAAAAATGAACCGGTTGACGTTGATTCGGTCAACCACCGGTCAAACGGTCATCGGTTAACATCCCTAGTCCGCACTAGTGAGAAATGTTTGCGGTTTTCTTTCACGGTAGTTGAAATGCGTGTGCGCGAAATGTTTCCGTGGTTACCGAGTAACTTCCTTCCAAGAATATGGCGGATGAAAAAACGTGTGTGTGCTTTTTGTTGTCAGTGTACAGTCTGTATTTCTGGTGGTCATTTATTCAGTCAAATCATATAAAACGCACGAGGCAGTTGAGAAAGAAACAAAGAAAACGAATCTTCCTTTCTCCCCCTCCCTTTCTCCCTCTTCCTCCCTCTCCCTTTCTTTGCTCCATGTAGCTTCACGGTCGTTTTGAGCCATTTTACAGCTGGAAAGTGCCTGCGTATTGTATTGTATGAATAACCCGGAAGACGTAGGAACGGTTCATCGCGCTTGCGCATTATATTTGTATCGATACAGAGCCGCTTCATCTGTCCACGCTACAGTACCGATACTGTACCGGTACGAAACCCATACATTTGTGGGTTTCGTACCGATACAGTACCGGTATAGTTACTAGTGTGGACAGGTGTTGCGGTACGAAAGTAGTTTCGTATCGGTACAAAATCCCTAGTGTGGACAGGGTATAAGGCTGCTTTCACAGATCCACTGTTTAGTCCGTTCGAAAGGAACCCTGATGTTTCTCCACATCGCTGCAGGTCTGTAAGTGATTCGACTCCGAATCGACTCAGATGCAGGAAGTGAATCGAACATGCCGGGCATTTTGGGTTGCAGAGGTGGTTTTTTTTTTTTCCCCTTTTGTGTAGATGCAAGCTGCGAAACCGAGCCAAAAGGACAGAGCTGGAGCGCTGTGATGATGCTCAGACAAAAAGAGAAAGTCAACTCTGGATGCATGATCACTAACCATTCGTACAAATATCTAATCATTTATTTCGCATCAGCTCTGGGTTCTCTGTGCTATGGTTTATTTATAGGCTTGGGATTGATGCCTTTGTTGGAGCTTATCCTTAAATCTATAGCGCAGGCCTACTGTAGATACAGTATATACCAGGCTTATAGTACTCGAGTCCGACTCGTGCCCTAATTTTAAGGACTTGTGACTTGACTCGGACTCGTGCATTCACTGCATTCGGACTCGTAAACTGGAGACGAGGACTTGGATTTTTTCTTTATTTTTTTTGTAGCATGCCGTAAGATATTTATATCTACATTAATTTTTGAACTAATTCCGTGCAAGAGCGTCACACCTGTGCGCCTTGGCGCATGCATCAGATCGACTCTCAGGTGCTCCGGACAGCGAAACGGACTCTCTCTCATGCGCCGTAAACGACTCGCACATGCACAGGATTAAAGTGCACGTCACGGGTAAATTCAGGCACAAGATCAACGTAATTATAATATTTTATATTAAACTTTGGTCAAATATCGGTCACATTTTGCGCAATACCAGAAAAATTTCAGTTGAAATCGAGTCATTTGAGGTGAACTGTTCCGCCTCTGAAAAAACTTGGCATTTGGATTTCCCGGGAAACATTGATTGTCGCGTGCGGGACGCCTCCCTCTGAATCCTATGTCAGCGCTGGTTTGTTTATGAGAAAACGACCTGCAAATTTCTTCAACGTTATCGCGTAATTATTAAAATGGTTAACAGATGTATCGTAGGAGGGTGTCGCAACACCAATCTTGATGGGATTAGTACTCATCGTTTCCCAAAAGACCGGACAATGAGAGAGAAATGGGAGCGCTTGGTCTACACAGGCTGTGCACTGAAACCGTGCAAAGCTCGCGCAGCCTGCTGGCGCTTCCGCAGGTGACGTCACGAATCTGGCTCCAGACTCCCTTGGGATTTTCCCAGACGCGTTTTGTTATTTTATTTTTTTCTGCTGTAGACAGATGGCCTTGTGCAAAATTACCCTTCTGGATGAGTGTGTAAAGGGACAGACTTTCATATAAAAAAAAAAAAAAAACGAAATCGGTCCAGAATATGCACTTTAAGGCGCAATCAGTGCGTCGATATAAAAACTATGAAAACACACTTCCTTTGCGAAGTATTGAGTTGAGTTGCTGATACATTCCCGAGCCTTATTTCCTTGTTTGGTTTCCTGATCCCTGATTTCCTGTTTCTCATCTTTGATTCTGCCGAGTCTACGATAGCCCGTTTGTGCCTCGCTCGACCCGTTTTACGGTTTTGCCTGCCGTTCTGGATCGTTTACCGTCTTCACTTGTATCAATAAACACACCTTCTGCACTTACATCCGTCTCCCAACCGTCTCTGACAGAATACTTCACACTCCCTGATAAAGAGAAGCACATTCACCTGTTCATACGCCATGTTCAGGAACAAACGTTAAGCCTCGGTCACAACCGGCTGTACGTGCTCTCCTACGGCCGGTCTACGTGCAAAAAACGCAAGAAACGCACGGAGGGCACGCGTGTGACGTGGTGATTTTCGAACCGCAGACCGGCTGCAGAGGTTCTTTGTCACGTCAAACAAACTCTACGGGCACTTACGTTTTTTTTCGGGTTGCAAGACAAACTTACGGCCAACGCGCGTCTTTCTCCATGAACAAAAAAAAACCAGTGATTTGGGAAACGCCAAAAATCGCACGGCCAAAAAATCGTACGTTCGGGTTGTGACCTAGGCTTGAACAGCGCTGAAACAGACACCGTCACATGGTGTGGGTGGAATTTTGTTCTCGGACTCGACTTAAAATTTTCTTTAAAGGACATGGGACATGGATTTTTTTCTGGGTATAATTATGTATAAAGGACATAAGAAATGCCATCTAAATCACTGCAGGGCGTCAAAAATGTGAAAATCATCACATTATTCAACTTTTTTATACATCAGCGTAAAACAATGATTCGTTAATTAGCTAAGCGGTCACGTGGACCCGTGACGTCACAAAAAACTTTCCAAGGAGCCAGCGCTTGGGAATCTAATGTAAACAGGTTACCGAAATGGACACCATCGACAGTGATATTCCTGATGTTTCACAGAGATGTGAAGTTAGACCCTATCAATTCGAACCGATAGCCTGGAAATGTCACATGAACATGGATCTTGTCTTTACTCTGACGGGGTCAGATGATTCTGAGAGTGAGAATTCATTCAATCCCCGTGAAACTGAAAGCGGTCGGCTCGATAACACTTCCTGGTAAGTTAAAAACAATTCCGCTCAAAGGCTAATGATCTGTTGAAAGAAGTATTATTTTTGTATCATACATTGAAAGTTCATCATAGATCTAGCTAAAGTCCGTCGCAAGCTAGGTTTTTTTTTGCTGATATTTTTCGAGATTGATTGAGATACAATGCCTTCCAGATAGGGCTGGGCGATTTTACGATACGATGTTATTCATGATATAAAATCTCTACGATTAGAAATTAGACACGTACGATATGCCTACGATAAGCCTACGCCTTCAATAAAATTACTTCATCCGAAATTTTGACAGACACGCGAATAGCCAATCGTAACTAAACAGTACCGCACGTAACCAATCAGTTGGAAGACAGCCACGTCAAGTTAGGTTGTGTGCACACACAAACACACACACGTGTAGCAGCAACGCACAGCATGGCTGTGGTGAAGTTTGCAGGAGCGCGGCAATTCTCCAACAAAGCGATTATAAAAATGAGCGAGAAGCCGACTGACCGGAGTTCTGAACAGGAAAGTCGGAGCACTGCCCTGGAGGACATCGTTGAAAAGAAGGGCCAGAGATCTTCGGTTGTGTGGAGGTATTTTGGATATTTAAAATCGGACATACAAAAAAGTGTTACACAAAACCTTAAACACACTGACGTACAGGATTGCACTTTTTTTCTCCTTGCAGCATAAGGTTTACACGTCAATATGTCTTTTATGTTTATTTGAAAGCTGCTAGAATTTGCACAAATGATTAACAAATGGTATATAGTTTTTATTTTTCAGTTTCAGTTTATTCATTTGAACAAAAAGAACAAAAGAATGTGCATCCGGTTTGTTTTGGTTCTGTGAAACTTGACGGCTTGTTAAGCTATTTTTGTTAATTAGGAAGGGACTACTAATTTGTAATGTTCATATTTTGAGCAGAAAATTAAAGAAAATACAAAAATGGTGATTTGATTTATATCGTGATATATATCGTTATCGAAAATTTTCAAAAAATATATCGTGATATAATTTTTTTCTCATATCGCCCAGCCCTACTTCCAGAGTCTGAGATGAAAACATTCAAAATGGCGAAACGCCATCACACAGCCAACAACACTACGCCGTTTGGCGAAAGAGATGAAAGTTAAACAAACTTACCAACATAACTTAACATTTATTTAAATGTCCATTAATGTTACAGGATGATTTCTTGACTGTCTCTACAGTTGTAGGAATGTTAGGCCCTGTATATTATGGCGCTATCACTGCCTCCGTGAACCCGGCTATACGGCCTCTTTAATTTGGCTCGGCAATTAATATCGCTCAGTACCTGAGTTGAAAGAATCCTCAGTGAAATGGTCCGAACGCAGTTTGTGGGAAACAGTAGGTGCAAAGGTTTTTCTACGGCAGTAGTGAGCCCACACTTTCCTCGGCTTCGGGTCCTTGGGGAATGCAAAAAAACTTACTCCAGGGCATTTCCCATTGGAATTATTGCAACCATAAGCAGCACAATACACCATGATGTCCAATGTACGTTAAAGACTATAAAAACAATTTTCTTGTCATTCACTCCTCCATATTCATCTACCCGCTTGTGCTGTACCCGAAAGTTTTTGTGACGTATGATCACATGACAGCGGCTCTTCCGGTTGTAAAATATGCATATCGGAGCTCGAGCAGAAATGCCATATAATCATCACGAATATAACGATTTTGCTGAATTTAATAGATGATTTTGTATTTGTTGATGCAATTAATTCATATTTTTAATGGAAAGAAACTGATATAGCGTGCTTTTATGTTTCATGTCCCATAATGACTTGGACTTGAACACTGGGGACTCGAGACTGGACTCGAGGTTTAGTGACTCGACTACAACGCTGGTATATACAATTCAAACCACATGTACAGTACATACACACAGACCAATCCAAGCAGCTAACACGTTTTTTTTAAATATACCAATTTCTCGTTGATTCAGATGAACAAACGGACTAACAGGTGTGAAAGCAGCCTTAGATTAAATTAAATACGCAGAATAATTGAAAAAGTCAATAAATCTAAAATAGACTTGACTTGTCTTTTTCAATGATGCAGAGACTATACACACTACTGCAGGCTGACTAAAAAAAAAAAAAAACAAAACCACCAAGATTCAGTGTCGTTATTATTCATGTATTCTCCGGTGCCATTTCCAAAAACAGGGACAAAATCATCATAAGGAAGATCTTGGACAGCACCTGAAATCCAAAACCCCGTTCCACGAGACAGAAAGCAAGCAGAGCTCTGTTCTTACACACAGCAAGAGTTATGGTTCATGTTACAAGCCCACATCCCTGCATCTTTTCATAAACAAAACTGACATTCTGACGTGTGTATGGAACATCTCTCACAGTCAGGAGGAGGGGTTTTTAGCTTTAAGCAGCAGGCCTTTAGTTTGTCTCTGCGAGCCCTTAAAGGACCGAGCCTTGGACCCGTTCGAGTCTGTAAAGTCCTTACATTGCAGAGGTCCGGGTGCCACGATGTCCTCGTCCATGTCGTCCATATCTTCGGACATGACGAAGGGCTGCGGCGTGGCGCGGCCCGCCCATGAAGCTGGGGTCGAGGTTGAGGGCGGAGGCGAGTGAGGGCAGACCCGGATTATTCACAACTGTGAAACCCGTCAGCATCTCGATCTGCTGCCACCGGTGTAACCGCTCTCGCAGGGCAGCTGTGACCTCTGCCAGAGCCTGCCTGGGGGAGAGAGAGAGAGAGAAAGCAAGATAGACCGAGAGAGGGACGGGGGGGGTGCATATATATATATATATATATATATATATATATATATATATATATATATATATATATATAAATAAATAAAAGAGCACGAGAGAGAGGGGGCAGAGAAAGATAGAGGGCAGAGAGACAGAGGGGGACGGGGCAGAGAGAGAGAGAGAGACAGACAGAGGGGGACGGGGCAGAGAGAGACAGAGAGAGAGAGAGAGAGAGACCAAGGGGGACAGGGCAGAGAGAGAGGGGGGGAACGGGGCAGAGAGACAGAGAGAGAGAGAGAGAGAGAGAGAGAGAGAGAGGGACGGGGCAGAGAGAGAGAGAGACAGAGAGGGACGGGGCAGAGAGAGAGAGAGAGAGGGGAGGACGGGCAGAGAGAGAGAGAGAGAGAGCACGAGAGAGAGACAGAGAGAGAGAGAGAGAGCACGAGAGAGAGACAGAGAGAGAGAGCACGAGAGAGAGACAGAGGGGGACGGGGCAGAGAGAGAGAGAGAGAGAGAGAGAGAGGGGGGGACGGGCAGAGAGAGAGAGAGAGAGAGAGAGAGAGAGAGAGAGAGCATGACAGAGAGAGAGAGAGAGAGAGAGGGACGGGGCAGAGAGAGAGAGAGCACACGAGAGAGAGACAGAGGGGGACGGGGCAGAGAGAGAGAGAGAGAGAGAGACAGAGGGGGACGGGGCAGAGAGAGAGAGAGAGAGAGAGAGAGAGAGAGAGAGAGGGGGGGACGGGCAGAGAGAGAGAGAGAGAGAGAGAGAGAGAGAGAGAGGGGGGGACGGGCAGAGAGAGAGAGAGAGAGAGAGAGAGAGAGAGAGAGAGAAGAGACATGACAGAGAGAGAGAGAGAGAGAGAGAGAGAGAGAGAGAGAGCATGACAGAGAGAGAGAGAGAGAGAGAGAGAGAGGGACGGGGCAGAGAGAGAGAGAGAGAGAGAGAGAGAGAGAGAGAGAGCACGAGAGAGAGACAGAGGGGGACGGGGCAGAGAGAGAGAGAGAGAGAGAGAGAGAGAGCACGAGAGAGAGACAGAGGGGGATGGGGCAGAGAGGGGGGGTGGGGGGGAAGCAAAAGCAAATGAGAGCGAGACAAAGAGAGACAGACAGATAGAGAAACGAAGGGAAAAAGAGTCAAAGAACAAAGAAAGTGAGATTTTTTAACCCATTACAATTAGTTATTTATTAAAATAAATTATAAATTGTTTAAGTGAAAACGAAAAACTCTCTTGTACATTATGAGCTCAAGCCTTCAAATGCTGTAGATAAACACAACGAGAGCAGAATCAAGTCATTTCACATCAGTGGAAGTGAACAAGAAAACCAGCATGAGAGTCGAGAGGGGCGTGGCGGGAGTCGAGAGGGGCGTGGCGGGAGTCGAGAGGGGCATGGCGGGAGTCGAGAGGGGCGTGGCGGGAGTCGAGAGGGGCGTGGCGGGAGTTTGGGGGGGTGTGGCCCTTGAGTCAGTATCAGTTCAGATCATGAACCTGGTGTAAATATGAGCGCTGACTCACTTCGCTGCCAGGATTTTGTGATCCACATCATCCAGTGAGGAGCTGTGGGCCACGTGAAACGTCCCAAACAGCGTGTTCCTCTTCTTTTTTATTTTCTCTGCCTGGGAATGAGAGAGAGAGAGAGAGAGAGAGAGAGAGAGAGAGAGAGAGAGAGAGTTACATTTCACTCTGATTAAAAGCTATCAGACTCACACTTGCTGTGGAAATTTAATTGTGTTTTTGAAAACTCATTAAGACCTACATCATTAAAAGTTTAAACAGTAGTTTAGGTTAAAAGTCAGCGGAAATCAGAAAAACTGCTCTTACACGATCTGAAACAAAAACAATCCAAAAAATGCTGACTATAATAATAATAATAATAATAATAATAAACCTCTCATATATTTACAATAAAGTATTTATAATATAAATAAATAAAATACTGCCAGTGATTTGCCAAATAAATAAACAAACAAAAATCAATAAAAATCTACCAGTGGAAAATAAACAGAATAAATTCCAGTGATTTCCGAGAAAGTTAGAACAACAATCATCCGTTGAGGTATGCATTATTAAACATACCCCCCCCCCCCCCCCCCAAAAAATAAATAAATAAATAAATAAATAAAATCTTCCAGTGGAACACAAATAGAATAAATGGCAGTGAATTCCTACAAAGTATAATAATAATAATAATACCTTTAGGGTAAGTGTAAAAAAAAAAAAAAAAGAATTAAAAAATAATAATAAATAAAAATCCACATTTCTCACACGCGCAGAATACTCACCCCCTCTTTGGCGACGAGCAGCTGTTTCTCAGCGTTCTGCTTCTTGATGTTGTAGTACTGCACCTCCACCTCGTGTGTGAGCTGCAGCCATTTCTGCAGAGCTTCAGGTGGAGACCAGCTGCTGCGCGACTCCAGCTCTTTCTCAGCCTTCTTCAGCGCCATGCGTACCTGTAGGGGGCGCCAGAGACAGCTTAATACTGGGTGCATGCGGCGGATAGGTGCAACATTTCTCTGTGTAGTGCCACAGGCTCAGAGAGAGAGAGAGAGAGAGAGAGAGAGAGAGAGAGAACGCCTCGGCTGGTTAAGGATGAAGGCTTAAGAATTATAATGGTGTTGTTTCCCAGCAACTAATGGAAATTTGTTTGGGCGTAGTAAAAGTGCGAGGGGTTCGGAGTGTGTTCTGTTTAAATGACGAGATAAAGCATACGAAGTGCATGAGTCGATAATGAATCAAAACTGCGCTTATTCAGCGTCGCGTGATAGAAAAACAAAACGCCAAAGGCAGCCTTGAACTGGTTTATAAAAGCGCCGATTTAACCCTTTAGACTCCGTCACACATGGGTTCAGGAAGTACTGAATAAATCAGTAAGAACTACTACTGCACTACTGTTCCAGATGAGGAGCTGAATCTTTAGAGTTACAGGTCCGTTTAAGGAGAAGCTTCTGGTCTAAAATGGGCTTCGTTTGCAAACTCGGGTACTTTGGGTGTCTGTTATAGATTAAGACTTGAAACACGTACTCTCTGTTTTGTCGTGCCAGCACGAGGCCAGACACAGCCTGATGCACACCTGTGTCTTCTCTACAATCAGCTCTCTGGATCAAAACTATAACCAGATTCTTGCTTTCTCGGTGACTTCTGGATGGATGTCGGATATAAATGAATACCTGATCACGCACAAAGCTGAAACAAAATCTCTTAATCTTTCTCTTAAAGAAAAGAACAAGACTACAACGGGCTAAGGAGAAGCAATCATGGACTGTGGATGACTGGATGAAAGTTGTCTTCAGTGATGAATCACGAATCTGCATTGGACAAGGTGATGATGCTGGAACGTTCCAGTGAGATTTATGAAGAGGACTGCCTGAAGAAAACATCCGAATTTCTACAATCCTTGATGATCTGGGGCTGCATGTCAGGCAAAGGCACTGGGGAGATGGCTGTGGTTACTTCTTCAATAAATGCCCAGGTTTACATTGACATTTTGGACAGTTTTCTCATCCCTTTAATTGAAAAGATGTTTGGGGATGATGAAATAATTTTCCAAGATGACAATGCATCGTGCCATCGAGCAAAAACTGTGAAAGCATTCCTTGGTGAAAGACACGTCCAGTCAGTCAATGTCATGGCCTGCAAATAGTCCAGATCTCAACCCAATAGAAAACTTGTGGCGGAAATTGAAAAAAATGGTCCACGACAAGGCTCCGGCCTGCAAAGCTGATCTGGCAACTGCAATCAAAGAGAGTTGGCACCAGATTGATGAATACTGTTTGTCACTCATCAAGTCCATGCCTAAGGTGGGGTTTACATTAGACCGTATCAGCGGATCATCAGATTAACGTTTTTAAAGCGATTCGCCTGCACACAGCAACACCAATACACGGATACGCTCGGCTCCGCGGGCATCCTGCGCTCCAAATCACTCCGCCCTGAACAGCGAGTGCCCTCTGGAGGGTGCGCACTCCGGCCCTGCGCAGCTCACAGAGCGCGCGAGTGAAGCGCACGAGCAGTGATTCGGGACTGAGCCGCTGTGTGTGTGATCCCAGCGCATATCACTTACCACTTGCAAGCGGAAGGATGGCAAGCCTAAAGACCATCATAACTACACAATGGGCAGTATTTGCATCAGTATTTGCAGTATTTTCATACTTTTATACTCTTTAATGAAAGGTGATACAAGGCGGAAGTCCGCGCCGTTTTTCAGCAGTCGCGTCACATGACCAACGCCAGCGAATCAGGAAGGTGGATGTCACAGTGACGTTGTCCAATGACGACGCCAGCTAGAGCTCAGCACAGCGTATCCTCAATGTTTACACAGCACCGGACCAGACACGATCTGGATTGAATACGTGGACCCTGGCGGATTCCCGTTTCCCGGCGGTTTAATGTAAACGGACAGTGCATCCGCGAAGAAAACGAGACAGATACGGTCTAATGTAAACTTGGCCTAAGAGACTGCGAGCTGTTATAAAAGCCAGAGGTGGTGCAACTAAGTACTAGTGATGTGTTTTGAATGTTCTTTTGTTTGTCTGTTTTTCATGATTCCATATTTTTTTCCCTGCGCTTGGTCTATAAAAGTAACATTTACTGACCTCCACAATGCTTTTTCTTCATTTCTTTTAGTGTTTCTGAAGGCCAAGAAGGTGCACTTTGGAATGACTTTATTATTGTATCATGTTTGTGATCTGAGTTTGTTCTACAGAATAAAACGTGTGAATGTGTGCTCATCCAAGACTGGTGATTCCATACTTTTTGCCAGGGGTTGTATTATATATACACATACACACACACACTACCGTTCAAAAGTTTGGGGTCACCCAGACAATTTAGTGTTTTCCATGAAAAGTCACACTTTTATTTCCCACCATAAGTTGTAAAATGAATAGAAAATATAGTCGAGACATTTTTCTGGCCATTGTGAGCATTTAATCGACCCCACAAATTAATGTGATGCTCCAGAAACTCAATCTGCTCAAAGGAAGGTCAGTTTTATAGCTTCTCTAAAGAGCTCAACTGTTTTCAGCTGTGCTAACATGATTGTACAAGGGTTTTCTAATCATCCATTAGCCTTCTGAGGCAATGAGCAAACACATTGTACCATTAGAACTAGTGTTGCACCGATACCGATACCAGTATCGGGCGGGGCCCCGATCTGGCACTAAAATGGTGGTATCGGTATTGGCGAGTAGCAAGAAATAGGGTGCCGATACCATTTACCGATGCTAGTATGACACTTGAACGCAGCCTTCTCTCTCCCGACACTCACTACGCTCTGTGTTGTGTGATCACACGTGATCACTGTGCATGCCTGCCAAGCACGCCAAGCAGCTATTGCTATTGACCTGCTCCAGACCAATGAGAGCGGGCCAATAGCCGCTCTTAACCAATACAGGGGCAGCTTTTTCATGCGGAGGAAAAACAAACCACGAGAAAAAAATGTCGGCGGTCTGGATATATTTCAGCATAGAAACTCCGGCGAGTACAATGGCTACATGCAAGATTTGCGGCCTGAAAGTTTCGAGAGGTGGAGTTAAACCGGCCAGTTTCAATACCTCGAACCTGATAAAACATTTGAAGACGAAACATGTGAACGAACACAAAGTTTCTACTGGATTCACTTTGTATTAGTCTTTTTCCTGTTTCACAAAGGTAAGCAGCAGCCTGACAAAGCCATGATAGCAATGATTTTACATCCAAGTATGCAGCTCTTCATATATATATATATATATATATATATATATATATATATATATATATATACACACACACACACATATACATACACACATTTCAAACGGAGTGGTATCGGTATCGGCCGGTACTGCACAGCCAGGTATAGGCATCAGTATCGGTGCAACACTAATTAGAACACTGGAGTGAGAGTTGCTGGAAATGGGCCTCTATACACCTATGGAGATATTGCACCAAAACCCAGACATTTGCAGCTAGAATAGTCATTTACCACATTAGCAATGTATAGAGTGGATTTCTGATTAGTTTAAAGTGATCTTCATTGAAAAGAACAGTGCTTTTCTTTCAAAAATAAGGACATTTCAAAGTGACCCCAAACTTTTGAACGGTACTGTATATATGTTGTCTTTTTTATATATATTTACATGAAAATATGTTTCAAATCAATAGGAGTTGTGTTTGAATTCAAAATAAAATCACATTCTACATTCAAGGGTATGGTTATAATTCATGATCAACAAAAATGACAAACTAAATTCACATTAAACTTAAGTTTAATTAATGATCAAAATGTTCATATATTAAATGAAATTTCTAAGGGTGACTGACCTTTTCTCCTCATGTCCTCATTAGTTGCATATGATTTCTTCAAAAAGTCTTTTGAAATATTTAAGTTTTCAAAACTGTCAGCATTAATTCAGATTTACTGACTATCTGTCATATACCGTCCATGCTCAATGTATTAAATCAAACGAATGCTAAGTTTATGGGATAATGTCTATGTACACTTTATACAATTATTTACAGTTCACAGTCACTTCTCATTTTCATTTGATCATTTCGACGACTTCTTCAGCTTTCTGGCCAAAGACAAAAGCTGGTCAGTCCTCTCTTTTTTTTTCCCCTTTTTCTTTCATTGGCAAGCTGCTCCTGTGTTTTTACGTGGTCTAATCTAACGGATGTGGGTACTTTTGTAAGAACTGTTATGATCGGCCATCATGCTCTCGCCATCGATGTTTTGGCCGATTACATTGGCCGTGGTAGAATAACATGTATTCTACCACGAGACTTAAGCTGGGCATACTGTACACTGTGTGATTTTTGGCCCGATTTTGACACGATTTTCACTCATGCGACTATTTTGGAGATCGGGCCGAGTTTTGGCTCAATCGTGCGTCTCGGATCGTGTAGTATACATGGGGTAACGACAAGCGATTAACACCTCACGACCTCCTCCCGATCGATCGGATGAAAATCAAACCCGTTTGAAATCCTGAGCATCGGATCGTATAGTGTGAGAACAGGAATCGTAAGCTGCGTGCTGTTTACCCCACGATTCACTCGTACAGTGCGGGCAGCAGCTGAATACCGCGATTGGAAAAAATCGCACAGTGTATGCCCAGCTTTAGCGAGACTAAAGATGGCGAAAATGTAAACATGTAACATCGTCATAGGAATGAATTACGCTTGAGTATCTTTTTTTTTTTTCGTTTCCGGTTGAGAGTACGTCGTGCGCATTCCAGCTGCCGCTTCTCACCAGAGCTTTTTATTTTCTTTTTTCAATTTTCATTTTACTTTATTTTTTTCTGTGTGTTTGTGTAGTTTGATGTTTGTTTGAGTGTTTTGTCTGCGGGTTGTGGTGTAGCTCCGGACCCAGTTTTGGGCGTCGGTTCCCTCCAGGCCTTGGTTCGCTGTGGGTGATGCCTGCGCTCCCAGCTGTGGACTGCAGTGAGCTCGTTGCTCATTTAACATTCGTGGTTGTCCAGCGCTCTGTGCTTTAACGCTTGGCGTGATGTTCCGAGCGATGTCGCTCGGTGGTGTCACAGCAGCTGTGCAGGCGGCTTGGGACACACCAGCGCTCTGCGTGGCGGAGCTTCTCTGCTCGCTTTGTGGATCCACGGCGTGGTGTTCGAGCGATGTGGCTGACGGCGTCACGGCGGCGGTGCTGGAGATGTGGGACTCGTTTTCATGCGCCTTTCGGTGGGACTGTGGCTGCTACACCACTGGAATTACATCCTGACCCCTACTTGGTGGACTTTTTACTTTTATTTTTTATTATTTATTTATTTATTATTTTTCATTGTTTTTTTTTTCTTTGTCTATAATTGTAAAGCGTCCTTGGGTTTCTTGAAAGGCGCTATATAAATTTAACTTATTATTATTATTATCACAAAGGAACAGACCCCAACCCCCCCTCAATAAATGAAAAAAAAATTCTCAAAGGATTTGGCATAATATAAAAAGGTCGATTTTTACTCAGAACAAGCGGAAAACTCTCATCCCTGGAGTATCTACAAAACACTGTCAGTTTAAAAAAAAAAAAAAAAGTGTCCTGGATTTGTTTCTTCAGCACCAAGAGACTTGTACAGAAGGCTCTGAAATGCTGATTACGGTTTGTTTGAATTTATGATCGAGAGAAAATGCTCACTACATGCCAACACTGAACGCCGTTTCTCTATTCTTGATTCTCTTCATAGCCAGTTTTTTCACGTCCGAGTTTAAGCTTTAACATTCACATAAACACAGCACTGCCTGTTTACTCTTCTGAAAAAGCCTGACCCATATACTGTAGTTCCTTGAATAATAAGGAAGTAGGATGTGTGCTGCAGAGGAGTCTGACACACAAGTGATCGTGTTATGAAATGAAAGATGAGCTGGCGTTAGAAATGTCGACCTTCATGGGGATTTACAAGCCACGTTCGTTTTCCGTTTCATTCCTTCCAGTGCGGTCGCTGTTACTGCCAACACCGTGGCCGAAATAAATAGTTAATAAAATAACGATAATAAAATAAAAGCTTCTTAGCTGACCTTCTCAGCTTCATGCACCGCTGCTCATGCGGCACTACGGTATAACGCCCTCAGACCGAAGCACTCGCTTCCTTCTTCCGCATACTTCAACCATCTCAGATTCCCGAGATTGCATTTCTGTGTTGTGCTGAATGACAAATAAAAGACCAACACCATCTCTCCCACCCAGACAGCACGGCTAATATACAGTACACTCTCCGCCTCAGAGAACTCGATCTCTGGACATTAGACTACAGCGAAGGCTTTCCTCGTGCACCACTCCCAAATCCTTCTCCTAATCTTTTGAGAGATCAGACATTTGCTGATCCCAGAAATTCCACAGACTAAAACACTTTACCATGTAATTGCATCCTGAAGTGATTGCTGATTGATAAACGAGGACGTTCACGCCTATAATTAACAGTTATTCCACGAAATCGGGTTGTACATGAGCTGACGGCGATAATCCATGTACGACGAGATTGAGTGGAATAACGGTTTTATTCTATCCACATTCACTGGATTTTGAGAAACGGAGCATTTTTATTGTTTTTTTTTTTTTTGCAAATTCGATGTTGATTTGTCAAGTGAAATACTCGGTCAACCATTTGTCAATTTCCTCCATTTTTCTCGGTCGTTCATTACATCTGGCAAATTTTGCATGTCCAGTCCAGTATCTTCAATTAATTGGTCTATGCATGTGAAACAGGGACGTCCTCTGGTTCTTCTTCCATGTGTAGGTTCCCACAGTAGAAGTTGGCATATTATTTCATCTTTTTTTCTCCAGCAGTGACCAATGAAGCTTCAAGTCTTCTTATTCTTAAAGTGCCATTCCACCATTGGATGTATTTTTTTGGCATAAAATACAACATATTTTATGACAACATGAGACAGAGAAATCTTTTAGCTTCAAAATGATATATCAAACATAATTTTTTGACAACGACAAGTATATTAATTTTGCGACCAAAGTCACCTACCCTTTTAATTTCCGCGCGGTAGTGAAACGTGATGTCATCGGCAGGTTCCCCTTCTTGTGTACCACGTCACGTGTGACGTGGCACAGATTATCAGCAATGGCGGATAGAACGCGATTGTCAGCTTCGGAAAAGAAGCGAAGGAAAATAGCAAGTGATGCCCAAAGGAGACGGTCGATGGTGAATATCGGCACAGCAATCGACAAGTGGAAATCGCGTTCTATCCGCCATTGCTGATAATCTGTGCCACGTCACACGTGACGTGGTACACAAGAAGGGGAACCTGCCGATGACATCACGTTTCACTACCGCGCGGAAATTAAAAGGGTAGGTGACTTTGGTCGCAAAATTAATATACTTGTCGTTGTCAAAAAATTATGTTTGATATATCATTTTGAAGCTAAAAGATTTCTCTGTCTAGTCATGTTGTCATAAAATATATTGTATTTTATGCCAAAGAATACATCCAATGGTGGAATGGCACTTTAATGTTTCCGACACTCGTGGAAGATTGCCATAAAGCTCTTTGTCGGTTTTGTGCTCTTTCCAAGAAACATTGAGAGCTAATCGTAATAATCTTGCGTAGACGCCATCAAGCCTTCTTTCTAATGATTTTGTAAGCGTCCAGCTTTCAGCACCATACAGTAACACTTTCGACAACAGCTCTGAAGAAATTAGTTTTTAATTTTCTGCTTAGGGTTGATGACCACACGTTTTCCATTTTATTTGCTGCAGACCATGCTTTTGCTATTCTGATAGCCGTGTCTTTCTTGGTATTATCAATCCAAGATCCCAGATATTGGAAGTCGGCGACACACTTTAGTATTTTGCCATTTGATGTAGTAATATCCTCTTTTGACTGGTTATATACCATAAATTCGATAAATAAAAACTTTATGCAAAACGTCTGACAAAAGAATTTCCGCTTAGAATGTAAACAAACCGGCGGAATGCCAGGAACAATTTGTGAAAAATGCAATGATAATTCTTGAAAAAAAAAAAATCTATCTATCTATCTATCTATCTATCTATCTATCTATCTATCTATCTATCTATATAAAAAATTTTTTTTGCGGGGGGGGTTGTTTTTGATACACATACATTAATATATACACACACGATATATATATTAAAAAAATAAAACAAAGCTCATGGACCTGAGTGATGTATTTAACAGTTATTCCCTGAAATCGAGTCGTACATGAGCTGATAGCCGACGAGGCGCGTAGCACCGAGTTGTCTATAATTCATGTATGATGAGATTGAGTGGAATAGCTGTTTTATTCTATCCACATTCACTGGATTTTGAGAAACGGAGCATTTTTATTTTTGTAAATTCGATAAATAAAAACGTCCGACAAAATTATTTCCACTTAGAAGGTAAACAAACCGTCGAAATGCCAGGAGCAATTTGTGAAAAATGCGATAATTCTTGAAAAAAAAAAAAAAAGACTTTCATTCCATATTTTGTCACTTTATTTTTGTATTTTTTGGGGTTTTGAGTACAGTTTTATTTCGTCCTCGGTTGGTTCAGCAACATGCGCTGCCATTTTGTTTTTCTCTACTCATGGTATATGAGCTGATATCCTTGTAGTAGACTAGCCAATCGGAGCACATGATTGCTCATATCCAGTGAACGTGGATACAATAATATCACATATTTCTCCGACGGTAATCTTTACATGCCACCCTCAAGGAGTGATGCAGGTAAACAAATTATTATTTCTTTCATTACCACCCAAATTTAGGGAAAAAACAAAAAAACAAACAAACAAAAAACCTTCCTATGGCCATCAAATTGTCAAATAATTTTTCTTTTTCTAAAAAAAAAAAAGTTAAAACATTGCCTTTTAGAAGAACAAATAAAAACTAAACCTTAATTATTTAAAATGAACTTTGCATAAATTAAAAATTCTGTTTTTTGTTAAAAATCATATCGTCTCCTGTTCACCATACAGCAATTAGTTTTGTTCACAAAAATTTACTGGGGGTTAACAAGATAACTTTCAGTTCACTAAGGCATAAAACTTCAAAACAACATTTTTTTCACTTTTCTCTCTCTCGTAAATATCATTGGATGCTTTTTTATATCTTCACTGTAATCCATGTTTCTCTTGTGTTTCTCCCAATATACACAAATCATATATGATACCAGTTAAAACTTGACACAAGAGAGAGAGTGTTTTTATATATATATATATATATATATATATATATATATATATATATATATATATATATATATATATATATATGGTGGCACGGTGGTGTAGTGGTTAGCGGTGTCGCCTCACAGCAAGAAGGTCCGGGTTCGAGCCCCGTGGCCGGCGAGGGCCTTTCTGTGTGGAGTTTGCATGTTCTCCCCGTGTCCGCGTGGGTTTCCTCCGGGTGCTCCGGTTTCCCCCACAGTCCAAAGACATGCAGGTTAGGTTAACTGGTGACTCTAAATTGAGCGTAGGTGTGAATGTGAGTGTGAATGGTTGTCTGTGTCTATGTGTCAGCCCTGTGATGACCTGGCGACTTGTCCAGGGTGTACCCCGCCTTTCACCCGTAGTCAGCTGGGATAGGCTCCAGCTCGCCTGCGACCCTGTAGAACAGGATAAAGCGGCTACAGATAATGAGATGAGATGATTCACTTATTTTAATAAAGCCTAACTCATTCATTAAAAAAATGTGAGTACTTCAAATGTGAGTAAAAACAGAATCAGGGGTGATGTCATTTAAATAGACGTTCAGATGTGCTGCAAGAAACGTATTTCCTTTCGGGGCGCCAATAATTTTGCTGCACGTTTTACGACAGTGACTCCATTCAAGAGCAGGTGAATGTTTACTGAAACCGACGGTGTAAAATCTGAGCAACGTTACACTATTACCCAGTGTCATCAAGGGTGCCAATACTTCTACAATTGACAATGTTTTATATAGACATCAACAAAAGCCATGGAATTAGGAATTCCCAATCAAGCCATTAAGGTTTGAATATAAATCCAAGGCCAACAGACACTCTGTAAATAAATACATTAATAAGCAGTATTAGGGCGGAGCGCGACCCTTCAGCACACCGGTACCTGTTCCAGCTCTTCCTCGGCGTATTTCTGGCGGCTGAGCTCGTTCTCTGTTCCCTCCCGCAGCTCGCGCAGCCGCTGAGCCTCCTGCTTGGCAGAGTTTATCTCGTCCCTGAGTTTCTGCTCCAGGTTGACCTTCTCCACCTCCACCGTGCGGTGCTCCTCCTGGGCGATTCGCAGCCTGAGCATCAAAACATTTCAATCAGAGATTAACGATGAACGCAAACGCCACGGCACAATCGCTACGAGCGTGAGCATTCGGCCAGAGCAGTGCCCTGGTGTGTAAGGAGCAAGTAACTGACTTAATGTCAGCTTTAAAAAAAAAATTTAACTAATATACGTACAGTACCAGTGAAAGTTTTTATTGCTATGTTCTATTTCAAATTTTTTCATGATTTTTATTAATTAAAAAAGTCACTTTGCGTTTTTAAAGTAAAAGTAATGATGGATGTCGTTTCTCTTTACTTAGTTGAGCGGTTCTTGATTTCATGTGCATGGATGACCAGAGTTGTAGAAAAGCATCATTTACTCGTAGTATTTTTATTATTTACTGTTTGATCTTGAACACATTAAGAAGGCAAGAAACTCGTCCACTGATTAACTTTTAACTAAAATATTCCTTTTATTAAAAATGAAAAACCTGAAGAACACAAAGGCCTTTTCTTAATAAACTCCTGAACATTCCTGAAGGTTGTTGTTAGCATAAACAAAACCACTACCTTCACTTTTCTCTGTAAAATGTTTGCACCATTAGAGCTGTGTTACTTCTGCCCAAGGAGAAGTCACATGCTTTCACACTATTGTACATAATTCCTGCTCTGCCCTCTGCGGTCTGAAGAATGCAATTACAGCTATGAAAACTAAAATTACACAGCCTGATGATTTTTTTTTTTAAATTATCGTAATTATCAATTCGAAGAATCAGAAATTTGCATCAATTCATCATCGCACAATATATAGTTACATTCCTAATATAACAGATCAATCAATGAAATACACATGTTATTTACCAGCTGGGAGGTCCGTATCGTGAAATACCGTGACCGAGGTCTTGAAAGTTCTGGGCCGAGGTCAGTATTCGAGGCCCAGGTCACGGTATTTCACCATACGGACCGACCTTAAGCTGGTAAATAATATATTTATTTTTTTCTTTACCAAATTCTAACAGAAAACGAGAGCGCCCGAAAGGGAAAACCGAGCCAAGCCGCCATTTTGAATCCTCATTCACGGCTCTAATGCAAATGGCTTCCTCCTCGGTATACAAGTGCACTTCCATGGCAGGAAAAAAAAAAATACATTTTGCCGCCTATGTAGTCCCCTATTTATACAAATAGGAGTCATTCAGGATTCAGCCATGTTTTTGCTCGGCGTTAGCAATAGTTACAGGTTTTTAGCTTTCTCCTGAAACGTTTTCTTTTATTTCTTCTTCCTCAGGGTAGTAAAACTCGCTTTCTCTGTGAACACTGTCGTTATCGCTATCCATGATGTAAAATTAATGCTATTCTCCTGAGAAATGCGAAAATAAATGTTAACAAAAATTGCTACTACAGTATGTTGTTTGTTGTTGTGAACGAGCGAGTCGCCAGAGGTCTGTAACCGGGGTCCGTACCATAGGATACGGACCTGCTCGCCAACCAATCAGAGCGCGAGATTTGATAAAAACCGGACCACGAAAAAAATAAAGTAAATTATTACACATACAGGACACTTTTTCGATGGAATAAAAACGTGCTCTATCTCCTTTTAGCGCATTTCATTCATTTGGTTTGATAGCCTGCAATATTATTTTTAGCATATCGCTTATCCTACGTGTATTACATCACTCTAACCAATGGAGAATGAGCGTTGAATATGGCACTTTAAGGTAAGATGCATTTAATTATTCGTCTGCTGTGGGTTTGGAATCAGTAGCCTGACCGATTCGTTCATGTTTGTGGTGCCATTTGTTTGTTGACGCGTGTTGAAATGGAAGATTGGTCGTGAATAATAATAATAATAGCTGGCTTTTTTCGTGGGATATCGGATATATTCCATTCAGATACTCGTCTTCGACTCGTTCAGCATCATGCTAGCTCAGGGGTGGGCAATTATTTTTTCCCTGGGGCCACATGAGAAACAGAAAATGTTGTGGCGGGCCGGACCATAAAGCTGAACTAAATTCTGCATAATATTAATTGTATTTCTTTATATAAAGCAATAAATAACATTGTTTTTACAAGCTGCTAAGATTGGTAAGAGTATGGAAAAAACGAGGTCGCCTTACAAAAAATGTCATTTATTCAATCAAATTTCCCAAAACAATGGTTAACAAAATGTGAACGTTTGTACCATTTTTTTTTCAGTCACATTCACCCCAAAACACAATAAAGACATCACAATATTGTCTTTCTACTCCAAATATCAAGCAAGATACATCATATTATAATAATGATGTCGTGTCGATTCGGTGTAGGTATCAGATCTACAGATCAGCTCGGGCTCCTGCTGGTGACGTCACACTGTGAATGGCTGGACTGTTTGAAGGATGACGTACAAGTTTGTGGTTGGTCTGGACAAATTACGGAAGTAGTTATCGCGGGATTAGGTTTCATGGGATTTCATGTCATGTTCCTGTCGCACGCATTGCGTTTTTGTTGAACACAACTTCAAAATAAAAGCAATGCACATTCAGTCCATGCATGAGGTAAAATTAGAAAATACTAGTGCTGTCAAAAATGTCGCGTTATTAACGCGTTAACTTGAGTCAATTTTAACAGCGATAATTTTTTTATCGCGAGATTAACGCTCTGTGACATGATGTAGGTTTTTCATAAGGTTTTGAAACTGCCAGGAACTTGGAACAAAGACTTTGCTTAGAAAACCAATAGCAGCTAGACTGTAATGCCACGCCCCGCACAGCCAGAGTCCTCTGCCCTCCTCCCCCAAAGAACCAGCGCGGGCAGGGCGCGCTAGTAGAGATGGGATTTATGGCTCTTTGATGGGATCCGCATCTTTGTGATCCATTCTTTGAAAAGAGCCGTTCAAAAGTCTGGCTCATTTGGCTCTTTTTAAATATTTATTCAGTTTTAAGAAGACAGCGTCTAAAGAAGCCAGATCCCTCTGAACTGTAAACTCAATGCTATCCCAGAAATCCTTCCTGTAATATGCAAATTTGGCCGCCTCTGATTGGACAGCGCGACGCATCAACAGGCAGAAAGTGTAAAAGTACAAAATGTGTTAAGTGAGCTGAAACAGTAAAGATCAGATTCAATGCAATATTTATCAACGAACAACTTAAAGTTAATATAATAGTGTACTTTATATTATAATCAAGCATGTCAAGCCTACCGTCACTGTGTAACCTGTCTCTCTGATTAGAATTGTAGACTAACTCAAGCAGTAGATCACTTCACTCCTGGTTCTTTTATTAGCCCCGGTGCTCGGCTTAGGTTTCACGTTGCAGTGGCTGTGTCAAGATGTGTTATGCTTTGCAATAAAAAAAAAAACATTGGTACAAAGCAAGCCCGTTCACTTTTTTATGCTGATAAGAGAATTACAATGGTTTTTCATGTGACAAAAATGTGCGATTAAATTGCGATTAATCGCGAGTTAACTATGACAGTCGCGACATTAATCGCGATTAAATATTTTAATCGCTTGACAGCACTAGAAAATACGTTTATTTTGTAATTTCTAATTAACCTTACGCGGGCCGGTCAGAATGAACCAAAGGGCCGGATGCGGCCCGCGGGCCGTAAAATGCCCAGGTCTGTGCTAGCTGAATGGAATATATCTGACAGACCACGAAAAAAGCCAGCCAATATTATTTAAAATGTTGAACCTGTGATATTACTTCAAGACAGGCCTGCATTCATTAAACAAAAATGAGTTGTATTTCTGGATTATTATTCTAATTTTTTTTTTTCCCCCCCCAATGACAAGAATGGCCAAAGCACTCAAAAACTTGCCTGGAACATCAGGTGGTACCGTAGGAATTAAATCACGAACAATCACAAAACCCAATAAAATGAAGCGGTGGTGTTTTAGAGCACTCTGCATTCCAATAACGGACATCATCCAGGCTTACTCCATACGCACAAAAACGGAAGCCAGCTGTCTATTTTATACCGTGTATTCTTGCTTTATTTAACATTCATCATAACTATTTATTGTTGTACCTTTCACCTACAGACACACAATAACAGGAAGAAACGAAAAGCCTCCAATAAACTCAACCTGTTCAGGACGAACAGAACTCAAAGCTGTGTGTATCCGGGTGTGAAAAACACTGTTGAAAAGAATCTGCTTGCTCAAGGTCATGGATTTTTTTTCCTTTCCATATCTAAACTGAACGTTGTACGGTTGCTAGGCTCCCAGCTGTCCTTGTTGTTTCCGCCTCCAAAGCGGCCGTGAGAGACCCGTGACTGGAACAGCATGCCTGTGTGCTGATGGGACGCCGTCGACAGAGGCCTGCACAGCATTAACACACGACCGGGGACCTCGGGATCCAGTTACCCCCCACCCCACACCCACACGTCTCTATAACTGACAGGAGCTGAGTGAATAATTAATCACCGAGTGCTGGTTCAATAGCAAAGAAATGCAGCTTTAAAAAAAAAAAAAACCACTGAGTAGTTACTCACGTCACACACACTTAAATAAATAAATAGAAATCGGACTAAAACTTGAAAGAGATAGTATATATAAAATAGTATATAAATCACTATTATATATAGTAGCATTTTATAGTTCATACAACATCTGTCTAAGCTGAGCTTCGATAAATCTGAAACACTTCAATATTAAGTCGTTATAATTGATCCGGCCACCACGGTGGATTTTACTGAAAGATTTTGTTAAAAATTTCTCAAAGGCCAGAAATGTTGGCCAATCGTCACCAAATTTGGCACGGATCATATTCACACAAAGCTTCACGAAATTCAGACTGATTTTTTTTTTAATTTTCAAAACAGGAAGTGGTCTACTAAACAGGAAGTGAGCTCATACTGTACCTCGGCCAATCTTTGGTCAACTGACATGAAACTTGGACTGTGTCTGAAATCGCTCCGTACTCGCTATACAGGGCACTATATAGTGAGGACGCCATTTTGTAGTGCTGTCCGTAGTATGTACAGGTTAAGGCGGTATTCCCTGCTTGGCATTTTGCCTGTCGCACCTCCTCCAGTGCACTTTGGGTCAGATGCAGGGTCGTCAGCTGGTGCCACCCTTCTCTGATGTTTCGCCCCCTAGCCAGTACATCTCCAGGTGGGGGGGCAAGTGGCATCTTGGGACGTCTCCCTACCACTCCCTGCATCTGACCCTACTGGGGTGTCTGACCCCATCTACTGTCCTTCCTCCTTAACCACAACCAGTAGCTTGCTTTTTCCGCCTCTTCTGCTAGCTCCTTGATTGCTCGCTGCAGTCTTGCCCCTGTTGTTCCTAGAGCGCGGAGAAGCTGGATCGCCAACCTGGCAACGAAACCCCTGCACCTGACCTCCACTGGGTGGATGGATGCTGCCCACCCTGCCTCTTTGCACTCTGCTGCCAGCTCGGTGTACTTGAGCCGCTTGATCTCGTGTGCAGATGGTATTCCCTCTTCCCACGGCACGGTTAACTCGATGATGAGGACACGCTTGGCAGCCGTTGACCACATCACGATGTCTGGTCTTAGGATTGATTGCACAATCTCACTCGGGAAGGTGAGCTGCCTGTCCAGGTCGACACGCATCTCCCACGCCTTCCCAGGGGTTAGCAATGATCTTGCCTGACTGCCTTGTGGCTTTTGCTGGATCTCCCCTGGTCGTACGAAGGAGATGCTAGTCGTTTGGCTGCTTGCTGAGGAGTTAGCAGCTGTTCTTCTCATCTCCAGGTACTCAGCCAACTTTCTAAGCACTTGATTGTGCCGCCATCTGAGACGTCCTTGTGACAGTGCCACTCTGCATGATGCCAGGATGTGTTGAAGGCCTGCTTTGTCACTTTCACACAGAGGGCATCTGTCCTCGCTTCCGAACCATGTGGAGAGGTTCTGAGGGCACGGGAGGGTGTCGTACGCTGCCCTAACCATGAAGCTGAGCCATGCCTGTGGGGCTTGCCAGATGTCCTGCCAGGTTACGACCCTGTGGATAATGTCCTCCCACCGGGTCCACGCCCCTTGCTTGCCCTGGGACACAGCTTTGCTGAGGTACTGCTCTTGCTCCACATGGGCCACTTCTTCCACGATCATGGCCTTTCTCTGCTGTCTTGAGGCTTTTGACCAGAATCGAACTGGTTCCCCGAAGCCGACTCCAGCCCGGCCTTCCTGCACTCTCCCGGTGATCTCTCTGTGCTGCAGCCTACTGACAGCCTGATTCACTTCTGATTGGGCCCTCCATTTGCACCCCGTTCTAACGGCTACTGCCGCGGCTCTTACTGCAGGGTCCCTGGACTCCTTGATTTCAAACACCAGGCGGGCCTTTTCCTGTTTGTACCCCAGACTCACTGACTTCAGTGGAAGCTGAAGTGCATTTCTTCCAAAGAGTCCTGCATTGGAGAAGCAGTGCGGGAGACCCAACCATTTCCTTATGAAGGTGTTTACAATGCTGTCTAGCCTGCTGACCGTGGTGGATGGAATTTCACAGACTTTAAGTGGCCACATCACACGCTGGAATAGTGTGAACTGGTATCACCACAATTTAAACTTCCCAGGGAGTTGGCTGCTATCAATCCTGGCCAGGCCACGCCCCAGCTGTTGAAACCTTAGTGAGGATTATTTACACCCTATATAGTGCACTCAAACTATCCCACAATGCATCGTGAATAGTAGTGTACAACAATGGTCACTAACCAAGCAAAATATCCCATCATGCATTGCGGTCACGCTGAAAGAAATCAAATTAAAAGTCTCAAATTTGATTTAATAAAAGGCAGCGGCAAAGAAGAAAGTATTCAGCCTTGATTTAAAAGAACTGAAAGCTGCAGGTACTTTGTATTGATTAATGTGGGAAATGCGCTCAGTATAATATGGATTTATCACAAAAACACACGCATGTGTTTATTATTTTGAAACCCACCAGCCGACTGATCCGGCACGGTTTAATTGTGCGACAGTAATGACGTAAATACCAGCGCGGCGGAGTAGTGTCCGAAAGCGATTTTACATTTTACCAATGAGCTCACTGTATAGTCCTCTATAGACCCTTCCCACGTGACGTCACGACAAACGCGGCCGCCATTTTGGACATGAACTACCAGTAGTCTACCACAGCCAACAACGAGGAACGACGGCGAAGCATCGAAAGGAATATAGCCATCAAAGAAAGTTTTTACTTTCAGCAAGACTTCCATCATGCCATTATATTGTTGTGCACCTGGATGTATAACCATCAACACACAAGGCAAGATTTATCATTTTATCGGATCCCGACAGATGCTGACCGACGGAGAAGATGGATGGTCTCTAAAATATTGGCAAAATGATGTTTATTGACATAGCACTTGTGTGTAACGGGAAGCATTTGCATATCCGAAGTGTTGTGTTTACATCAAAGATAAAATAAACCGATATGACAACGACTGCTGCTGCCAGGTTGGGGACACAAACTAGTAGAAAGGAAGTGTGCCAACAGTGCCAACACACTTCCTTTGTGGTCGATTCTGCTTTAAAGTGCCATTCCACCACTGGATGTATTCTTTGGCATAAAATACAATATATTTTATGTAGTACTGTCAAGCGATTAAAATATTTAATCGCGATTAATGTCACAACTGTCATAGTTAACTTGCGATTAATCGCAATTTAATCGCACATTTTTGTCACATGAAAAACCATTGTAATTCTCTTATCAGCATAAAAAAGTGAATGGGCTTGCTTTGTACCAATGTTTTTTTTATTGCAAAGCATAACACGTCTTGACACAGCCACTGCAAAGTGAAACCTAAGCCGAGCACCGGGGCTGGCAAAAGAACCATGAGTGAAGTGATCTACTGTTTGAGTTAGTCTACAACTCACAGTGACGGTAGGCTTGACATGCTTGATTATAATATAAAGTACACTATTATATTAAGTTTAAGTTGTTCGTTGATAAATATTGCACTGAATCTGATCTTTACTGTTTCAGCTCACTTAACACATTTTGTACTTTTACACTTTCTGCCTGTTGATGCGTCGCGCTGTCCAATCAGAGGCGGCCAAATTTGCATATTACAGGAAGGATTTCTGGGATAGCATTGAGTTTACAGTTCAGAGGGATCTGGCTTCTTTAGACGCTGTCTTCTTAAAACTGAATAAATATTTAAAAAGAGCCAAATGAGCCAGTCTTTTGAACGGCTCTTTTCAAAGAACGGATCACAAAGATGCGGATCCCATCAAAGAGCCATAAATCCCATCTCTACTAGCGCGCCCTGCCCGCGCTGGTTCTTTGGAGGGAGGAGGGCAGAGGACTCTGGCTGTGCGGGGCGTGGCATTACAGTCTAGCTGCTATCGGTTTTTTGTTCCAAGTTCCTGGCAGTTTCAAAAGCTTATGAAAAACCTACATCATGTCACAGGGCGTTAATCTCGCGATAAAAAAATTATCGCCGTTAAAATTGAGTCAAGTTAACACGTTAATAACGCAACATTTTTGACAGCACTAATTTTATGACAACATGACTAGACAGAGAAATCTTTTAGCTTCAAAATGATATATCAAACATAATTTTTTGAGAACGACAAGTATATTAATTTTGCGACCAAAGTCACCTACCCTTTTAATTTCCGCGTGGTAGTGAAACGTGATGTCATCGGCAGGTTCCCCTTCTTGTGTACCACGTCACGTGTGACGTGGCACAGATTATCATCAATGGCGGATAGAACGCGATTGTCAGCTTCGGAAAAGAAGCGAAGGAAAATAGCAAGTGATGCCCAAAGGAGACGGTCGATGGTGAATATCGGCACAGCAATCGACAAGTGGAAATCGCGTTCTATCCGCCATTGTTGATAATCTGTGCCACATCACACGTGACGTGGTACACAAGAAGGGGAACCTGCCGATGACATCACGTTTCACTACCGCGCGGAAATTAAAAGGGTAGGTGACTTTGGTCGCAAAATTAATATACTTGTCGTTGTCAAAAAATTATGTTTGATATATCATTTTGAAGCTAAAAGATTTCTCTGTCTAGTCATGTTGTCATAAAATGTATTGTATTTTACGCCAAAAAAATGCATCCAATGGTGGAATGGCACTTTAAGGTAAGATGCATTTAATTATTGGTCTTCTGTGGGTTTGGAATCGGTAGCCTGACCGACTCGTTCATGTTTGTGGTGCCATTTGTTTGTTGACGCGTGTTGAAATGGAAGATTGGTTGTTGACATGATTTCCAGTGATGCTTTGGTGCTGCTGTGGATCAGATGTGTTGAGTAGCCTGACTGTTTTTTTTTTTTCTTGCGTGTGGTATCATTGTTGACACGAGGTTGTTTTTTGAACATGCCAACGCGGACACGATTTCCCCTGATGAGTTATGACTTCAGACGCGATGCGTGTGTGGAGTCCGCGTGATATGTGCGTAAGATAGGCTTCTCATGTGTTTGGAGATCCACGCTCTGAGACAAGCGCAAGCACCCCCCCCCCTCCCCCCCCCCCCAAGGGAAAAAAGGGACCCCCCGAAAATATCGGCATAGTTCGAACACTGGGTTGGAGAAAGTAATGGCAAATAGTGAGTGCACAAACCATAGAAGGTAAACTGTACACAGCGCCAGGGCAGTGTGATGGTATGTCTACTTTTAGATTGTGTTAGCTTATCAATGAACACACTCGTCACTCGACGAGTTTCACGTCTTTACGACGGATACTTAAATGCGTGTTAGGTATTATTGTTGCAGTCTAAGCAGTCATTGTAGCAGCTAGATTGTAGCAGCGAGAACCGAAAGGGTCTGTGCCATAAACCGTTATTTCTTCATGTCCAAAATGGCGGTCGCGTTTACGAAGGTCACGTGAGTGAAAAGGGTCTCATCTCATCTCATTATCTGTAGCCGCTTTATCCTGTCCTACAGGGTCGCAGGCAAGCTGGAGCCTATCCCAGCTGACTACGGGCGAAAGGCGGGGTACACCCTGGACAAGTCGCCAGGTCATCACAGGGCTGACACATAGACACAGACAACCATTCACACTCCCATTCACACCTACGCTCAATTTAGAGTCACCAGTTAACCTAACCTGCATGTCTTTGGACTGTGGGGGAAACCAGAGCACCCGGAGGAAACCCACGCGGACACGGGGAGAACATGCAAACTCCACACAGAAAGGCCCTCGCCGGCCACGGGGCTCGAACCCGGACCTTCTTGCTGTGAGGCGGCAGCGCTAACCACTACACCACCGTGCCGCCTGTGAAAAGGGTCTATATAGTAATTCCCTATATAGGGAGTAGGGAGTAATGAACGAGTGAGCGATTTCGGACACAGAGCATGCAACAGAGCGTGCTCTTGACAAAATAAGGACGTTTCCTTGCTGGGCTGCTTGGGCCCCTCGTTCCCTACTTGGAGCTCTATTTTACATATGCTTCATGTATGCATTTCTTAAAAAAAAAAAAAAAAATCAGTCTGATCTGATGTCACGACACTCTGGCACTTAGTTCAAGCAGCCCAAGTTCGTAAAACGCTCCTCTGAAAAGGCCGCGTAACATTCAACTCGCGGAAACTCCACTCTCTTCCGAATTAAAAGACTCCAGCTATTTATTCTCAAACAAATTATATCAAGATTTTTTTTTTTGTTCATTTTCTCATTTACTTTTTTACATGTCTTAGGGGAGACGCAATATATTGTCCTTTTATTCATTTGTCATTCTGTATTATTCCGTGTACCGCTTGTCCTTTGTTTGCTGTCTTGGATGTTTGTGCAGCCGTTGTAGCACTTTGCACAAGAAAAATTTCCCCACAGGGACAATAAATCACTACAGCTGATTTGAAGAAAATGAGACTGTAAAGCAAAAGGGTGGGACGTATAAATTATAAAAAGAGGACTTAACAGGACAAACAAAATACGAATACATAATGATCGATCAATAATAATAATAATAATAATAATTTTCCTGGAAATTAAAATGAATCTCCGAAACGAATTTATTATTATTTTTTTTTAAGATATACTGTCCAGAAAGGGCGGCACGGTGGTGTAGTGGTTAGCGCTGTCACCTCACAGCAAGAAGGTTCGGGTTCGAGCCCCGTGGCCGGCGAGGGCCTTTCTGTGTGGAGTTTGCATGTTCTCCCCGTGTCCGCGTGGGTTTCCTCCGGGTGCTCCGGTTTCCCCCACAGTCCAAAGACATGCAGGTTAGGTTAACTGGTGACTCTAAATTGAGCGTAGGTGTGAATGTGAGTGTGAATGGTTGTCTGTGTCTATGTGTCAGCCCTGTGATGACCTGGCGACTTGTCCAGGGTGTACCCCGCCTTTCGCCCGTAGTCAGCTGGGATAGGCTCCAGCTTGCCTGCGACCCTGTAGAAGGATAAAGCGGCTAGAGATGATGAGATGAGATGAGATGAGATAATGTCCAGAACAGTAAGAGACGATACAGACAGAAAACAATATCCACAGCTGAACAGTAAACCTGTAAAACTCGACGCGAGTAGTTTAAAGCTACTGTACACTGCCTTTCAGATTTTTCAAGTGTAGGTCATAAAAAGAATTTTCCCCGACACCTACCAAATTATTTTTGTTTAGTGGATCAAAACCTACTGAATTCGAATCACAGACTTCCAATTTTATTATTATTATTTTTTTTAAAATAGAACAATTAATGAATTCAAAACCACATGGCCGCCATGACCCCATACAAGATCCTACGTCACGCATCACATCACATCACATCACATCACATCACGTGGCGGGCTTTCCCTGTTCGCGCAAGGCATTGTGGGATACAAATTTGAAACGGGAGAGAAAAATGGAGGACGTGAGTGTGCGAACGAAACGTGAAAGACCGACTACAGTAACGGAAAGAAAGCGAGAAGAAGAAAAGACGTTATGTTCTATACGAAGGAAAGGAAATGCAACGCAGGACCAAACTAATAAATATCGGCGCTCAGTGAGCACCTCGGTGTGATCACCTGTTCGTTTAGCGACAGAATGATGGAACTGTCAGTGCACACACACACACACACACGGACTTCCTCTGTCTGCTTGACTGCGCGATTTCATGCACATTATTTGCTTTAATCCCATCAAATTAAATAACTTCCCAGCCACAGAACAGAATGGCCTGATATTTTGCGAGATATTACAGAAATAATATCAATCACAATGACATTTCAGACGGAACTAAATTTCACCGATTTGATGAAATCGAAAGGCCGTCTAGTTTTAAAATGACATCACAAAGCAGAAGAAGTGCTGATTCACGACAGAAGTGGCCTCTTGTACTCGTAACTGCATCGAGCACACCCAGACTGCCCCGGAATACCTCTGCAATGCCTATAAAAAGGCAAGAGATAAAGCTGCCTCATGGGAATGACCCCCTGACACACTGAGCACGCCTGGAAGGCAGGTCTCATGACCAGGTTTGTTATAGAAAATACTTCATGTGAAAGCACACGTGGCAAGATGAAATAACAATATAAAAACCTGAGATACAATAAATGCGTAAATGTTTGTTTGATTTTGACCTACACCTGCGACTCGTGTTCTACATCGTCACTGACGAACTGCGCGACTTGGTTAATTATTAGCAGAATCTTGGCGAGGCCCGGATCTCATGATGCCCACAATGAAGGCCTGATGCAGTTTCCTGGAAAAGGTAATTAATCCAGCCTTGTCGGTTAGATGAGATACCGTTCTCGCCCCGTAAACACGACATTTATTGTTCATTGTTCGCATCATAGCATATTCAGAGTCAAGAATATAAATTTGTTTTGATAAACACCGATATGAATCTATACTCAGAAGTGGTAGCAAATATAGAAGTATGGTGAGCTGGTTATACGCACAAACACAGATAAACAAGTATAAACTCACACGTGTGATGCTTTTCAATTAATAGGTGTGCCTCATCAAAAGTTAATTAGTGGAATTTTATACTGTGCGATGATAAATTACGATACAAATTTGACCATTTGAACTGATGAAATGAAAAAAAAAATATCCCAATTGCAGTGGTGCTTGAAAGTTTGTGAACCCTTTCGAATTGTCTATATTTCTGCATAAATATGACCTACTGTAAAACTTCATCAGATTTTCACACAAGTCCTAAAAGTAGATAAAGAGAACCCAGTTAAACAAATGAGACAAAAATATTATACTTGGTCATTTATTTATTGAGGAAAATGATCCAATATTACATATCTGTGAGTGGCAAAAGTATGTGAACCTCAAGGATTAGCAGTTAATTTGAAGGTGAAATTAGAGTCCGGTGTTTTCAATCAATGGGATGGCAATCAGGTGTGAGTGGGCACCCTGTTTTATTTAAAGAACAGGGATCTATCAAAGTCTGATCTTCACAACACGTTTGTGGAAGTGTATCATGGCACGAACAAAGGAGATTTCAGAGGACCTCAGAAAAAGCGTTGTTGATGCTCATCAGGCTGGAAAAGGTTACAAAACCATCTCTAAAGAGTTTGGACTCCACCAATCCACAGTCAGACAGATTGTGTACAAATGGAGGGAATTCAAGACCATTGTTACCCTCCCCAGGAGTGGTCAACCAACAGAGATCACTCCAAGAGCAAGGCGTGCAATAGTTGGCGAGGTCACAAAGGACCCCAGGGTAACTTCTAAGCAACTGAAGGCCTCTCTCATATTGGCTAATGTTAATGTTCATGAGTTCACCATCAGGAGAACACTGAGCAACAATTGTGTGCATGGCAGGGTTGCAAGGAGAAAGCCACTGCTGTCCAAAAAGAACATTGCTGCTCGCCTGCAGTTTGCTAAAGATCACGTGGACGAGCCAGAAGGCTATTGGAAAAATGTTTTGTGGACGGATGAGACCAAAATAGAACTTCTTGGTTTAAATGAGAAGCGTTATGTTTGGAGAAAGGAAAACACCGCATTCCAGCATAAGAACCTCATCCCATCTGTGAAACATGGTGGTGGTAGTATCATGGTTTGGGCCTGTTTTGCTGCATCTGGGCCAGGACGGCTTGCCATCATTGATGGAACAATGAATTCTGAATTATACCAGCAAATTGTAAAGGAAAATGTCAGGATATCTGTCCATGAACTGAATCTCAAGAGAAGGTGGGTCATGCAGCAAGACAACAACCCTAAGCACACGAGTCATTCTACCAAAGAATGGTTAAAGAAGAATAAAGTTAATGTTTTGGAATGGCCAAGTCAAAGTCCTGACCTTAATCCAATGGAAATGTTGTGGAAGGACCTGAAGCGAGCAGTTCATGTGAGGAAACCCACCAACATCCCAGAGTTGAAGCTGTTCTGTACGGAGGAATGGGCTATCAAATGGACTGATCAACAGTTACCGCAAACATTTAGTTGCAGTTATTGCTGCACAAGGGGGTCACACCAGATACTGAAAGCAAAGGTTCACATACTTTTGCCACTCACAGATATGTAATATTGGATCATTTTCCTCAATAAATAAATGACCAAGTATAATATTTTTGTCACATTTGTTTAACTGGGTTCTCTTTATCTACTTTTAGGACTTGTGTGGAAATCTGATGTTGTTTTAGGTCATATTTACGCATGTAGAGGCAGGCGATCGTTCAACGCTTGAGCGACCAATCGCGGGTTGAAGCAGCTCGTACTGGCCACGGTTGTTGTGCGCGAGTGTGAAATCCCATCATTCCTGTCGGAGTAGCAGCGATTTTTGTGAAAAATTGTATATGATCCCTGTGTAGCCGCATCCATGGCTACATTTCTTACATTCCCATGTCACACTGAAACCTTATTATCGGATATCAGAGAGAATTGGCGAAAATACATCAGGTCTCGCCTAATTAAAAGGTTTATACATATCGCAAGCCAAATAAATAATAGGAACAATATCCAAAAATTAATTTATATATATCCTCGAGGACTGCTGGTACTCGTGAATGTGGATTCTGACATGGAGGAGTCATATTTCTACACTGGCTATGTTTTGTTACGACTGCACTTTACAGTCATCTCCTGGATTGTAAGATGCACGGTATCTCGCAACGTTGGCGAAATACCGTATCTCGCAACGTTGGCGAAAGTGAAAATAAATCCGTCGAAATATACCCGCCCTGTGATTCGGATCCGATACAAAATAAAATAAGTTTTTCCTTGGCCCATGCTCCACCATTCCACCAATTTTCATGAAAATCGAGTTGGTAGCTTTAGTGCAATCGTGCTAAAAATGTCAGACACCGAAAACAACTTCATTGGTGGAGATAATTAACCGAATGCCGATTTTGATTATTTAAATCGCACATTTCGACATCACAATGCACTGTGTATCAATATATCATTACACCCCTACTAGTTAACTCCTATTGCTAAACAGACGATGGTTCTTGTTGTATATTGCGTTTCAGCCTGGATAGAAAATGTCATTCTTCATCCACTCAAAACCCCCTCAGCAATTTCCTTGAAATTTAAATCACTGACTCCCTGCATTTGATCACGTCTGATGTATTACCAGGTTTGCCAGTAACCAGTTTAAAGCACCTTCTAATCAAATTAAAATAAAAACTAGTGTGTGCTGAGCCGTCCGTTTGTCTATTTTACGCCCAGGAAGCATCTTGCACACTTTACATATTTCTGACTGTAATAAATTCTCGGTTACGATGCAGGCTACAGTTTGTCTGAACACGGCTATGCAGTCAGATCTGCACAAACATTTCAGTTTACTCAATTCCCAGAACGCTCGTCCTGTCATCGTCGTCGTTTCAGGAGGAAATGAAATGCTTCCTGGCCAGCGAGAGGCTTCTGAGACATGAAAGAGGATGTGGAGAGGATGCTCTGGTGCAAGACGATACAAAAGGAGAAGAGAGATGGGAAAAAAAAAAAAATCATCAGGCGTGTGATTTCAAACACCTTCTCACGCACGAGGCTGCGAACTCGGCCCACCCCACCAAAGCAACACGCTCGCGTTTAAGACGACGCGTGCGGAGGAGATTTTTCTCGACTTCTCTATTAATATTTTAAAACGGGCAGGACGTGCTTGGTGGTACTGCAGTCAAGCTTCGAGTTTGTTATATGACTGAAACTTAATGTTTTATTGACATGTTCACTTCCCCGCAGCCTTGACGTTTCAAGAAAAAAGGAAAAGCTGAGAAATGAATCGGGGTTTCTTTAAAGAAGACTCAAAGCAGCAGGTCTCAAACATTTTGCAGCCAGGGACTTTTACTGTAAACTTTTAAAATGGACATGGATATATTTATTCTATCCACATTCACGGGATATCAGCAATCGTGCGCTCTGACTGGCTGCTCTACTACTAGGATATCAGCTCATATACCGTGAGCAGAGAAAAACAAACTGGCCGAGCGTGTTGTTGAACCAACCGAGGACGAAATAAAAACTCGATTAAAGCAAAACCCCAAAAAATCAAAAAAAAAAAAAAAAAAAGTGACAAAACATGGAACGAAAGTCTTTTTTTTTTTTTTCCCAAGAATTATTGGATTTTTCACAAATTGCTCCTGGCATTTCGCCGGTTTGTTTAGATTCTAAGCGGAAATGATTTTTTCGGACGTTTTGCATAAAGTTTTTATTTATACAATTTACAAAAAAAAAAAATGCTCCGTTTCTCAAAATCCAGTGAATGTGGATAGAATAAAACAGTTATTCCACTCAATCTTGTCGTACATGGATTATAGACAACTCGGTGCTACGCGCCTCGTCACCCATCGGCTCATCTACGATTCGATTTCGTGGCATAACTGTTAATTTTTTTTTTTTTTGCGGTCCAGTTTCCATCAAATCCTGCGCTCTGATTGGCTGGCGAGCGGGTCCGTATCCTACGATATGGACCCCAGTTACGGACTTCTGGCGACTCGCTCGTTCACAACAACAAACATAGTAGCAATTTTTGTCAGCATTTATTTATTTATTTATTTTAAATAAGACTTAAGATTTTTATCAAAGCTCTTATAATTTTTTGCCAGCATTTCTCAGGAGAATAGCATTAATTTTACAGCATGGATAGCGATAACGGCAGTGTTCACAGCGAAAGCGAGTTTTACTACCCTGAGGAAGAAGAAATAAAAGAAAACATTTCAGGAGAAAGCTAAAAACCTGTAACTGTTGCTAACGCCGAGCAAAAACATGGCTGAATCCTGAATGACTCCTATTTGTATAAATAGGGGACTACATAGGCGGCAAAATGTAGTTTTTTTCCCCTGCCATGGAAGTGCACTTGTATACCGAGGAGGAAGCCATTTGCATTAGAGCCGTGAATGAGGATTCAAAATGGCGGCTCGGCTCGGTTTTCCCTTTCGGGCGCTCTCGTTTTCTGTTAGAATTTGGTAAAGAAAAAAATATATATATTATTTACCAGCTTAAGGTCGGTCCGTATGGTGAAATACCGTGACCTCGACCTTGAATACTGACCTCGGCCCAGAGGGCCTCACTCAGTACTTTCAAGACGTCCGTCACGGTATTTCACCATACGGACCGACCTTAAGCTGGCAATTGTGTGTATATATATATATATATATATATATATATATATATATATATATATATATATATATTTTTTTTAACAAGGGCTGTCGAAGTTAACAAGATAAAAGGAATTTGCATTAATGCATTAACGCCACTTATTTTTTGGACGCACGATTAATGCATGCATGTTCTGTGCCCCTCCCCTATAGTCTGGGAAATCAGGAAGTGATGTAGCGTGAGCGAGCGATGTAGCAAGTAGCTGGTTGGCATAAGTTGTGATAAACTGCACTTATGTCCAGAATCAACTTGTATTCTGACTGTTTACCTAAAAGCGTGTGTATTTTTATTTATTTATTTTTTAATCTGCTCTTGATGGTCCAGATGGAAGAAAAGACGACGTGTTAAGGTCCGGGGGTGTGCACGTGTTGCAATTTTACATCTTTTTTTTTTTATCCTAATAAAGCTTTCAGAGATGAAGAGCTCGCTGAGCGGTCCAGGAAATCGAAAACGTCTGCATCATCACATCTGTGGAGTTATATAACTTGTAATTTCCCAGCAGAATACAATGTTCAAGGCAGCCATGCGTATAAAAACCCCTCCCTGTCACTCATGGCTCAGTTTCCACAGGACACATGGAAATCCAAGGATATCTTTCGCAGGATGTTGAACCTGCACGCAACGACACGAGTCAAAATGTCTTAAAAGCAAGGCAGCTATTAATGCTAAGATGGTCCAAGCTGGCAGAGGGACGTTCGGATAATTAAGGACATCGCTATCATTTTACTAGCATGAGCCTTCGAAGTAGTGTTCAGGACTCGGACACAGTCTCAGAGTTGAAGTGGCTGCTTTCTGTCCCAGGGCTTCCTCGTGTTCTGGCCTTCCCTCTCCCTTTTAGTTACGCTGTCAGCTCGTCTTGCCAGAGTCCCTGTTTACTCCCAGCATGCAATGTACACCGTTCTTAACCATTAGGTGACAACGAGCATACCAAACAATCTCTCTCTCTCTGCCAAGCTACACATGCCAGTCCTGAGATACCGGTGATTCCGGCCTCTCCTGCACTCCAGACCTGCCTGATCCATCCTAACGCCCTACTTCTGGCTGGAATTCTCATCGCCTCACTCCTGTGGAGGACCTTGGAGTATCAACTCTACCGATACACAAATCGTTCTGAACTAACGCACTTCAGTTAACTGTTACATTGTAAAGTATAACATCATAAAATCAATCCAAACAAAAGAAAAAGCGTTCAAGTTTCTTTATACATTTTTCCAGTTCCAAAAAGAAATGTCTTGTCCAAATCCAGCGCTATTTGTGACAGGATCCAAGACCGGATACGTTTTCACCAATATATTCTCTCGGATATCCCAGAATAAGGTTTCAGTGTGACGTGGGAATGTAAGAAGTGGCTTTATAATTAAGGTATACACCATCGTAAGAGCAGGATACACACACACACACACACACACACACACACACACACACACACACACACACACACACACACACACACAGAGAGAGAGGCAGACAGACACAGAGAGAATGGCAGGCAGACAGACACAGAGAAAGAGACAAAGACAGAGAGACAGACGCACAGAGAGAGAGACGGGCAGACAGACACCGAGAGAGAGAGAGAGACAGAGACAGGGTTTCCCATACATAGACCATTGTGTTGCGAAGCGCCACACAATGGATTCCTATTGCCACACAATCAGACTTGCAATTTTGAAAAAAAAAAAAAAATTCCACTGCGTATCGTTGCGTTCATTCATAGTGCTCTTTAGGGCTGTGCCGATAGACGATGCCATCGACGATGGTGGTCATCCATTACGATGGAGAGCCACCATCGTGATACCACGCCCCCTCCTGTCATAAACATACATATACGGTATCATCTGGGCCTATTTAACCTAAAAAGTTAGTTTTTTGTTAGTTTAGTTAGTTAGTTTTGTTTAATATATAAATATAACATATAATTATATATAAATACATAATTATATAAATCATTATAAAGTAATATCCTATTACCGCTTGTTCACGTAGGCTATGGTGCAGGGACGTGCTAGTGAACATAACATGTGGTTACACAAATACAGTATGCTACTAATAATAAATTTCGACTTCATTTTTTAGCCTACACTATACTTTTAATGTAAAATTTGTCATGTTGTTCAAACAAATAGCCACTATTAACAGTCGGGAAATATTTCACCTTATCAAACGGCAGTGAAGCGCAGACTTCGGCAAAAGTCAAATAACTTTAATCTGGTAAATAGGCCTACTTTCAGACTCAAAATGGTCCACTCTAAGCCATAATGTCAAACCAAATGGAAGAATGAAGACGATTCTGATAAATGTAAAGACAGTAAAAAAAAAATAAAAAATTAAATCATGATTTTAAAAGCTGGCGCAATAATTCAAACACTAATAAATTGGAAAAATTAGCCCGTTCAAGTGCGCACTAAAGGCCGAAACGCATCTTCAATTGATATGGTGTAAATAAACAATGAATAATAGCTTAAGTGTAGTTTCTTCTCATAGTTTGAATACTACCGTATTTTCTGGACTATAGAGCGCACCTGTATATAAGCCGCATCCGCTCTATTTAAAAAAAAAATTTAAAAAAGATATACAAGCCGCACCGGGCTATAAGCCGCAGATCTCTATGTTGAAAAATTAGATATTTACTGCATGTACAGAACGATTTTGTACTGTAAATGTACATGTATGTACCTGAACAGATTCTTTCCGAACAGTGCCTTTTAACACGGCAGCAACTTTGCTGATTAAAACGGAACAGAACCAAGAGAAAATAACCGGTATTTATTTACCTTCATTTCTCCTGTGTTTGAAACCACAAGTCACTTTAATCATCTTTGCTGGATTTGAAAATAATTACCAGTTAGTAATTTGTCGTGCGTGTTCTATCTGCTAAAGATCTGCTAATTCTTCTTTGCACTGATTTTTCGTCTATCTTATTTTTGATTCTACTTCCGGTTAGAGCGCCCCTAGCGGTGGAAGAAAAATCCACAGAATAGCCGCACCTTTGTATAAGCCGCATGGTTCAAAACCTAGGAAAAAAGTAGCGGCTTATAGTCCAGAAAATACGGTAGTCTTTCATTGTTAGAGCAGATTAATATCTTGCCGTGATCAGCGAGTGCTCGGGGAGGTTCATTTCCACCTGCGCTTTGCGCAGCTCATTTCTCCGAAGCCAGCTGTGCGCAAACACAGTGTTGACTGCTCGGCAAACTCCAAACGCTCGGGCTGTACTGGCCCTCTGTTGCGCAAGCGAGTTGGTTATGGCCAGGTTCAAATTGTGCCCAAAACAACTTAACCACGGCCATTTCAATTGCCTGATGGCTGTGACAATATTCACCCCGTTGTCCGTTGTTATGCAGGCGATCTTTTTCTCCTCTATTTTCCATTCGGCAAGTGTCTCGCGCAATGCGTCTTCTAAATGGTCCGCTGAATGTGTCTCTGGCATGAAACTCGTCTGCAGGCATTTGGACTGCATTGCCCACTCTCGGTCCACATAATGTACGGTAGCTGACATATAGGGCATCATGTTGCAGCTGGACCACATATCCGTTATCAAGACCAAATATTCCACATCACCTAGCGCTTTTTTTTCTTTACGTGCCAAAGCCTCGGATGAGTATCTAATACTTTTAATAATAATAATAATAATAATATATTTAATAATGTGGTATTAAAATCCCCCCCGCCCACGATATGATCGTCCATCACGATGTTTGCACTGTAAACATCGTCGATGCCAATTAAGGGGACATCGCACAGCCCTAGTGCTCTTTCTTCTCGTTCACGCACACACGCGCGCGCACACACACACACAGAGAGGCAGACAGATCTTTTAAATCTTTCATCTAGAATGTGGTCTAAACAATATAATGATCTCTTCCTGTCTCAGATCAGAGGAACAATCTGCGATGAGTAAAAGCTCTCCTCTCCCGTCACATGGCCACTTCCTGACTCATCAAAGCAGCTTCACGGCCTTGCAAAGAGGATCGAGTCCACAGTGTGGTAATCATTACGCTCTCCTCTGTCCTGCCAAGTTTCTCACGAGGCTAACAAACTGTTATCGATCACACTGTTTAACGATACATTACTCCTGCAGTCATAACAGCATTTAACAGGAGGATAGATAAATAACACACACACACACACACACACTGCGATCTCCAACATTAGGGACAACAATTGTGTGCCACTCACTGTTCTTCATGTTTATGATAAATTCCGGTGAAATCGTGGAAGCGTTCGCGCAAACACAGGACTCGAAGCACCAGAATGTGATGCAGCTCTACGACAGCTGATAGCCAGCTCGGATACGAGATCGATGGTGGTGGCGCTGCTTGTAGTTTTTAAGTTGAACCTGTGAATGTTTCTATCTAGGTGACCTTATTCAGTTACACAGTAACCCGGTACAACTAAACAACACACTGTTTTTTTCTCTTACTTCTGCTGGAGATCATGGAGGCTCTGCTCAGCCCTCTGTAAGCCTTCCAGGTCTTTCATCATCTTCTTCATGTGATCTTTGGAGTAGCGGTTCTGGATGTAAGCGAACCAGCAGCCGCCCATACCAATGACTATCGACACCACCAGCATGAAGTCCTTTAAATGGTTGTGGCTGTTCACTGCGAGAAGAAAAAACAGACAGAGGAAATTAAGTATGGTACTGAATCACTATCATCAAGTATGGTACTGAATCACTATCATTAAGTATGGTACTGAATCACTATCATTAAGTATGGGACTGAATCACTATCATTAAGTATGGTACTGAATCACTATCATCAAGTATGGTACTGAATCACTATCATCAAGTATGGTACTGAATCACTATCACTATAAGTATGGTACTGAATCACTATCACTATAAGTATGGTACTGAATCACTATCATCAAGTATGGTACTGAATCACTATCATCAAGTATGGTACTGAATCACTATCACTATAAGTATGGTACTGAATCACTATCACTATAAGTATGGTACTGAATCACTATCATCAAGTATGGTACTGAATCACTATCAAGTATGGTACTGAATCACTATCATCAAGTATGGTACTGAATCACTATCATTAAGTATGGGACTGAATCACTATCATTAAGTATGGTACTGAATCACTAACATCAAGTATGGTACTGAATCACTATCACTAAGTATGGTACTGAATCACTATCATCAAGTATGGTACTGAATCACTATCATCAAGTATGGTACTGAATCACTATCACTATAAGTATGGTACTGAATCACTATCATCAAGTATGGTACTGAATCACTATCATCAAGTATGGTACTGAATCACTATCATCAAGTATGGTACTGAATCACTATCATCAAGTATGGTACTGAATCACTATCAAGTATGGTACTGAATCACTATCATTAAGTATGGTACTGAATCACTATCATTAAGTATGGTACTGAATCACTATCATCAAGTATGGTACTGAATCACTATCATCAAGTATGGTACTGAATCACTATCATCAAGTATGGTACTGAATCACTATCATCAAGTATGGTACTGAATCACTATAAGTATGGTACTGAATCACTATCATCAAGTACGGGACTGAATCACTATCATCAAGTACGGGACTGAATCACTATCATCAAGTACGGGACTGAATCACTATCATCAAGTATGGTACTGAATCACTATCATCAAGTATGGTACTGAATCACTATCATTAAGTATGGTACTGAATCACTATCATTAAGTATGGTACTGAATCACTATCATTAAGTATGGTACTGAATCACTATCATTAAGTATGGTTCCTACCATCACACTGAAGCTGATTCTTCTCATTCCACAGCATGTTTTATTTCTCTGACACCGCAACAACCTGGTTGGATGGTTAATAAACCTGGATGGTTTATTTATTCGTTCAAGACAGACGCTCTTATTTTACTCATCATCAGGCTTGTAGTACTCGAGTCCAGGACTCTGACTCGTGCTCTAATTTTAAGGACTCGTGACTTGACTCAGACTCGTGCATTAACTGCATTTGGACTCGTAAATTGGAGACGAGGACTTCGATTTTTTTCTTTATATTTTGTCACATGCCATAATAATTTGGCATGAGATATTCATATCTACATTAATTTTGCCCAAGAGAATGCACATTCACCTGTTCATACATCATGTTCAGGAGCAAACTAACGTTAATGGCGCTAAAATGCCTGGAGACACCGTTAGGATTGTCCGCTTTGCTTATAGAGACTTCTCGCACAGTCCGGGGGGGGGGATGCCCTGCTGTGTGTTCCATATGTAGAAGAACTATCGAGGAGACGACGGGGACGACCTCGAACTTTAATCATCATTTGGCGAAACTCCACCCAGAGTAGGAAGTGACACACTATGTTCATTGCTCTGTTGATAGTGGGCGGGGCTTGCTTGCTGAGCGATGAACTGGCTAGTGTTAAGCCTCTCTGATGTTATTTGCACTGTGGATAGTGGGCGGGGCTTGCCTGCTGAGCGATGAACTGGCTAGTGTTAACCCTCTCTGATGTTATTTGCACTGTGGATAGTGGGCGGGGCTTGCTTGCTGAGCGATGAACTGGCTAGTGTTAACCCTCTCATGTTATTTGCCCTGTTGATAGTGGGCGGGGCTTGCTTGCTGAGCGATGAACTGGCTAGTGTTAAGCCTCTCTGATGTTATTTGCACTGTGGATAGTGGGCGGGGCTTGCTTGCTGAGCGATGAACTGGCTAGTGTTAACCCTCTCATGTTATTTGCCCTGTTGATAGTGGGCGGGGCTTGCTTGCTGAGCGATGAACTGGCTAGTGTTAAGCCTCTCTGATGTTATTTGCACTGTGGATAGTGGGTGGGGCTTGCCTGCTGAGCGATGAACTGGCTAGTGTTAACCCTCTCTGATGTTATTTGCACTGTGGATAGTGGGCGGGGCTTGCTTGCTGAGCGATGAACTAGCTAGTATTAACCCTCTCTCATGTTATTTGCACTGTGGATAGTGGGCGGGGCTTGCCTGCTGAGCGATGAACTGGCTAGTGTTAACCCTCTCTGATGTTATTTGCACTGTGGATAGTGGGCGGGGCTTGCTTGCTGAGCGATGAACTGGCTAGTATTAACCCTCTCTCATGTTATTTGCACTGTGGATAGTGGGCGGGGCTTGCTTGCTGAGCGATGAACTAGCTAGTGTTAACCCTCTCTGATGTTATTTGCACTGTGGATAGTGGGCGGGGCTTGCTTGCTGAGCGATGAACTGGCTAGTGTTAACCCTCTCATGTTATTTGCCCTGTTGATAGTGGGCGGGGCTTGCTTGCTGAGCGATGAACTGGCTAGTGTTAAGCCTCTCTCATGTTATTTGCCCTGTTGATAGTGGGCGGGGCTTGCTTGCTGAGCGATGAACTGGCTAGTGTTAACCCTCTCATGTTATTTGCACTGTTGATAATGGGCGGGGCTTGCTTGCTGAGCGATGAACTGGCTAGTGTTAAGCCTCTCATGTTATTTGCCCTGTTGATAGTGGGCGGGGCTTGCTTGCTGAGCGATGAACTGGCTAGTGTTAACCCTCTCATGTTATTTGCACTGTTGATAGTGGGCGGGGCTTGCTTGCTGAGCGATGAACTGGCTAGTGTTAAGCCTCTCATGTTATTTGCCCTGTTGATAGTGGGCGGGGCTTGCTTGCTGAGCGATGAACTGGCTAGTGTTAACCCTCTCATGTTATTTGTGCTGTTGATAGTGGGCGGGGCTTGCTTGCTGAGCGATGAACTGGCTAGTGTTAACCCTCTCTCATGTTATTTGCACTGTGGATAGTGGGCGGGGCTTGCTTGCTGAGCGATGAACGAGCTTTTTATCAGTAGCCTGTTAACTAAAACGGTGCAGTCAAGCAGGAACATTAGTCCGACGCAGTAGCAGAGACGCTTTCACATAAAGGCAGCAACAGCCACCGTCAAATAGTGCGGGTGGAGTCTTGTTCTCGGACTTGAACGCTGGGAACTCGAGACTGGACTCGGACTCGAGGTTTAGTGACTCGACTACAACACTGCCGGTTATTAGTTCCACTTAAAGCTGTGCAACTTGCACAAAACAAATCACCTCCTGTTCTTATTTACATTATAGCAGCTACAAACAGTCGTTCCTTCACCACTATCTTTTCTCGCAGCATGTCATGTTACAGAAAAACCAAAGACTAAACTGTCCTGAAGGTGTCCCATGCTGAAATACTTAAATCTCCGTCTTTACCGCGAAAGACGGATTTATACTACGCGCACGCAAGACCGCTGTTTGGGAATGTGATACATCCATGTGGTGCAATACCAAAATAAATAGTGGAGGCAGAACACCACCATGACCCTGTTGAGTTGAGTTGACTGAATTGAGACGGCCTTTCTTCCAGGGTTCATAAACAATCGTTATACGTATGGACGCTTTTTTGATGGAGTAAAAACATGCGTTCTATTCCCTTCGAGCAGGTTTCATTTATTTGGTTTGATAGCATGCAGTATTTTTCGCATATCCTACGTGTATTACGTCACTCTAGCCAATGGAGAACGAGCGTTGAATATGGTTTACGATATTGCATGGTTGTCAAGACAACATGACGTCACATGTCAGAGCTGACACAAAATATTCAATGAGAAAGTTTTCCACTGCGCATGCACAGTAGTATTTCTTTGCTCGCCGGGAAAGAGAAAGACGCGTTGAACACCTGAAAGGCGACCGAAACCTCATTAGATGTTCTTCACACACGTTTACAAGCAGTAGCGAACCGTTACCATCAGAGCAGGGACTTGAGCTCCAGCCCAAACTTAGCTAGACACCAAAAAATCAACAGGGCAAAGGATTTCGTAAGGGATTAGCGTCAGGCTGTCAGGTCGCTCCGTTGTGCGTAGCTGTCGATGTTGATTTTAAAAGTAACTCAGTAAATTACACAAAGGAATGAATACTTAGCGTAAGTCCGAGTGAAAAATACTGTAGTGAGCGTGCAGCGTGGAAGAAGAGTCTGGACACAGAAATCTGAGTTTCTCAGTCGTTAGCCTGTGCTACTTGCTCTCGATAGATAGCACTGGCTTGACTGCTTTATTAGCATTCGCTAACACTACTGATGAACGCTACACCGGCTGGAAGGTGACTTCACTGCTGCGCTGACGGCGCCGACTCATGCTTAAGCTTGACACGTTGACCTTTGAGAAGGATGAGGGCGATAAATTTTTGGCCCCTCCCACTATAAATCAAAATCTGATTGGTTAATTCATCTGTCAATTCCTACATAAAACACACACCGTCATGGCTTTCTGTCCCAGCAATGAAGTCCTAACCAATGAGTGAGCAGCTCTAAACTCTTCTCAACCTAGAGACAACAAACAAAACAATCTCACTGGATAACTCGATTTTATTTTCAGAACAGTAACCCTTTCATTTCTGAACCACATTTGATAGAAAATGAGTCCAGATTAGAATTCAAAAAGTCTTTCCCACGCCATGTGGCGCATACGGCGGCACCGATCTCCGTTTCCGTAGCTCTCGGCCTCTCGCCTATTACATAGCCAGGGTTACAGTGGGGGGCGGGTCCTCTGGTAACCCCAAGAGTTTGACTCCCCACTCACGTCTGTATTGCAGCGTGCCTTGCCAGACGGCAGTAGGTACCGTACCATTTTTATGATGGTCTTTGGTACGACCTGACCGTGAGTAGAACTCGCGATCTCCTGATCGAGAGGCGGACACGCTAACCACTAGGCCAACTCGCCGGTTAACCGGATTAGAACCAGAAGAGAATAATTATCATGAAAGAATGAAATAAATTAAATATAACGTTTGAAATGCTGATGTGTTTGGGCTTCTCTGAAGGACTAGACGGCCCCCACGGTCCCCTTCTGTTTAAATCTTGGTGTTTTCATTGACAGCGAGCTAAACTCTGCCAGTCACATGAAAGCAATCACTAAATCGGCATTCATCTCATCTCATTATCTCTAGCCGCTTTATCCTTCTACAGGGTCGCAGGCAAGCTGGAGCCTATCCCAGCTGACTACGGGCGAAAGCCGGGGTACACCCTGGACAAGTCGCCAGGTCATCACAGGGCTGACACACAGACACAGACAACCATTCACACTCACATTCACATCTACGCTCAATTTAGAGTCACCAGTTAACCTAACCTGCATGTCTTTGGACTGTGGGGGAAACCGGAGCACCCAGAGGAAACCCACGCGGACACGGGGAGAACATGCAAACTCCACACAGAAAGGCCCTCGCCGGCCACGGGACTCGAACCCGGACCTTCTTGCTGTGAGGCGACAGCGCTAACCACTACACCACCGTGCCGCCCTAAATCGGCATTTTACCACCTAAAAAACATTTCCAAACTAAGAGGACTTGTGTCAAAAAATGATCTGGAAAACTTATACATGCCTTCATCTCTAGTAGGGTTGATTACTGCAATGGCCTTTTCACAGGCCTGCCAAAAAAGACCATCAAACGACTTCAGCTGGTTCAAAATGCAGCGGCTAGGGATCTCACACGAACAAAAAGAACAGAGCACATTACTCCAATTCTAAGGTCCCTGGAACAACCCGCTGTCTTTCAAACTGTCTCTGTGCGTATAGGCCAACGCTCTGACCAATCAGCGCAACTGTGACGTAGTCAGAGCGACAGAAAGCAGTGGGGGAGGCCTTGAAATAAATAATTTTTCAAAATGCGTATTAATTAATAAACAGGTTCTAGATATTAAGAAGTTTGGAGATAACGACCACAAGTTTGGAGTCTGTACCACATACACTCATTTTTTTTTCCCAAGTGTTTTTCAAGGGTTTGCTTAAACTGTTTTTGAGAGTTTTTATTTAGTGGTGTTTGGTGAAATAATTTCCCTTAAATTTAAAATAACGGGAAAATAAGAAACAATCAAAAAGTAATGTTTCAAAGCTGTTTATTAATTCTTCGTACTGCACAAACTAGCCCCGTCCTTTTGGCTACGAGCGGAGCCAGCTGGTAGGATCAGACTTTTGCCATAGCCGGTCGGGAAAACAGCGAAAACGTCCTTCTTGAAAAGGAATGAGCGGAGAGCCTCTTCCTGCTCATGTTTCAACCAAAACTCCAAGTCTAATTCTTCTAAAACTGATTCCAAAGCGGAGTCAAACGCGCGCTGTTCACTAGCCGTAGCCATCTTTCCTGCTGCGCTTTCTCCAGCGTCGCGCAGCTTTGTCGTCACTCCTGCAAAAGCCCGCCCAAAGAATCCAAACAAAAACCTTGCGTTGTGATTGGTGGGCACAATTTGATGCCCGAGGTGTTTTGTTGATATGGTGCGAGGCTAGACCCACTCGTAGGCAAAAATATTTTTGGCCGCTAGGCAGGTGGGTCTAGTTTACTAGGCTACTAGCTTCCAGTAAGCTACAGAATTGACTTTAAAGCATTGCTGCTGGTGTACAAATCTCTAAATGGTACAGGGCCCAATTACCTCTCTGATATGTTGCAGCGGCCTAACCCAATCAGATCTACCAGATCGCAGCAGAAAAATTTACTGGTAAAACCAGTTGTTAAAACAAAGTGTGGTGAAGCAGCTTTTAGCTACTATGCAGTACAGCTATGGAACCAACTGCCAGAGGACATTAAAAATGCTCCTGCTGTTGGCAGCTTCAAATCTAGACTAAAGACCAAGCTGTTCTCAGATGCTTTCTGCTAACTGATTAATATCATCATCTTTACATGTTTTAAACTTTACTTAACTTTTACAGTCTCTGCATGTTTTAAACTTTACTTAACTTTTATTCTATTTTATTCTGCTGTTTTTTACTGAACTTTCTCTCTTCTTCCCCATTTATTTTATGTAATTCTATTTTCTATTGTTTACTGTTTTGCCTTTACCTCTGTAAAGCACATTGAACTGCCACTGTGTATGAAATGCGCTATATAAATAAACTTGCCTTGCCTTGTTTACAAGAGAAAAACATACCAACGGACATCAAAAAACTGGAAGAGAGAGTGTGTGTATGTATAATCATAATAATAGTCATAAGTATTGGCTGGCTTTTTTTTGTGGTATATCAGATGTATTCTATTCAGCTACTCGTCTTCGACTTGTTCAACATCATGCTGGCTGAATGGTGTATATCTGATATACCACTCAACGCCAGCCAATATTATTTCAATAATAACCTTGACTTTGTCTCCGTTAATCATTCACCGATATTCACTTCACCTTCAGCGAATTACTGTTGCTAATTAAACTGAATAAGGTCTTCGTTTGACTTGTATAAACCTGTAATTAGCAGCTACACGACTCTCAGACCTTTTATTACGGGAAATTAATAAAAACAGTCTAATTAATCCGAAGAGCACTGCGATATAAACACAAACAGGGAGAAAATTCGATAACCGCTCTGTACAAGACACAACACAAGACACAAGACACAACGACAACAAAGAGCACATTGTTTTTCCTCTTGACAGATTTTTCCACCAGAAAAAAAAAAAAAAAACCTCCGAGTAGCTGTGAGATTCTCAAGGTGCTTCACGATCCGATTACGTCTCGATTCCTTGTGTATCATGGCTGATCTTGTTTTGTTTTTCTTTATTTATACGTCTTTCAGATTTTATTTATTTATTGATTTTTATTGAAGAATCTCAAAATGTTAAAAGTTTTACATCCATGATTAGTTTTATCTCAAAAACCACCTATTTTCATTCCCCAGCTACACTTGACCTTTATCTTTAAATATAGGCGCTGTTTACACATACCCGGGTATTTTTAAAAACGCATATTTTCTAAACTCCGTTTTCCAAAATAACTTCGTGCACACCTACCTTACCTTGTACCTTGATCAGGTCACTACCCATCCGGGTCTGCCTGCTCACGAGCTGACGCACGATTCTTAGCAGTGCGCAGGATGTGGCGCCAGTTGGAGCGATCTTGAGCTCTAAGGGAAGCTAGAGTGCTATCAAGACCAAGAGCTACAAGATCGTCCTGATAAACTTTAAGGAGGGAATTTCTCGGGCGGCCAACACTTCGAGAACCATAGTTCGGGATCCAGTCGAGCAAGAATTTAGGAAACCGGTGGCGGGGCATCCGGACCAGGTGTCCAAAGTACATGAGGCGAATATGCTGCATGATGATGCCGAGGCTGCAGCAACCAGCTCTTGTCCTGATCTCTCGATTAGTGATGTGATCTTCCCAACGAACCCGTAGGAGTCTCCGCAGACATGAGTGACGGAAAGAGTCAAGACGTTGCACTTGTTGCACACAGCTGCGTTTTTTAAAAAAATTACATTTATATTGATCCGCATAAATACGCTGTCAAGAGCTGTTAAACTACGCCAGAGTGTGCAGGCAACTTTTTTGACAACATCGACAGAAGCGCGCATGTGAGTACACTCACCCTGTATGTACGGACGTACCAACTCTGCGAGTGACAGGAGTGAGGATCGCGACATTCTGAAATTTTCCTGCCATTCCTCCGGGACGACAACGCCATTCTCGAAATTCTCCCACCAGATAGCAGTCCGTCCAGGTCGAACCCAAAATCGCCGACGCTGGCGGTGGTACGGTCGGGCTCTTTTGGTCACCAGAAGCTCTGCAATTGCTGCCCTCCGAGCCCTAATGCGTCTCTGCTGGTCAATGAGCTTTAGGGCAATTCCATGTAAATGTCAACCTCACCATGCAAAAATAAAGCAACATGTAATACATCAAAACCACTCCCAGAGATCTCACCTAGGCCTGTATTTTACAGATGTGAATAAGTTGAACCAATTTGTAACCAACCTAATATGTCACTGTCAGTCTTTCTTTCTTATAATGTAAACCCCAAGCTAAAATCCACTTTGATCATGTACAATTCTATATTATTGCCACAAGCCACAGAAATGTATGCTAAAATCCACAAAACAGCAAAACAATAGCCATCCCAAATATGATTTAAGAACTTTGATAGTTTTAGCTGATATTTAGGCCGAATCCCATTTCACCCCTTGGACCAACCCCTTGGCCCTTCCCCTCCATTTTGCGCGTTCACGTGAAGGGGTAGGGGTATCCCAATCCCAGTTAACGCGGAGGGGTAGGGGAAGGGGGAGGGCTTCTGTACCCCTCCAAACGGAGATTTTCCTGGAGCTGACTCCGAACGAAGGGGTTTGAGTGATTTCCCACAATGCCATGCGGATTTCAGCGAGATTTCATGCGGATTTCAGAAAGATGGCGGTTCCCGCGGCGAAAGATTGTCATAAATGTATTTTCTCCATTATTTACGTGTTTTAAGTTGTTATCCAGAGGAAACACGCCGCTTGATTCGCTTTCGAGCTGAGAATGAGCAGCGATTTCTGAAATCCAAGCTGCTGCTAAAAAGCTTTGGGAGTGAGTATTGTTTTCGGTTGCTTGACTGCGTACGTTTTGTTCTGTTATTCTCGCTTTTATTGTTTACATGAGTGTTCTGACACCTCATTCTGTCGGATGTGGTGCACGAAGCGCCAAAGATATCCCATTCAGTGGTGTTAGTTAACAAATCACACCCTGCCAGCAGAGATCTCTGACTGTAGCGGCTGGTCGCAGCCAATGACGCGTCGCGTTTTGCTAACGTAAACGCTGACGGAGGTACGCGATGATGTATGCGATCGTTGAAGGGCTATCCCAATACGTAAGGGTTGAATTTCAAGCCCTATCCCTTGTAGCTCAGTTTCAAGGGGAAGGGCCAAGGGGAAGGCGGAGGGGAAGGGGTAGAAATTAGAATTGGGATTGGGCCTTAGAGAGTTTTTCAAAGGGTTATGGTGGTTAAATTGCTGATTTTCTAAACATATGCCATGTCTATTTCAGACGCGTCACATCCGTAACGGAATTTCGTCACATCCATAACGCTGACTTTTCCTTCCGAAACTCTGCATGAAATACAAAATATTTTAAACAAAGATTTTTTAATATTCACCTTGGACCCCTCTATCAAATGGATATCTCCATTTCGACATTAGGTTTACAATTTCACAGAGTTTGATAAAAATGTACAGCCACCCAAGAAAAGTGATACTTTTTCTGTCACATCCATAACGCATCTTTTATTGGCGTTTTCTGGCATGCCCTAGATGTACTATGGGAATTGTTCTTGTTCTATCACTTCTCCAGTATGGTACAGCCTTAAAATATGCAACACCTGTTTAAATACTGGGAGACAATAAAACATGCACTGGGCCATTTGTTGCCATTTTGAGTTCAAGTGTCACGTCCATAACGCTGGAATTGCTCTTTATGAGCTTTATTCTCAAAAGCAAACAGGCGAATATAGCTCTTAATAACAGAAACGCTGCTACTCTGAGTGTTTCCATGCTTGTCATATGTACAATGGTCGCTCTTTTGTGGCGCGAAGATTGCCTAAAACTCCGTTTTGGTCTCTTTACACACAAACGCAAAACGGAGTTTTCAAAAAATCTCCACTTTTGCCGGGGTTTTTAGAAAGAATCGTTTTCAGAGGGAAAAAAACACTCCGTTTGTGTATAAACGAAAGGCACAAACGAAGGCAAAGGTCTGCGTTTTTAAAAATACCCGGGTATGTGTAAACGGCGCCATAGTTCAGTCTTGGATCAAATTGTAAACTGTTACACTACGCCATGCACCAGGCTTCTGTTATTAGTACAATATTTATTCACCGTTCAAAATCAATCAATTATACTTTTTTGACTTTATGTATAGATCCTAAGTTACATTTTATTCGTTTCTTATTTTCACTCGTTAACTTATATTTTATCTGCAAGTGACATTGTTTATATTTATTTCAGTTATGATACCTGTTACAGTTTAATGTATAATTTTGTTACCAATTATTATATTATCTGTTATTATTTACTGTTGTTAATATAGTTATTCTCCAATTTGTTAAATTTGTATTACAGTGAACCCTCGCTATAACGCGGTTCATCTTTCGTGGCTTCGCTGTTTCGCGGATTTTTTTTTTTTTTTTACAGTGCATTGTGTTCAGAACACTGAACTTCAGCGAGTGGCACAAGAATGGGACCCGTTGATGTGTTGCTCGTTACAGTTTTCAAATATAATCGAAGGAGGCATGTCTGTTTACAAGAATCTTCTTGCCCAGAAGAAAAAAAGAGTGCCAACAACTACCCATAACTATGTTCTTCTCTCGGAAAAAGACACCTGCACCACAGCCTTCAGCAGAAAATGACGCTACAGCGGAGCGGAGTCAGGACAAAGAGGCACAGTCAGAGGGACTGTGAAATACGCGAGTCGCAATGTGTCTAACCTCGTATTCATTATTAAAAATATTATTTTACAGTATTATTACAGTATTATTATTTTAAAAGTATTAAAAACTGTCAGTTATTTGCAAGAACGTTTTTTTTTTTATTTCTTAAACAAATGCTTTACATTTGTATTGTATAATAGTTGTAAAAAAATTAAGTTGACTATTTCACGGATTTCGCCTATTGCGGGTCCTTTTTGGAATGTAACCCCCGCGATAAACGAGGGTTCACTGTAATTACTTGTTAATTTAAATGGGGGAAGACTTGGAACAAGCCATTGTGCTTTTTTCTTCCCCCAGCACGTGTTCTGTTTTTGTTCCATTTATGTTTTCTTGTAAATCTCTTTTATCATGTGCAAATAAATACATAAAAATAAAATAAAAATAAGGAACACGAAATATAAAAAAAATGCCTACTTCATAAAAAGGAATAAAGAATACTCTTCATAAAACTATGCTATCTACAACACACACACACACGAGACGTGATGTACATTGTATTAACACTGCAGTAGAACAACATTACCAGCTAATTAATATTCAAATACATTTACATATTAACCCTTACATCGTAAAAACACCCCCCCTTGTGCACGGTGTTTATGATCTAAGGAATAAAACAGTATCCGGTTCCTATCACAGTACCTCCAGGATCATTTTATTTTAATCCTACAGTCATTTTTTTTTAAACTTTATTAAAACCTGACGTGAGCCCTGTGATGACCTGGCGACTTGTCCAGGGTGTACCCCGCCTTTCGCCCGTAGTCAGCTGGGATAGGCTCCAGCTTGCCTGCGACCCTGTAGAACAGGATAAAGCGGCTAGAGATAATGAGATGAGATGAAAACCCGACGTGTTTATTTATCTGTTTATAGTTACATTTTAAGAAGCCGTGATCGTTTTTGCCATCCGGAGTTCAGAGAACCAGACATTCAAGGATGGTTTAACTTTCCTGTCACGACCAGCTGGACTTCCTGCTTCCTTGTGCACCAAAGGGCCAAGCACCGAAATATGTCACCTATTCCTTCTAGCGAGCGCGTGAACAATATCCGCTGACGTGCAGTGATAAAAAGCAAAGCCAGAGATGCTTACCCCAAATTTTGAATTTCAGTATTCCTGAAAACATTTTTCAGTATTTTGGAATGACTTTCAGTAACATTAATTTATGCGCATTTCCATTATAAAGAGGTGTATATACACCAATATGTTTAACATTTAAATGATTAAAAAGAACTGTTTTGTGTGAATTGAATAAACAAAACGCGAGCAGCCATCTCAACTGAATTTCCACTCAACAAATTTCTAGAGCATACAATATCTCACATTTTTATAAATACAATAGTGTTCCCTGTTTGCAGACATTACGGTTGACTAACAATCATTGGTATTGAATGTAACTCCTCAAAAGTATTATATTATATTGCCTGGCAAAATGTTCTACCTGTTAACGGATTCTAATAAAATTTAAAAAAATTCTTATTTCATGCCAAAGAGAGTCCGACACTGTTATGTTAATGTCCCAATATATAAATACTTCAGCATAATGCTTCAGAAGAGGCACTGAATAAAATGACATTTATAATTGTATTTAAAACAGTGGAATGATCATTTTTTTGCCACAATCCCAACAGCACTAATCATAAAATTCTGTTTTTGATCAGACTACATGTACATTTGTACTTGCAACACTGAAAAGACTTTGAATTAAAGAAGTCCAGCCAGTGTTTGATATTTCAGTGAATAAAAATCAGACATGTAAAAAGAAACTGAATAAGTTTAACTCACATTTCATGGCACTAATTGGCAAGTTCGACTCCAAGCACAGGTCAACCATCACCGCTTCAGCACGGGTCACGTTCCGTGTCTTTTCATCCACAGATTTCGTAAAAAACTGCTGGATACCCCCAGATTTACTTTCCGCCTGACTCGCCATTTCAGCATACTCCATATGTTTTTTGTTTTTTTTTGTAGTTGACATGCCGCGTGCAGTCATCGCGACCACCACGAGTGATGCTAATGTCAGTTCTACACAGTTTGCAGTGCGCGTATCCATTGCCCTTTTGACTGGGTGTAACGCACGGCCGTTCTACCGTATCGAAAATAGCGCGAACAAATGTGCGGAATCTGCGCATGTCACGCACAGCATGTGCGGTTGTCGTAAAAATAAATAGCCTAGCCGTGAATCGCGCACGGATTGAAAAAGTCGTTTGGACATTTAAAAACAACTCACTGGAATTTTTTAAGACTTTATAATAATTCCGTACAGAACAGGGCTTTGAACCGGTTCAAGGAACGAAAACGAAAACTTTTTCTATTTCACATGGAACAGAAACGAAACCAGAAACTTTATTATTTTTTATGTTCCGGAACAGAAACGCTTATTAAAAATAATGGTAACCGGTTAATACCGGTTTTTATTTCGTTCCTCAAAGTTTCCATAGCCTACAAATAAAAGTCATTCTTCTCCTGCGCAAGTTTCTATGACCCGCTGAGGTTCACTTCCTGTGTGACGTTCGCTGACTGAATGGAGAGAGCGGGAAGGTGGACTACTATCACGTCTCCACGTGATAAAGTGAATAAGTGCATTACTGAGTGTCTGAGCAAAGAAGAGCCTGAACGTTGCAACCTCCCTATTGGCTGTTTGTAAAAATGTATCAATTGTTGCCCTTCCCACGGGAATCATCGCGGACTCGAGAGACGAGACCTGACGAGTTAGTTCGTTGGTAGCAGAACAAAATGTCTGGACACAAATCGGGTTTTCAGAAAAGGAAAGAAAATAAACGGAGGGTCGAAAATACAAAAAAGGAGGCAGAAAATGCAAAACGAGTTTTAAGGTAGGACAAATGGTTACTTTTCTGAGGCAGCCCGCCGTGGCTGCCTGCAGGCTTATTTATTATAGCCCATTTAGTTAAAATAGTTGATATAAAATGTTTATAGTTATAGTTATGTGATGGTTGTCCTGATTTAGACACTTTTTTTGGGGGGGTGGGGGTTGCGCGATGTTGCACCCGGGTCCAGATTAGGGCAGAACCGGCCCTGGCTACATTTCAGGTGTAGTTTGTTTTATGTATGTATGTACTTGCATAGATGTGTACTTGGTCTTCCAATATGGCGCCTAACAAAATCTCGCGACGCGGTGACGTCATGCGGTAGCCCTCTATAGGGCCTGACTAGCCTTTGGTAACACACTAAACGAATTCTCTTTCATTTTTGGCACTTTTTCTGTTTGTGTAGATGGGAAGACATACTGAGAATCCAAATCGCCAACATTTGAAATAATAATTGTTTTGAATTATTTCTTGTCTTATTTAATGAAGGTTGTAATAGAATTAGCCTACATTTGGCTTAAGCTGGATGAGACAGAGACATAATTTTATAGCCATTTGTTAAACAGCTGACAGGGAACGTAATTAACCGCTCCAGGAACGAAATTTTTTTGTTCTAACCGGTTCGGGAACGTCTATTTAATGGTGGAACCCAAAACCGGAAACGTTAAAATTCCGTTTCTGTTCGGAACGAACGAATAGGAAAAAAAATCTGGTTCAAAGCCCTGGTACAGAATAACACTGTTTGCCGTAACATCGTATTTACGTAACTTTTCCGTACAAAATACGGCCAATCCGTACTAGTAGGCATCTCTGCAAAGCCCGGCGCGGGCGATCCCGGCAGTTAGAGGTGAAGTTTATCGTGCAGTGATCAGCAGGGTGCAGGTTCGACCGAGAAATGCTGCTGTCACACACAGACTGCACGGAGAACCTCACGAGGTTCACCACAGCTGGGCCTTTTCACCCAATACACACACACAAAAGGACATGCCACATGCAGCAGACCCCCTGCTTTTCATTCCTTTCCTCTCTTCTCTTTTCATAAAACACCCAAGACTCGGACCTGCTGCGTTTCATTAAATGTAAAATATCCCAGACACACTAACAGAAGACGGTCTTTATTTCCACCAACAAAAGCAGAAAAATTATTTTCATAAGAACGGAGTACTGAGGCGTGGCCGCAGGTTTCCAAGCGCAAGCCTGATGGTCAAAAATGGCCCATTTGGTTGTCTAATGTTAGCTCAAGCCCTACAAGATTGGATTAGTTTAATCAGGACGGCATCTGTGATTTATTTATTTATTTTAAAACACGTCTCCTCTTGCATCCAGAACAGCAATAAAATGACGGTACGAGCGGCGAGTTTCCAGACAGTTATATTTCCTATGAGCCTGGATGTCCGCGTAACGTGGTCATATGATCACGTACCATTCACAACATGCCGTCCAAGCGCTCGGACCAAGCATATATTCGAGTGGCTGGTCTAAAGCATCTGTTTTTGTTTAATATCTGTGGGAGGGACACTGGTACGTACGAGCGCAACAACAAGAAGAATAAAATGGCTTTAGGAGCGCCGCACAAAGTCTCGGCGCTCTTACAAAATTAGAAAATAAAAGAAACCCAAACTCAACGGTATTTTACAAACAGAAATGTTTCGAGCAGAGATCTAAAGTTGTTTTGACTCGCCGCGGTGCAGATGCTAATTGGAATTTAATCCAAAGTCTTGGGGCACAAGCCGTGAACCTCCCCTCCAATGCACAGAAAAATCCCAGACACGCGCATCCGGACTGAAATTATCAGATGGCCGTTGAACTGGAATTTGTCTCTGTGGAGGACGGACAAAAACATCGACGTGGCCGATGCAGATTTAGATAAATTCAGAGAGAAAATATGACTCCCAAGAAGCTCGTCCGAATAGGGGTCAAGTCGAACTCGTGCCATTACTGTACTCCGATTTTAGATTGTGGCACTCTTACGGACAAAACGTAGAATTCAGCAGGTCTGGAAAGATACTGTACTGTAGATCAGAATACGTGTCATGAGATACTATCTGCTGGTACCTCGTATCAGGGGGGCGGAGCCTTTTCTTACAACGCTCCAGAGTTATAGAACAGCCTTCCAAGTAGTGTTCGGGAATCAGACACAGTCTCAGGGTTTAAGTCTCGGCTGAAAACGTATCTGTTTAGTCAAGCCTTTTGTTAATGAGGTAAAGGAGGAGATCTGGAGGATCCTCAGACAGAGTGTTTTGGTAAACTGGGATGTATGGATGCTGTCAGTCCCCACTCGAGTTTGTTGATGGTGTCATGGCTGCTGCTTTATGTCCCGGGGCTCCCTCATGCCTGCGTTACCTTCTGGCTCTCCCCTTTTAGTTATGCTGTCATACAGTAGTTAGTTGACGGAGTCCCTGTTTGTACTCAGTGCAATATGTATACTCAGTGGCGATCCTAGAGTGATTTACTCCCCGGGCGAAACCCCCTGCTGGCGCCCCCCGCCCGTCTTGTTTTTTTTTTTCGGGGGTTTTTTTTTGGGGGACCTTTTTTTTTTTTTCGCGCCCACGCCCCCCCCCCGCGTTGGGCTCTGTATTAGCCAACAGAATGTTAACAGCTTTACATAGTCGTTTAAACATTTCTCGTCGTGTGTTGTACGTCGTGGACACGCGGCCCGTTATAAATTTGCTGTTACCAGAATGGCAATGATCAAGTCGTAATGTATTACTTAAGACTTTGTGTAATGTCATAGTAGTGTAGTACTATGGTAGTAAAGTCTTTTTGATGACTAGTACAACGTTCCGCTGGCGGGATTGTGCATATTATGGGGCTACGACAAGTTAGGCGCACACACACACTGATGACATCACCTGCGCAACTTTGGTATTGGGCTTCCCCATCCAAAATGTTCACCCCCCCGCCCGTCTTGTTTTTTTTTTCGGGGGTTTTTTTTGGGGGACCTTTTTTTTTGGGACCATTTTTTTTTTCGTGCCCACGCTCGTGCCGCCCCCCCTGCAATGCCGCCCCAGGCGGCTGCCCGGTCGGACCGCCCCTGTGTATACTGTTCCTACTTATTCAGGCGACATTGGGCATACCCAACAACCTGTGTTTTCTCCCCCCCCCCCAAATCTGTCCCTCTGAGTTACATGTCAATCCTGGGATTGAGATGCTGACCTCTTCTGCTCCTCAGACCTGCCTGACCCATCCTGGTGCCCTCTGTCTGGCTGGAGTCTCATCGCATCGCTCCTGTACAGGACGGCCCCATGTGGACAGTTGAAAGTCACACCTGGAGGACGCTCTGGACTCTTACAGTAATGCTTTTATGGCTGAGGACTACAGTTGACTTGCTAACTTTAGGACTGCAGTTGTCATGAACAGTTTTGCACTCAAGTTTCCATCAATGAAGAGTTTGTAGCATCAGCGAAACCGACTTCATGTTGAAACTGTTTAAAATCATGCTGTCTGTTGATGCCCAGGTGAGGCTGGGTTCCCTTTTGAGTCTGGTTCCTCTCAGGGTTTCTTCCTTATGTCGTCTGGGGGAGTTTTTCCTTGCCACCGCGGGCTTGCTCATTGGGGATAAGACTGGCTCATGTTTTGAGTCGTTCAGATTCTGTCGAGCTGCTTTGCGACAATGCTTACTGTTAAAAGCGCTATACAAATAAACTTGACTATAAATCTTGCTTCTGTAGCTGATCTAGAAGCAGCTTTGGGACCAAAAGGTTACTGGTTTGAGTCCCTGGACAAGCAGGAATGGCTTGCCCTTGAGCAAGGCACCTAACTCTGACTAGGGTCCTGTTGTACATCACTCTGGATGAGAACGTCTGCTAAATGCCTAATTGACAGTTATTCCCTGAAATCGAGTCGTACATGAGCTGATAGCCGACGAGGCGCGTAGCAACGACTTGTCTATAAGCCGTGTACGACCAGATTGACTGGAATAACTGTTTTATTCGATCCATATTCACTGGATTTTGAGAAACGGAGCATTTTTAGGTTTTTTTTTTTGCAAATTTGATAAATAAAAACCTGCATGCAAAACACTTGACAAAATAATTTCCGCTTAGAACGTAAAAAAACCGCGAAATGACAGGAGCAATATGTGAAAAATGTGATCATCATAATCCTCGGAAAAAAAAAAAAGAAATTAATCTCATCTCATCTCATTATCTCTAGCCGCTTTATCCTTCTACAGGGTCGCAGGCAAGCTGGATCCTATCCCAGCTGACTACGGGTGAAAGGCGGGGTACACCCTGGACAAGTCGCCAGGTCATCACAGGGCTGACACATAGACACAGACAACCATTCACACTCACATTCACACCTACGCTCAATTTAGAGTCACCAGTTAACCTAAGCTGCATGTCTTTGGACTGTGGGGGAAACCGGAGCACCCGGAGGAAACCCACGCGGACACGGGGAGAACATGCAAACTCCGCACAGAAAGGCCCTCGCCGGACCCGGGGCTCGAACCCAGGACCTTCTTACTGTGAGGCGACAGTGCTAACCACTACACCACCGTGCCGCCCAAAGAAATTAATAAGTTAATTAATTAAAAAAAAGATACATACCATCAAATACTTTCATTCCATATTTTGTTGCTTTTTTTTCTGTATTTTGGGGGTTTTGTTTGTGTGTATACAAAACGTCCGACAAAATCGTTTCCGCTTAGAATGTCAACAAGCCGGTGAAATGACAGGAGCAATTTGTGAAAAAAAAGCTATAATAAAAATTCTTGAAAATAAATAAATAAATAAATAAATAAAGTTCTTACCATCAAATACTTTCATTCCGTATATTGTTGCTTTTTTTTTGGGGGGGGGGGGGGGGGTTGTTTTCAAATAGAGTTATTATTTCGTCTTCGGTTGATCCAGTAACACGCTCCGCCATTTTGTTTTTCATCTTTATGGTTATTTGTTGGTTGGCAAACCAACTTAAAAGGTGCGTTACTGCCACCAACTGGGTTGGAGTGCGGAACAGGAGATATTGGTGGTGGGGAGGGGGGGGGACGGGCCATGACACACCTATATTCTTTTAGCCATTTCTTTTTTTTTTTTTAAAGATATTTTTTGGGCTTTTTTTTCACCTTTATTGGATAGGACAGTGTAGAGACAGGACATGAGCGGGAGAGAGAGAGAGACGGGGAGGGATCGGGAAATGACCTCGGGTCGGAACCGAACCCGGGTCCCCGGATTCATGGTATGGCGCCTTATCCACCTGAGCCACGACGCCCCCAGCTATTTCTTTTAAATACTTGACAAAGTGATGTCTCTGACTTGATGCGCGCCACCATTTTGTTTTTCTCTACTCACAGAATATGAGCTGATATCCTTGTAGTAGAGTAGCCAATCGGAGCGCGCGACTGCTCATATCCAGTGAACGTGGATAGAATAAAATATCAGTGTAAAGATGATAACACTGCTATATCGGAGAAGCCTCAGCCCTGAGAAGATGCGGAGCGTGTCCTGTACAGATCGATATCGTGCATGTAAAGACCGAACAAACCTGCCATGGCCTTGGGTAATAAAAATGCAAATGAAATACGGTGTAAATAATGAATGACGGGAGAGCCGAAGCCTGCACTGTAGCACGGCGTCCTCAAACCTGAGGCGTGCCTGCACGAGAGAGAGAGAGAGAGAGAGAGAGAGAGAGAGAGTGAAGCGCTCATGTGTTTCAGAGCGCCAGAGAGCTGTGCTTAGCATACAGAGCGATTCTCTCTCCTCACACAGGAAGCACGCGAGACATCCCGAAGCCAGCGAGACGGGCTTTGCTTACAGATCTAACATTTCAGACAAACACAAAGTGGGAGTGGCTTTCAGGAAATCAGACAGACACTGATGCGGACGTCCACGGCAGTTCTGTGCAGGAAAGTCGTAGTTTGATGTCGAAAATCAAGCAAACAGCGAGCTCTGTTTCCTGAGGATGTAAAAGAAAGTGCTCCCCGGTGAGACGTATGCAAATAAAACAACAAAAGATGGATTTACAGTTGGGCTGTTTTGCATGGCAGCGAGTTCATGCAAAGCTCAACACTGAAGGCAAAACTAACCCTGCCGGATCTGGAGTCTAATCTCATTTACGCAGAACGTACAGAATTTTTTTTTTTTTTCCAATGCCTGTTCTATTCGCAGTTTCCGACAACATCGACAAAGGAAACCACGGTAGCCATTTTCAAAGCCGCAAGTTAATTTTAACTTCCCGCATGACTCGTCAATGATGCTCGATATCAGCCATGAAGAGGAGGGGGGGAAAAAAAAAAAGGGTCTTACTCATTGGGGCTCCAAACAGAACGGTGTCCAAGGCCTTCAGCTGAAGTTTCTGAGCGTGACTGCGGTCCAGAATCTTCAGCACGGTCACTGCGAGAGTGGAGTTCTTCACAGCCAGACTGAGGGAATTAAAAATAAATAAATAAATAAATTAAAAAAAAAAAAAAAAACTACAGTACTATTAAAAATAACATCAGGAAAAGACCGAGTGAACATTTAGCACAAAAAAAACAACAACACCACCACAACAACCCACAAACACATTTACAGATTACATTAAAGGGGAACTGAAGTCATTTTTAAACTTGCTTTATTTCTTAATTAACGTGTTACGTTTTCGGTTTTAGTAACCTTATATCGCGACTCGTATTGGCAACGAATTGCAATTAAATATTATACTTATCGGCCTGTTCGGTTTTTATCCATGTTGAACTTAGTTCGTTTGGTCCACGGCAGGCGTCGCTTATCCGCGCGATCTTCACGAGACTTGTGCGAGACTTCGAAACGTGACGTATCAGCCAGGTGTCAGCGCCGCCATTTTGAAAACTGTTTTCCAAACGAAGTATTGCACAAAAACAAGTTTAAATGACGATGACTGCCTACTTTTTTCAAACTTTCCTGATTGCTCTCAAAACAAACAAAACTTCCGGCTCGATTACGTCAGCATTCGAAAGAGGGCGTGCGCGTCTTTTGACAAAGTTGGCAGATGCCGGTCACTTTGATTTCCGCTGTACGTTTTACTTCCGTCCTACGATGTCTCGCACAGGTCTCAACGAATCTCGTTTACGGCCATCGCTTTGACATATGGACTGATATATTACAGAGCATATTTCAAACACTCAGAACTTGCTATAGCAGCGACAAAAAAGCTCTCAAAATGCATTCTGATATTTAATAAAACAAGATAAATAGAATTTTGACGATTTAAAAAAAAATTGCCTTCAGTTCTCTGTTAAAAAGCAAGAAACCACCTGCTGGAAATCAAACGCACCAGAAAAACTCAGTGTACAATCTTTTACATTAAAACAACACCACCACCAATGTTCATTTTTTTAATAAACCAAAAGCAACAGTTAACTACCACCTCCTCGATGTTCGTACTTTAGATGAGCGAAAGTATTTATTCAATTTAAGCTGAACAAAGAGTGAATGCAGGTGAGTGAAAGTCGTCGAATGCATGAATTCATTTTTTTGGCCGGAATAACTTTATTCACAGACAGATATTCACTGAGCCTGAGGTGGATAATTGTTTTAATATAAATACACGGGTTATTTTTAAAAAATTAAATTCAAACTTCAAAAGCGGCATGTAAATGTAATAACTTTGCGGCGCAGACTTGTCTCACTGATCTACGCCGAGTCACTAGCCTAGTAAACTAGACCCACCTGCCTAGCGGCCAAAAATATTTTTGCCTACGAGTGGGTCTAACCTCGCACCATATCAACAAAACACCCCGGGCATCAAATCGTGCCCACCAATCACAACGCAAGGTTTTTGTTTGGATTCTTTGGGCGGGCTTTTGCAGGAGTGACGACAAAGCTGCGCGACGCTGGAGAAAGCACAGCAGGAAAGATGGCTACGGCTAGTGAACAGCGCGCGTTTGACTCCGCTTTGGAATCAGTTTTAGAAGAATTAGACTTGGAGTTTTGGTTGAAACATGAGCAGGAAGAGGCTCTCCGCTCATTCCTTTTCAAGAAGGACGTTTTCGCTGTTTTGCCGACCGGCTATGGCAAAAGTCTGATCTACCAGCTGGCTCCGCTCGTAGCCAAAAGGATGGGGCTAGTTTGTGCAGTACGAAGAATTAATAAACAGCTTTGAAACATTACTTTTTGATTGCTTCTTATTTTCCCGTTATTTTAAATTTAAGGGAAATTATTTCACCAAACACCACTAAATAAAAACTCTCAAAAACAGTTTAAGCAAACCCTTGAAAAACACTTAAAAAATAAGTGTATGTTAAGTATGTGGTACAGACTCCAAACTTGTGGTCATTATCTCCAAACTTCTTAATATCTAGAACCTGTTTATTAATTAATACGCATTTTGAAAAATTATTTATTTCAAGGCCTCCCCCACTGCTTTCTGTCGCTCTGACTCCGTCACAGTCACTGTTGCGCTGATTGGTCAGAGCGTTGGCCTTATACGCACAGAGACAGTTTGAAAGACAGCGGGTTGTTCCTCCCACACCCTTCAGAAATATCTACGAGCGAGGCCAGACTAAATATTCACATTTAGTCTGGCTTGCCAGGCTACCGAGTCATGTAAAATACTTGGTTTTGAAATCGCTAAAATAAATCACAACCCCACTTTACCTTTGAATAGTTTTAGACCAAACTTCAGAGCGTCTTTAGTGCTTTTAGGAACAGCATTTCAGGGTTATCCAGAAAATCTAAAGTCGCCGGTTTAAAAAAAAAAAAAAAAAGTAGTAAGCAGTTCGGGAACTTGCACCAAAAGGCGCGCTAACGCTAGGCAGGTCTAGAGACACCCCCTTCCTAGAAATGTTTGAAATTGACGTGCCTTCTGGTGCATTCTCAGCTCATAAACTACTCACCATTTCCCTGTAAAATCTGTATGAAATTTCCCTCCAGATGTGCGCGCGCGAGTTTGGCTTTCTCCGTTCTCCTCTGTAGTACGCTGCCCGGCTCTGTAACATAACTACAGTGCTCAGCGTAAATGAGTGCACCCCCTTTGAAAAGTATCATTTTAAACAATGAACATGAACAATTTCCAAAATGTTGACAAGACAAAGTTTAATATCACATCTGTTTAACTTATAACGTGAAAGTAAGGTTAATAATATAAACTTAGATTACACATTTTTTTCAGTTTTACTCAAATTAGGGTGGTGCAAAAATGAGTACACCCCACAACAAAAACTACTACATCTAGTACTTTGTACGGCCGCCGTGATTTTTAATGACAGCACCAAGTCTTCTAAGCATGGACTGAACAAGTTGGTGACATTTTGCAACATCAATCTTTTTTCCATTCTTCAACAACGACCTCTTTTAGTGACTGGATGCTGGATGGAGAGTGATGCTCAACTTGTCTCTTCAGAATTCCCCATAGGTGTTCGATTGGGTTCAGATCAGGAGACGTACTTGGCCACTGAATCACTTTCACCCTGTTCTTCTTCAGAAATCCAACAGTGGTCTTAGATGTGTGTTTAGTCATGTTGGAAAAGTGCATGACGACCAAGGGCACGGAGTGAAGGTAGCATCTTCTCTTTCAGTATAGAGCAATACATCTGTGAATTCATGATGCCATTAATGAAATGCAGCTCCCCGACACCAGCAGCACTCATGCAGCCCCGCATAACGACACTGCCACCACCATGTTTCACTGTAGGCAACAGGCATTTTTCTTTGTATTCCTCACCTTTGCGACGCCATACAGTTTTGAAGCCATCAGTTCCAAAAACATTTATCTTGGTCTCATCACTCCAGAGTATAGAGTCCCAGTAGTCTTCATCTTTGTCAGCATGGGCTCTGGCAAACTCTAGGTGGGCTTTTTTGTGCCTGGGCTTTAGGAGAGGCTTTTTTCGTGGACGGCATCCATGCATGCCATTCCTCTGCAGCGTACACCATATTGTGTCACGGGAAATAGTCACCCCAGTTTGGCTTTCTACTTCTTTAGATAACTGCAGTGAACTTGCATGCCGATTTTCTTCAACCCTTCTCATCAGAAGACGCTCCTGTCGAGGTGTTAACTTCCGTGGACGACCTGGACGTCTCTGTGAGATGGTTGCAGTTCCATCTTTCTTAACTTTTTGTACCACTTTTGCTACAGTATTCTGACTGATAAGTAAAGCTTTGCTGATCTTCTTGTAGCCTTCACCTTTGTGGTGGAAAGAAATTATTTTCTTTCTCAGGTCTTGTGCCATTTCTCTTCCATGTGCTGCCGTTGCTGGCAGCATGAAACGGGGAGGGGTTTTCTTTAAGTAACACCCTTTTATAGTCAACTGTCTGCTGGACACCTGTGTAATGACTAATTAGACTCACCGGTGATTGTATTCTTGTTAAATTAGACATTTGTCGTCGACAATTTAGCTTTGCTCCAGAGACTTTCAGTGGGGTGTACTCATTTTTGCACCACCCTAATTTGAGTAAAACTGAAAAAAAAAAAAAAAAATGTGTAATCTAAGTTTATATTATTAACCTTACTTTCCCGTTATAAGTTAAACAGATGTGATATTAAACTTTGTCTTGTCAACATTTTGGAAATTAATTGTGTTCATTGAGATATTGTTTAAAATGCTACTTTTCAAAGGGGGTGCACTCATTTACGCTCAGCACTGTACATACGCTACGACATGGTCACGTGGTCCGTTTCAGCCGATCAGAGCGTGAGAATCGATCAACAAATCGCTTATAGTCACGCTAGACCTAAATTGAAGACAATGTCATGGTGGAATAAATGGATTTGCGGCAAATCACGGGCAGCGGAGACGATATAAATCGCTTGAAGACTGAAAAGCTTTTTTGATTTTTCTCCTGGGATCGAGTCGCCGGCGCATCCGGACATCTCTCATCATTTGTAACTCTCCCGCACGTACGTTGACAAAGCGATCGGCTGCCATTTTGCCGAGTCGCTCGAGGTGATTATCGAGAAATAGTCCGAATTTCTCGACCAATCAGCGTAGGATTTTCTATAATCGCCTCCGTATTTATACTATTTCTCGATAATCACCTCGAGCGACTCGGCAAAATGGCGGCCGATCGCTTTGTCAACGTACATGCGGGAGAATTACAAATGATGAAAGAAAATTCTGTTCCTAAAAGCACTAAAGATGCTCTGAAGTTTGGTCTAAAATTATTCAAAAGGAAGGTGGGGTTGGGATTTATTTTATCGGTGACGTGACACAAGTGTGCGCCGCGCCTTTATTACATTTGCATGCCGCTTTTGAAGATTGAAATAAATTATTTTTTTTTAAATAAATCACCCGTGTATTTATACTAAAACATTTATCTGCCTCAGCGAATAATAACCTTGACTTTGTCTCCGTTGCTTTTCACTGATATTCACTTCAGCTTCGGCGAATAATTGTTAAATATAATCAGAGGTGTCAAGTAACGAAGTACAAATACTTCGTTACTTTACTTAAGTAGAAATTTTGGTACTTTCTACTTTACTGGAGTAATAATTTTTCAACCTACTTTTTATCTCTACTCGTTACATTTATAATAGTCTCGTTACTTGCATTTCATTGCGCCAATCTTTATATTACTTTATATTACTTTGTCCACCTAATAAACTGCCACTCAGGGCCAGTGTTGCCAGATTGGGCGGTTTCCCGCCCAGTTGTGGGGTTTAAAGGGGAACAGAGGGCAATATATAGAGTATAACAATAAAACACACATTGATGAACCTTATCCAAGACTTACAAAAGTTTTTTGTTCTAAGGTTGGAAAGTTATAGTGTTTTGAAAGTAGCTCGAGCAAACTATTTCCGCAGTTTGAACAGCCCGCCATGATATTAATTTTATCCAATCAGAATGCACGTTCATTTTCTCTGCGTAACACTCATGACGTATGTATGTGCCCAGTTGTGTTGGCTCATCGAGGTTGGGAATAGCACGTGTGAAATACCCGTTTCTGCCTCTTGCGACGATTTCGCAAGTCCACGGGTGGCGCCTATCTCATTGCAGCAAATAAATTCTGCTGGACTCGTGAGCAACTCCACGTTACATTTTCCGCACGAGCACCACGCCGTGTCACCTGCACGCAGACGCTCTGCCCCACGCTCGCCACCTGCACGCAGACGCTCTGCCCCACGCTCGCCACGCCCATGGTCAGCATCAGTCTCATCCTCGCCGTCATCCGAGCTTTCTTCTCTTATTTCATCACCGGAGTCGAGAGTACCTCTCCTAGCTATTTTAAGTTCGTTTCTTAAGACAAGGATTTTTTAAGATGTTACCTTGTTGACAGTTTCGGCGAGAATCTTCCGCCTTCTTCAAAACAGTCACCAGATGTGTCCTGGGGGAGCGACCTGACAGCAGGAGGCGTGAACTACCTGTCAAATTGGGCGGGACGTTCACGCCTCCGTAGCGTAACATCAGCTGATAAGGCACGCCACCACTCGACATCTGGTGACTGTTTTGAAGAAGGCGGAAGATTCTCGCCGAAACTGTCAACAAGGTAACATCTTAAAAAAATCCTTGTCTTAAGAAATGAACTTAAAATAGCTTTAATAGTTCGACATAATGAACTTCCACTACATAATACCTCTCCTAGGTTCAAACTGGTACCCTTCTAAGCCGTAGCCTGCTTGCAGTGTGTCTTGCGGGATCTCTTCGTATGATTCGACAGAGCTGTCGCTTTCACTTGATGCGCCCGACGCCATGATTACACGCTTATCTCCTCTATTTCAGAGAGTTCCGCTAGTGCAGTGGGTAGCGCTGACGTCACGGTCTTTTAAAAATGGCGACTCTTGTGCGGTTTAGCGTATAAAGTGTTATATTTACAATTACCAAGATGTTTCGTTGTTTTCTAGTACATAAATTTGATAGAATACTTAAGAATATGTTACTTTGTCACATCAGCAACCGTATATATTATATTTTGTACCCCTTTAAAGTGCATTTTGGCGGGTTTTGAACATATTTTGGGCTGGAAAACGTCAGCAGTATCTGGCAACACTGCTCAGGGCGCTCCAAGCACACAGCAATCAGGGCTCTGACTTCGACACCGTTAGTAAATTGCGGGCTCTCGTTCGTTTGTCAGGAGTGGAATCCCCCCCCCCCCACGAACCATATGCGGCATTCTCTTTTCTGAGTCAGGTTAAAGTGCCATTCCACCATTGGATGTATTCTTTGGCATAAAATACAATATATGACAACATGACTAGACAGAGAAATCTTTTAGCTTCAAAATGATATATCAAACATAATTTTTTGACAACGACAAGTACATTAATTTTGCGACCAAAGTCACCTACCCTTTTAATTTCCGCGCGGTAGTGAAACGTGATGTCATCGGCAGGTTCCCCTTCTTGTGTACCACGTGTCGGTCTATTTTTAGACAAGGAAACCCCCAAAGTGAGAGAGTCATTTCTCCTCGTATATGGGGGCCAAAAAAAAATTGCGAAAAATTTTGAGTTAATCTTTCAGTTAGCTAGATTTATTGGTATTAGCTAGATTTATTGGTATTATTTTTATCGTGTTCTATCCGCCATTGCTGATAATATGTGCCACGTCACACGGTACACAAGAAGGGGAACCTGCCGATGACATCACGCGCGGAAATTAAAAGGGTAGGTGACTTTGGTCGCAAAATTAATATACTTGTCGTTGTCAAAAAATTATGTTTGATATATCATTTTGAAGCTAAAATATTTCTCTATCTAGTGATACCATTTATATATGTTGTCAAAATATATTGTATTTTATGCCAAAGAATACATCCAATGGTGGAATGGCACTTTAAGTTTACAAACGCAGTTATGGTATCTTGGTGGGTGTTAGTGAGTAAAGTGACAGGTCTTAGCTTAGTAAACGTTATATTAGCTTGTAGCGTGTCGGCATTCCAGCGGCCGCCCTTTCTCTCCTCGCCTGTGTTCAGCCTCGCATTGCTGGAACACAAACATTCCGTTGACTTCTCTCGGTCAGCCAGTAACTAGTAGGGATGAGAAAGTGTTTTTCTTGCATTTTAACTGGAACCTGCTGCCTCTACTGCACGTCCCATATGAAAAAGAAAAAAACTGCAATTTTACAGTAGGGTTAGTGTAGTATTCATTCATTCATAGCATTCAAATACTGTATTATTACTAGGGCTGCACAATTAATCGAATTTAATCGAAAATCGTGATTTTGGCTGCCACGATTAAATTAAATGAAAATCGCGATTTATTTCCATTTAAAATGCGAGCTCTGCTGCATATCTGATCAAGCACTTTTTAACCAGTACTCCGCCAAACTATCAGGGGGCGAACCGACGCATGTAAGGTTTCATTACTCTGCCTAAATAAGCAAGCAAGCCAAGTCACAGTAACGAAACCTTACATGCGTCGGTTCGCACCCTAATGGCGTGAGAGTAGGTAACAGATTGAGGTGAGAGAGAAAAGCTAACTATTGCCGCTTTTCCACTACAAACGCGGCTGAGTCGGGCTGAGCCGTGCCGTGCTGAGTCGAGCTGAGTGGGGCTGTTGGAGTTGCATTTCGACTACAACCGCGCTGAACCGTGCTGGCTGGAAGTGGGTGGACACATTGGGTGGAGTTAGCGAAAGTGGGTGGACGTCACGTGATGTCGTTAAGCAGCGCAAACAGTGATATCAGTGAGCTTTTAAGCGGTAGTCTCACGACCCGGATAGTAAACAATAAACATGGAGGACATGGAGTCGTTAGTGTTGCTGGTCTTGGTGCTGTGGCTTGTTGTCACCGACAACGCAGACAGATACTGGCAAGAGTGTATAGATGAGGCGAGGCGTATAAGGCTTCAGAAATTCTCGTAATTCTTCTTCTTCCGGGTTTGCGGTGTTTACAGATCCCAGCGCGCTCGCGGGGCGTGTGTGGGCATGTGAGGACACTCCTCCTCACCAATCAGTGCACAGGGGAGTGTCTGCTCACGCCCCCAGCCTCACTCGGCACGGTTTGGCTCGGTTCAGCCCCACTCCAAAACGGTGCGAGTTTTAGGGGCTAAGCAGGGCTGAAACGAGCTGAGTCGTGCTGGTTTTTGGTAGTCGAAACGCGAGCCGTGTCAGGCTGAAGTGAGCTGAAGCGAGCTGAAGTGAGCTGAAAAAGGGTAGTGGAAAAGGGCCATATGTCGGAACAACAGACTATTTGGCACTGGAGGCAATGTTGTGACCTGCCTTCGCTCATGTTTAAAGCCAGAGCGTGTTGATAGGCTGGTCTTTCTAGCTAAAAACTTGTAGGTCTCAGTATAATGCTATGTAACTGTTGCAATTGAGTTTTCAGTTCCTTCATCCTTTGGTAATTTCTTGGATAAATTTCATTTATTTGTCATTTGGAAATCAGAATCTCTCTTTTAAATTTCATTCTGCACTGAAAGCTGTTCATATTGTTTGTTTGAATATAGTGAAATAAAATTTAAGTGATTTCCCTAACATCAAGAATAATCGTGATTAATAATCGTGATTACAATTTTGATCAAGATAATCATGATTATCATTTTTTCCATAATCGTGCAGCCCTAATTATTACTGCTGTTTAGACAGTGAATGCAATGCAACTTTGGACACAAAATGATTGCCAGCGTACTGCAAAAATATTGCGTTATACAATATTTTGGACATTACAATGTTTTTTTTTTTAATATATACATTTTCAATAAAAATGTATTGATAACTTACTTCTGAGGTATGAAATTTTACACCATTACAACACTTACAGACAACAAGTCATTATTACTTGTGCTCCATGAAACACATTTGAATGGGTCAGGAGGAGAATGGACTGTATGTGGACTTCTCGGCTGCGCCTTTGTCCTTAATCGCATTTTTTCCTCTTTCATTACTTTTACTTTTGTACTTTAAAGTAGTTTAGAAATCAGTATACTTTTTACTTGAGTAAAAAGCTTCAGTTGATACTTTTACTTCACGAAAAGTATTTCTAAACCATAGTATCTATACTTCTACTTGAGTAATAAATGGTAATACTTTTGACACCTCTGAATATAATGAATGTCTCGACCAATCAGCATGCGCGATTTTCTCTTTCTGTGTATTTATACGAACATCAATTAATACCAGTGGTCGAAATACTTTTTTCCAGTGTTCTGCAATATTGCAGAATGTCAAAATTTTGTTCTGCAATATTTGGAAATATTTTCTGCAAATACACAAGCCTCCATACTCCACCCTTCTCAAACTAATAATGCCTAGATTTACATCATATCTCGCTTTACAACTCATAGCGTTACTGTAATTCTTTATTCTCTCACTCTATTTTTTATTTCAGTCTTCACAGATCCTTCTCTGCAGCAAAGTTATCATTCCATGATCCCTCCACAGGTCTTTCATCCCCCTCGCCCTGACACTACGGGCTACTACAACTTGAAGTCTACCGACTAATTCATAAATGTACTAGTTATCACACCCACACATTATCCTTCCACACAGCATACTAATAAAGGCATCACCACAATAAAAAACACAACTGTTCTTCAAGAAATAAAACATTCATTTTCATGTTACACGTCATGTTACATTTTGTCAAGATTAAGTTTCTAGCTTGAACAATAGATTGTTACCCAAAATGCACTTCATTCAGTGTTGGCATCTGCAACCTGTAGTTTTAAATTGAAAGCAAGGCCATCTTTAAAAAAAAATCTGTTTCCTGTCCACCGGGTGAGCAGAAAAATTTTCAGTAGGGAGGGAGGGATTTTTTTTTATTTTATATATATATATATATATATATATATATATATATATATATATATATACACACACACACACACACACACACACACTCACCGGCCACTTTATTAGGTACACCATGCTAGTAACGGGTTGGACCCCCTTTTGCCTTCAGAACTGCCTCAATTCTTCGTGGCATAGATTCAACAAGGTGCTGGAAGCATTTCTCAGAGAGTTTGGTCCATATTGACATGATGGCATCACACAGTTGGCGCAGATTTGTCGGCTGCACATCCATGATGCGAATCTCCCGTTCCACCACATCCCAAAGATGCTCTATTGGATTGAGATCTGGTGACTGTGGAGGCCATTTGAGTACAGTGAACTCATTGTCATGTTCAAGAAACCAGTCTGAGATGATTCCAGCTTTATGACATGGCGCATTATCCTGCTGAAAGTAGCCATCAGAAGTTGGGTACATTGTGGTCATAAAGGGATGGACATGGTCAGCAACAATACTCAGGTAGGCTGTGGCGTTGCAACGATGCTCAATTGGTACCAAGGGGCCCAAAGAGTGCCAAGAAAATATTCCCCACACCATTACACCACCACCACCAGCCTGAACCGTTGATACAAGGCAGGATGGATCCATGCTTTCATGTTGTTGACGCCAAATTCTGACCCTACCATTCGAATGTTGCAGCAGAAATCGAGACTCATCAGACCAGGCAACGTTTTTCCAATCTTCTATTGTCCAATTTCGATGAGCTTGTGCAAATTGTAGCCTCAGTTTCCTGTTCTTAGCTGAAAGGAGTGGCACCCGGCGTGGTCTTCTGCTGCTGTAGCCCATCTGCCTCAAAGTTCGACGTACTGTGCGTTCAGAGATGCTCTTCTGCCTACCTTGGTTGTAACGGGTGGTTATTTGAGTCACTGTTGCCTTTCTATCAGCTCGAACCAGTCTGGCCATTCTCCTCTGACCTCTGGCATCAACAAGGCATTTCCGCCCACAGAACTGCCGCTCACTGGATATTTTTTCTTTTTCGGACCATTCTCTGTAAACCCTAGAGATGGTTGTGCGTGAAAATCCCAGTAGATCAGCAGTTTCTGAAATACTCAGACCAGCCCTTCTGGCACCAACAACCATGCCACGTTCAAAGTCACTCAAATCACCTTTCTTCCCCATACTGATGCTCGGTTTGAACTGCAGGAGATTGTCTTGACCATGTCTACATGCCTAAATGCACTGAGTTGCCGCCATGTGATTGGCTGATTAGAAATTAAGTGTTAACGAGCAGTTGGACAGGTGTACCTAATAAAGTGGCCGGTGAGTGTGTGTGTGTATATATATATATATATATATATATATATATATATATATATATATACACACACACACACACATTACATTAGTGCTGTCAAAAATGTCGCGTTATTAACGCGTTAACTTGACTCAATTTTAACAGCGATAATTTTTTTATCGCGAGATTAACGCTCTGTGACATGATGCCACACCCCGCACAGCCAGAGTCCTCTGCCCTCCCCCGAAGAGCCACGGTGCTCGGCTTAGGTTTCGTTTTCCCATCGGCGGCTCCAGCCCCACTTTGCAGTGGCTGTGACAAGACGCGTTATGCTCTGCAATAAAAAAAAATAAAAACCCACATTGGTACAACCAGTGTTCGAACTATGCCGATATTTTCGGGGGGTCCCTTTATTCCCTTGGGGGGGTGCTTGCACTGGTCTCAGAGCGCGGCCCTCCATCACGCGCTCACTTCGGATATGCAAATGCTTCCCGTTACACACGATTGCTATGTCAATAAACATCATTTTGCCAATATTTTAGAGACCCCCCAACATTTCCCAAATCATGTTTTCAAGGGATCTCATGTCTGTTTCAGGGGATCTCGGATCCCCCGAGTACCCCCGTAGTTCGAACAGTGAGCAAGCCCATTCACTTTTTTATGCTGATAAGAGAATTACAATGGTTTTTCATGTGACAAAAATGTGTGATTAAATTGCGATTAATCGCGAGTTAACTATGACAGTCGCGACATTAATCGCGATTAAATATTTTAATCGCTTGACCGCACTAATATATATACACACACACACGGTGCGATTTGTCAAAAAAACAGAAGGGGGGATGCTCTTTTTTTTTAATCATGAAACGTCACAAAACTAAGGTAACAATAGGCTAACAGCTCCATAACATCCGATTATATCAAATGAATAACACTGTGGCAGCGGGGGCGTGGTCTAGCATCGGTCTGTGACAGGAGGGCGGAGTCAGGGAAGGTAAGTGGCAGAATCACTACACCTGTCGTTAATTAATGTGTTTGTGTGTCTTCCCAGTGACCGCGCCCTATTTAAGGAGAGAGAGCGAGAGCAGAGGGAGCTCTCTCCACAACTAGACGACTGATGTGTGTGTGAGAGTGCAGATAGAAGCTGAAAAGCTGAATAAAAGCGAGTTGTGTGAAATCAGTTCTGTCCTGCCGTCCTTCTGTCACAGACCGATGCTTGACCACGCCCCCGCTGCCCAAACACTAAATGAAAACGAACACTAAACCAGAGATAGTAAATTCATCTTCCTATCTCTCTGACTAAATACACGAACACTAACACACAACAAAGTTCGCATTGCTTGTCGCGTTGCTGTGATGTTTCTCTCCCTCCGGATTAAATGGACAGTGACTCGAAAATCACTAAAATACATGAATACTAAATGAACAGTTTGCTCTGATGTCGCAGTTCATGTGGCCTTTTCCGCTTTCCCGTCGGTGCGCTATCCGCCGCGTTTCGCCCTTCTTTAATCCACATTTCTGCGAATTTCTCAGCAGGGAAGGAGCGCACGTCTGGCCCATTGACAGCGAGGAAAAGAAGGCTGTCAGTGTGGATACATTCATTCTGTTGCGCTCATCAGTCAGGATGTGATTCATGGCGCTAAATCCACGTTCACACTCTGGATATTGTTATTATCTACAATGTATCTATTTGCTGGGGACGTTCGTGAACATCAAAGCTGCCACTTCGGGTCATTTTGAAAGTGAGTGCAGTGTAGACCATAGAAAACTGTGTCACAACATGCCTGTCATGTCAACTTTTTTTTTTTTTTGGTTCGTTTGTTTTATTGACGGGGTTGTCCCCGAGGATTTTTTTTCAGCAGAGATAAAAACCAGAGGGGGGGGATGATCCCCACCATCCCCCCCAGCAAATCGCACCCAGTATATATAGAAATCGCAATGCTGCGTTTGCTTTTTCTTTCAGTACTTTTTTATTACAAAAGCAGACATTTAATAAAATATGACGGTTTAATCAACTGAAACTTGTACAAAAACTATTTGCTACAGACACAGTTTTTAATTCTGTCCAGCCAACCTGCATTAGTTCCGTAAACGCATTTTTTTGTTTAGTTCCGTTCTCATTTTGAATACATAGTTTTCACTGACGTCACGACATTCCGGGGAACGCCCTCCAGCCGCTATCTTGTGGGGAAAACAAAACGGACCATCGCCATTACCGGCTACGTTATCTCAGACGAATTTATCAAGTTGTATAGTCAGTTTTCTAAAATAAAGATCAATGTTGGCAAAATCAAGCAAACAGAAGTATAGATACATTAGACCAGGGGTTTTCAAAGTGTGGGAGAGCAAATAAACAACAGCGCCCCCCTTACAATTTTTGTTGTTGCTATACTTAATGTTCCATTCGTATTTTTAAAAAATGGTTGTTGTACACATTTTTTTCTTTTGCACATTTTAAACATGTGCTTTTTAAAACATCTTGTTTTACACATTTTAAACATCTCATAGCATCGTTAGCTAGCACCTCTTGGCAGACAACACACTGTGGCAGTGGAGCATCTTCAGATCCAGTCCATGAAAATCCAAACTTTAAATAATCGTGGTCATACTTCCTTCTTTTTCCAGTCCCCCCAGGATCTCTCGGGCCTTTTTTGTGATTGTTACGGGCTAAAATGTCTGATGTGTGTGTGTGTGTGTGTGTGTGTGGGGGGGGGGGGGGGGGGGGGGGGGTTTTTTTCCAAAAAATTGCGATGAAAGTTGCAGTGTTTAAGTTTTTGTTGCGATTACATTGCGGGAGGAAATGAAAGTTGCGAGAAATTGTTGCGATTTTCTCTTTTTGTGATTAAAATTGAGTGATATGTTAAATATGAAGTTATTACTGAAAAACTATTGATTAAAAAAAAAAAACAGACACTGAGAAATGGTCCTATAAACAACTTTACCAATATAAAAGATTACCAGGACTACAAAAATGCAGAAAAATAGGCTTTACTTATCCAAATGCACCTGTTGGTTCAAAAGTTAAAGTGCAGAGAACCTCACAGCACAACATGAAGTTACCTTAAAATATAATATAAATGCCTCAGCTTTCATGTAAGAAAAAAAACTATTAATACTAGTACTGTGTGCAGGCAGTCTCTCCTGAAGACTAAATTAAACAATAATTATAAACTAATAAAATAAATGGCTCAGGCTTCATAGAAGAAAAAAAAACAATTTGAACAGAATCTCACAGTATGATGCTGAAGCTGCCTAAACAATGGAAAATAAAATACCATTTTGGCAAAAATGTTGGCATCCATTAATTTCTTGTATTAAGTAAAAAAAAAAATAAAGTGCACACAGTCCTTCACTGTAAACATAACACACTTTCAGTAACAGAATTTAAGCCTATATAAACACTGACTCGCACATCATGCAATGTTGCCAGATACTGCTGACGTTTTCCAGCCCAAAATATGTTCAAAACCCGCCAAAAGGCACTTGAAACCGCCCAATCTGGCAACACTGTGTGCATGCTGCTTCTCTTGAACGTATACATGGAAGTAAGGCGGAAGGTAGTTTGTCGACGTCACCTCAAGACGACGCCAACGATTGGTCAAATTTGCGGGAAAGTTGCGGTGATTGGATATAATTGCAACACCGCCCTGAATTCGCGGGGATTGGTTGAATTTGCGTTGAAGTTGCAAATCGCAACATCGCGAAATCCTGGAGGCTCTGTTTTTTTGCTTGGCCCAGACTCTGTCTCCTCACTCACTGTAGCTTTAGGTACTAAAAATCGATCCATTTTGTCTCTGGTAAAGGCTAGCTGAAATTCGCTAAATGTCCGCAATAGTAACTTATTCTGGTTTATTTTTCCTCACATTGCGCCCCCCTGAAGAACTCTGCCCCCCCCCCCCCCCCCCCCCCGGGGGGGGGGGGGGGACGACACCCCACACTTTGAAAAGCCCTGCATTAGACAACATCTCACGACAACGGTATGCAGCCAAACTGGCCTTGATTGGGGGAATTGACCCCTACGAAGTGGACAAAGATGCATTTTCAAGTGACTATGCAGGGCTGCCAAAGCCTGAAACTGCCAAAGCCTGCTCCAAAGCCTGAAACTGACTTCATCAAACTTTAAAGCCTGTCTGATATATACAACTTTATATATTCTACAGTGCGCCTTTTGGCGGATGCCGCCTTTTTCACGGCTGAATTGCGCAGATCCGATTTTTTTTTTTTTTTTTGGGGGGGGGGGGGGGGGGGCGTTGGAGTGTCTGATTATAATTTCAAAGTAAATTCTGTATTAAAATTACTAAATAAGCAAATCCGTTACAGTCTATGAAACACAGGAAGTATAAGGATGAGAAAAAAACAGTTTAAATCGGAAAGCTGCGCACCATTGCACACCTTGGGTTCTTTTGAAGACTTTGTACTCACGCGTTACAGTGTGTGCTCAGTGACCCGTATGGTAAGCTTGACCCACAAGATGGCCGCCACTAGGGAATCCCCGACTCTGTGACGTCATGTGAAAACTATGTATAGATCTATTAGGTTCTCCTACAGGTCTGTCAGGGTCATTAACAAAGTAGGTAATGAATTTCGCATAACAAAACTCAAAAGCTGTTTGTAACGTCTCGGATGGATCGAGATCAAACGGATTTTCCAGTAACGGTTTGTGATGGTCTGACACACGGACTTTTTGTAGTTCTAAATCGGCCGTTAGTCCTAGTTCGGATGAAATTACACTATTAAAATGATCACCGAATGATTTGTTTTTCTGAATCTTTACTATTTTGTTGTTCGCTAGAATACCATTTTGTGATTTCATACTTAAGCAAATGTTTGAAAACTCCGGATCTCCTTCCTTCATGGTGGCTGCCATTTTTTTGTGCCGCACGGCGCATGCGCAGAGCTGATTCGAGTCTATATTCCGCGCGGAATGCGTAAATGTCAAGTTCGATTTTAGATTTACGAACCTGAAAAAAATGTCAAAAAAAACGGCGTTAAAAAAAAAAATTTCAACCGCACAAACGGCACTCACCCGGCCGGTGGACCGGAAACAGAACATTTTTTTAATAATGGCCCAAGGTTTCAATTCTACACTCTGTTACATCTTACGATGATGCAAAGAATTGATGCCATTAAGGAATAAAACCCAACTGGCAAATGGAAAGACGTTTGGGTTCATGGTGTTTGCCTGGCTTCTAAAGTGCAAGGTCATGAACTGAACGGAGAACTACTGCAGCGGCTTCACTGCTCGAAACTAACAACAGAGAACTGGCTACAAACTAATCATGGCAGAACTGAGAGCTACAGAACTACTGAGAGCTACAGAACTGAACCGATGAGCTTTGTCTTACAGGGCAACTGTTTTACTTTGTGCTAGTCTGAATCACAGGCAAGACCGCACTAGTAAAAAAAAAAAAATAGAACATGTACACAAAACATGTTATGCCCCTTTTCCACCAAAGCAGTTCCAGGGCTGGTTCGGGGCCAGTGCTTAGTTTGGAACCGGGTTTTCTGTTTCCACCGACAAAGAACTGGCTCTGGGGCCAGAAAAACCAGTTCCAGGCTAGCACCAACTCTCTGCTGGGCCAGAGGAAAGAACCGCTTATGTCAGCGGGGGGGGCGGAGTTGTTTAGACCAACAACAATAACAAGACCGCGAAAGATCGCCATTTTTAAGCGACGAGAAGCAGCAGCTATACAAACGCTAAGTCATCCATTATTATTATTATTATTATTGTTGTTGCTGCTGCTTCTTCCGTGTTGTTTTTGCGCCGATATTCGCGCCAAGGTTTATGCAAACGTAGCGACGTAACTGACGTACACAGCGACGTAATGACGTGGCTTCCCTTAGCACCGCGAGCTATGGAAAAGCAAACTGGTTCTCAGCTGGCTCGCAAGTTGAACGAGTTGTGAACCAGCACCGGCACCGGCCCCGAACCAGCCCTGGAACTGATTTGGTGGAAAAGAGGTATTAGTGTACCTTGGTATGAGAAAACAAAATATTCAAAAGTATCTATGAATAAAGGTAAAATACTGTTGCTGTCTTCAAAAGGGATATAATATCAGTATAATTTTGCATGATTCAACAATACAATATATACAAACCTATATAATTTACCAATATATATGTATGCAACTATAACAGCGACCGTCTTCATTTTTGCCCCCCTCGCGGACGCGCGATCTGTCGCTGTTGTTGTTAGAGTCACGCTGGCTGCCGGCTTTGCCGAGATACGACAAAATCGTCCTTGTTTTCTTGGCGTTTTTGTCGGACTCTTGCCCCGAAGAAACAATCCTCTTCTTGGGAGCCATGTTTGCTGTGCCGCATTGAATTCTGGGAGATGCATGGTGGAAACCGCCAAACACTGCCGAGGTAGTTGTCGGGTCCTCCCGGCGGGTATTAAAAGTGACAAAATCTTATATCGGAAGATGGCAACTGCCCTTATTTGGTTGCCGTCGCCATTACGTAATCTTGCTCAACTTTGACCTGGAAAACGCCGTCAGGCTCGCGCGGCGCAGGTTTCAGTTTATTTACAGCACCGCTAGTTTGCTAAACTGAGAACCACTGAATCCCGAGCCTGATTTTTTCATTCTGCAAAAGTTTTCTTCTGCAATCTTGAAAATCATTCTGCAAAATGCAGACTGCAGACGGGTATTTCAAACACTGAATACGTATAAGACTCCGTTCAGACTGCACCCTGAAATGACCCATATCCGATTTTTTTGCCCATATGAGACCTGTATCCGATTTGTTATTGACAATCTGAACGACACAGATCCGATTTTTTCCACATGCGACCCAGGCCGCTTGGATATGTGGTCCTAATTCCGATGCATATCCGTTATTTTCACATGCGACTGCAGTCTGACCGGACAGGTCGCATTCATGCGACCTACACGTCATCAACAAGAGACAAACGTCACTATTCTGCGTTGGCTAATCCCGCCTCTTTGGTGGAAACTTGAAGAGTGTGCTTTTTTTTTTTTTTTTACGTATTACGTAGATGTGCTTATTACGTGTCAATTTGCGCATGCGGGACACTTTTGGGTCGTTTTCCGTTCATATTGGAGATCGCATACAAGTCTCATATCAGGCTTTCGTCTAAACTGGGGAACAGGGGCGCTGCGCCCTCTTACCAAAATGCCGATTGAACCCCAAGTCACACTTAGGCCATGCACTTATATGCTACTGCACAACATGCAATCTTTCTCAAAACGATCTTTTCTCCGTGAAAACATCCCAGCAACACCACGTGACAATGTGTCTGATCATCAAATACGTTATAATTGCTCCAAAAATATTCCAATCATAGTAGATACGCCGCCAGACGGTGCAAAAACGATCCGAATTGGCATTTTCCAGACTGAGGCGCCATGTTGTTTACTTGTCGCGGCTGCTCTCGCGAGATTTGACATGGGTTACATACAAGGTCAGCTGACTTGTAGAGCGAGATTTCTCGAGACTGAATGACCTTTCACCCACCGGCGCGGGAGCTTTTGACAGAAGTAGTTCGCGAGTTGTTTTTGTTGACGCTTGGGCATTTAAAGATGTCATCCCACGGCACGAAGCGGAAGAAAGCCAAAGACTGTCCGGGACAGAAGATGATTACTTCTTTGTTTTTTCATTGTTGACGAACAATTTGTTACAATTTCGCTCTCAGATAGCCTCAGAATGTCCCATTGTAGCCTCAATTTTTCAAAGGCTTCGCACGGCGGAGGGGGGGGCGGACAACCGGCACTATCTCCCCCCCCGCTTCGTTCCCTCACCATGGTGAGCGCCCTCATACTAGATTTTTCTAGAAAAAACCGTCATATAATTGGTAACGTGAACAAAAAAATCGGATTTCACAACAAATCGGATATGGGTCGTTTCAGGTTGCAGTCTGAACGTAGTGTAATTTATCAAGGCTGAACTTCATGGTTTGTTCACTTTAACTGAATGCTAAGTGTGACCTCGTTCATTTTATGCAAATGAGGTACGAAACGGTCCTCCTACATTACATGAATGGCATTTAGCAGACGTTCTTATCTTATCCAGAGTGACACACGACGTACCCAGAGCAGCCTGGGGAGCAGTAGCGGGTTAGATACCTTGCTCAAGCGCACTTCAGCCATTCCTGCTGGTCCAGGGAATCAAACCGGTGACCTTTTGGTCCCAAAGCTTCCTCTTTAACCTTTAAATCCATGGCTTCCGCCATGTTCTTCCGACATCTCCATGCCTGCACTTTGGTGACGTTGGAGTTCTGGGTTACGAGAGCTCAAGGGTGTGAACGTGAGGATTTTGGACTTCGTAACATTTCTGGATGTTGACTGCTGTGTCCGGGGCGTCGCTTTGTGAAATGTCTCGCCATTCAGCGATTGGCGAAAGCATTCGATTATGGCGGCATGATGAGAACGAGACGTTATCCCAAAACGCAATCGTATAAAATGTGGGGTTTCTATAAAAGTGAAATTCACAGCAGCAACGGCGTGTATCGCGCAAGTGGGGATGAACGTATACAGCGCGACCCAGCGACAAATCCGACGCAAACGGACACATTTACGTAAATCGATTGCATCGTTCCTCATGCGCTACGTGAACTTCTTCACCAGCCTCGTAAACGCAACAAGTCTTGTCGGTACATCTGCCGTGTTTAATTCTGTTTGATTAACTGGAACGAGCCGCTACGGGAGAAATGAGACGTGTGGGTTAAACGTGCGAGGTCATACCGAGGCATGGACGTTCCGTTGAAGGTCATTTTGCGGAAAGCCTCCACGTACTGCGGCAGCTCCACGTAGGCTTCCAGCCAGTCCACCACCTCGTCCACCGTCCAGTTATACACTGGGGAGGAAACAAAAACAAGATTACTCCGGCGAAAAGAAGAAAAAAAAACACAAAACACATCAGGAGGAGCGCAGTGCAAGAAAATTGCTGTGTGGTCACTGACTGCGTAGAGAAACAAAAAAAAAAAAAGTGAAAAATAATTAACAGCTTAACATTAATGGATTGAATATTAAGCGCGGGGATAATCGTGACAGCTGAAATAATTAACGCAAGAATTACACCATCAAAAGTCTACTGGGAATGCCCGAGTGCGTCAGCGCTTCGAGGGGTGATGGCATGACACAGATACGTCAAAAAAGGCTCGTGTGTGAGCTCATTTTTATTCGTTCTGCACCTTCTAGGCTCATCTGTTCTGAAGAGCTGCATTGCGGGGTAAATGAGACGAGAGACGAAGAGAAAGAGAGCCTCGGAGCTTTAGGACGAAAGTACGAGTGCAGGAAACCTTATCGGGACTTCAATGAGCCGTTGAAGGCTGGATCGTGTCACCGCTTCTCTCCGAGTACTTCACTTTGTTTGCGCTCTTTATCTTCCAAATAAACACCTGATAAACACTTGCTGGGTGCTGTTCAGACTCACATCCTCTACACTATCAGCTGGAGAATTATTAACACCCTTTACAAACGTGAGCAAAAATAAATAAACGGGAATCAACTACATGAGAAGAATGCAAAATTAAAACAAGTGTCGCCAGGCAAAACTCACAGAATAAGAATTTCACTGTACTGTGTGGCACGGTCTCTCGTACGTATGACAAAGTTGAATTGAATTTTAAAAATTTAATAATAATAATAATAATAATAATATGAACGGGGTTTGATATCGTAAACAAAATTTAACCATCTTTAAAAAAAAAAATCAACAAATACATTCAGTGTTTCCCCAACCATTATACTGGTGTATATAACGGTACGCCCCCTCCCCCAACAGGACCCTGTACCCCTTCTGAAAGTCCCCCCACCCAACAGGCATGCAGGCACTAGGACCATGCGGAAAGAGCGCCTGCTCAAGAACAGTCAAGTCAAGTTTATTTGTATAGCGCTTTTAACAATAAACACATTGACGCAAAGCAGCTTTACAGAATTTGAACGACTTAAAACATGAGCTAATTTTATCCTGAATCTATCCCCAGTGAGCACGCCTGTGGCGACGGTGGCAAGGAAAAACTCCCTCAGACGAGAACAGGAGAGTCTGCAGGCACTAGGACCACGCGGAAAGAGCGCCTGCTCAAGAACAGGATCGTCTGCAGGCGCTAGGACCATGCAGAAACATACCCCGCTCAAGCTTCGCTCTCCTCTTGTGCGCTCAAAAATGATTCGATTCAAACAATTGGTTCGTAATGTGAGAACCGTCTAAGCAGCAAAAGACGGAGGACACGACTTGAAAAAAATTAATTAATTAAAAATACAAGTGTCGCCAGGCAAAACAAACCTCGCCTGGTAGCTCTCGATGAAGAATGTACTCTATGTTTACAATGTTTACTCTATGAGGCAGTAGCCACAAAAATGAAGCGTAATCCAAAAATGAATTAAAAAAAATAAATAAATAAAATAAAAATAAAAAAATCACAGAAGTAAAATATACCAAGTGTCTGTACTTTATATTATTCTACTCCTACCTCTTACAGTTTTCGAAACTGAAACCTCTGAACCGAGGCTGACATACACACGCTGTCGCCATGACCCGAACTCTTATTTCCCGGAAATGGCCCGGCGCTAGAGCTCAGTGGAACGCGCTTTCCCTCTGTAATAAGCATAAACATGTCTGAAAGCCATTTCTTTAGCCTAGTCCATTTATTTTGAACGGTGAACCGAATTGTATTCACTCACCGGCCATTTTAATCGGAACACGTGCATGTGTATGCGCAGTGCGCGACTGCTACACTCTTATAGTCTGGGCCCGCCCATCCTAAGTGTGACGCAACACAGGGGCCTGTTGCGAGCTTAGTCTGGCAAGGCAAGCTATCTCCAGCTCTTCCAAGCTCCCGAAAAATCGGGAGCCAACCAACTTTGAGCATCTCCAACGGCCCTGGGTAGAGGCGTGTTCAAGGCAGTGACGTAGTAGAACTGCGACCGGAAGCCATAGATTGTTTACAGAATCTATGCCGGAAGCGCTTCATTCACTAGAAACATTACGAACATGGAGCAGCGGCAAGCCTTTGACACAGCGGTAGATGCTGTATTGAAAGCATTCAACGGGAAGTTCTCATTGAAAACGGAGCAAAGAGCAGCCCTGGAGGTATTTATCTTCTTCCTGTTACTCAAGCAGTTTCCGTCGCGTCACATACGTCAGAGGAAAGAGTGATGTGATTGGTTTAAGCTTCGTCACAGCCTTTTCTGGCTTCGACCAGGAGAAAACTGAGGCATTTCAGGGAGGCGGGTCAACCACGCGCTTTGGGAAAAGGTTGGGCTTAATATCTTTGCCAGACCAAATGCTCGCAGAGCTTTGAAGTTGCGTTAGCCAGACTAACACTCTTACATCACGATGGCGTAGTGGCTAGCGCCTCTATATGAGGCAGGAGACACAACAAAAACGATTTTGACCTTTTTAGTGACCTTGACCAGATGACCCTCAAAATGTTGGCAGATCTATTTCAGACCAATGCCCATCTATCCTGAAAGTTTCATGAAGACTGATCCAGCCGTTTTCCCGTAATATCGTTAACAAAAAACAAACAAACAAACCTGACTGAAAGCAATGCCTCGCCCCGGTGGACTCCGCCCCGGGCGAGGTAACTATAGAGCACAGCTGCAATATTCTTGGAATGTTAAAAACAAATCAGCAACCTGTGATGCTGCGTGTGTTTATTTTTTTACAATATAAAAATATTTCAATGGCGGCACGGTGGTGTAGTGGTTAGCGCTGTCGCCTCACAGCAAGAAGGTCCGGGTTCGAGCCCCGTGGCTGGCGAGGGCCTTTCTGTGTGGAGTTTGCATGTTCTCCCCGTGTCCGCGTGGGTTTCCTCCGGGTGCTCCGGTTTCCCCCACAGTCCAAAGACATGCAGGTTAGGTTAACTGGTGACTCTAAATTGACCGTAGGTGTGAATGTGAGTGTGAATGGTTGTCTGTGTCTATGTGTCAGCCCTGTGATGACCTGGCGACTTGTCCAGGGTGTACCCCGCCTTTCGCCCGTAGTCAGCTGGGATAGGCTCCAGCTTGCCTGCGACCCTGTAGAACAGGATAAAGCGGCTACAGATAGTGAGATGAGATGAAAAATATTTCAGATATACGCTACCGTTCAAAAGTTTGGGGTCACCCAGACAATTTTGTGTTTTCCATGAAAAGTCACACTTTTATTTACCACCATAAGTTGTAAAATGAATAGAAAATATAGTCAAGACATTTTTCTGGCCATTTTGAGCATTTAATCGACCCCACAAATGTGATGCTCCAGAAACTCAATCTGCTCAAAGGAAGGTCAGTTTTATAGCTTCTCTAAAGAGCTCAACTGTTTTCAGCTGTGCTAACATGATTGTACAAGGGTTTTCTAATCATCCATTAGCCTTCTGAGGCAATGAGCAAACACATTGTACCATTAGAACACTGGAGTGAGAGTTGCTGGAAATGGGCCTCTATACACCTATGGAGATATTGCACCAAAAACCAGACATTTGCAGCTAGAATAGTCATTTACCACATTAGCAATGGAAAGAGTGGATTTCTGATTAGTTTAAAGTGATCTTCATTGAAAAGAACAGTGCTTTTCTTTCAAAAATAAGGACATTTCAAAGTGACCCCAAACTTTTGAACGGTAGTGTAATAGAAAAGTTGACAGGTAGCTTTTGCAAGTTATCACACGGACCCGAGTGTTTTACTGGGAAATCCACCACTCGGAGTTTTCATCCGGGACATGGAGAAGCAAAACCAGAACACAAATCTCGATATTCACTGGTGAGGAAATCGATGAGTGAGTTGTTTTGATGAATTTGGGGACTTCTTGTTTGTGAATGTGTCAATATAATAAAAAGAAAAAAAAAAAAATCACACACTGGCTTGAAGATATGAAGAAGTGTATCTTCTCATGTTGAAAAAGTTGTATTTTTCATACGAAATACATCACAGATCTGAGCGACATGGTGAAATACCGTGACTGAGGTCTTGAAAGTACTGAGCGAGGCCCTCTGGGCCGAGGTCAGTATTCAAGGCCGAGGTCACGGTATTTCACCATACGGACCGACCTTAAGCTGGTAAATAATATATATATATTTTTTTTCTTTACCAAATTCTAACAGAAAACGAGAGCGCCTGAAAGGGAAAACCGAGCCGAGCCGCCATTTTGAATCCTCATTCACGGCTGTAATGCAAATGGCTTCCTCCTCGGTATACAAGTGCACTTCCATGGCAGGAAAAAAACTACATTTTGCCACCTATGTCGTCCCCTATTTATACAGAATTGAGTCATTCAGGCTTCAGCCATGTTTTTGCTCGGCGTTAGCAACAGTTACAGGTTTTTAGCTTTCTCCTGAAATGTTTTCTTTTATTTCTTCTTCCTCAGGGTAGTAAAACTCGCTTTCGCTGTGAACACTGCCGTTATCGCTATCCATGCTGTAAAATTAATGCTATTCTCCTGAGAAATGCTGGCAAAAAATAAGATTTTTGATAATCTTATAAATAAATCTTAGAAAAAAAGATAAATGTTGACAAAAACGCGACTAGGTTTGTTGTTGTTGTGAACGAGCGAGTCGCCAGAGGTCCGTAACCGGGGTCCGTATCGTAGGATATGGACCCGCTCGCCAGCCAATCAGAGCACAGGATTTGGACCGCGAAAAAAATAATTAACAGTTATTCCCTGAAATCGAGTCGTACATGAGCTGATAGCTGACGAGGCATGTAGCAGAGTTGTCTATAAGCCATTATTCGATCCACATTGACTGGATTTTGAGAAATGGAGCATTTTTAATTTTAAATTTTTTTGCAAATTCAATAAATAAAAACTTTATACAAAACGTCCGACAAAATTTCCGCTTAGAATATAAACAAACCGGCGAAATGACAGGAACAATTTGTGAAAAATGATAAATTATTATTACTATTATTGGTTTAAAAAAAGTTCTTACCATCAAATACTTTTATTCCATATTTTGTTGCTTTTCATTTTTATTTTTTAGGGTTTTGTTTTCAAGTCGAGTTTTTATTTCGTCCTCGGTTGGTTCAGCAACACGCGCCGCCATTTTGTTTTTCTCGACTCACGGTACGAGCTGATATCCTAGTAGTAGAGTAGCCAATCAGAGCGCGCGATTGCTCATATCCAGTGAATGTGGAGAGAATAAATCCTGATATTTCTCTCCGATGACGTCACTCCTAGTGTTTTCCTGCTGACTAGATGTGCGTTATCAAAACGGTGAACCAGTTCAAAATTAAAAATATCTTTTGATTAACTTGCCTTTTTTTTCGGTGGATATGTCTCTATAATATAAAGAACATTACACCATGAAGCGGAAATCTATGAAAAGCTGATGATGCTTAAATGTTATTTGCTTTAAGAAATAAATTATGACTGAAAACACAAAAATTCTTGCAAAAAGAATTTCACACTTTTAGAGATTTAGTTGAAATTCAACATCAAATCAGCTGCTTCCTCTCCATCTGTAACTATTACCCCAAAAAAAAAAAAAGTACAGAAGCAAACGTCTATCTCACCCGGTCAATAATTAACACTCTGTATAAACACCATGGCTTCTGGCCAAGACGACGAATCCAGCGTACGAGTTCATGATGAAATATGCAAAATTATTCAAATGCACAGTGACCCCAAGTAGTGAAGGTAAAACAGGACAATGTCCTCCAAAGTAGAGTACGCACTCGTGACTCAGCACATCAGTACTAAACATTCTCACAGCAAAATTCATAATACTTCAGCTCCAAGAATAAACTCTGGAAGAAGTGCATTCAGACCAATCGTAATCATACAATTAAAAAACAAAAAAACACTGATCCGGTTACTTTCTCCAGTTCAGGCTGCTACAAACAGCCGCTTTAAAGGTGACACATGATACCCTTTCTCCACAAGCTGACACGGTTCCCTGAGGGCTGAATGAAATATCTGTCTGAGACGTTCTGGTTAAAATACCACCAGGATAAAAGCCCACAGCTCCTTCTCCCCGTCTAACAGCCCTGGTCAAAACGGCTGATTTGAGGAGCGGTCTGTTCCTTTAAATGATAATGAGATGCTGCTCACTCCACCCCCTTTCCCGCTGGCCAGAAACGTAGCACTTCCCTCATGAATATTCATTCGTAATTCAGGAGTAGAGATGCTCCGATGAGGGGGCGGGATCATTCTAATGAGCTCCTTGTGATCTCGAAAGTGGAGCCGAATCCGAACGGCTTGCTGAAGCTCGTGCTTTCTGAAGCCGGATCGTCCCAGTTCAGAGTTTTGAGTTGGTCGACACTCCAGACACAAATTTATGTCCACAGGGACTGAAAGAGTGAGTTTTTCATAAAACGTCCCCTGAATGGCATCACAACGTCACATTCAGCTCCATTCAACCAGCTCCAGACTTGTAGTTTTTACAACCGCCTTCTCCACACACACACACACACACACACTCGACCCATGTTTTTGTAAATTTTTATTTCAAGTAATCACGTATTTGGGCTGCGAACTCAACACATGCAGGTAACGTCACTGAACACAAATAAGGGCCATAAAATTACAACAAAACGAACCGTTGCATGTGGAGGAAGGTAAACCGATTTGGGATTAATTTCACTAACGGCATGAAAGAAAACTCACAGACTCAGAGCAAAGACAGAGGGAAAGAAAGACAAAGAAAGACAGAAGAAAAGAAAAAGACAAAGATGGAAGGAAAGAAAGAAGAAAAGAAAGAAGAAAAGAACGAAAGAAAGAAGAACAAAGAAAGAAAAAGAACGAAGAAAGAAAGAAGGAAAGAAAGAGACAGAAGGAAAAAGAAGAAAGAAAGAGAGATAGACAGAAAAGAAAGAAAGACAAAGAAGAGAAAGACAAACAGAAGGAAAAAGAAAAAGAACAAAGAAAGACACCGACAGAAGGAAGGAAGGAAGGAAGGAAGGAAGGAAAAACAAAGAAAGAAAGACATAAGGAAAAAAGAAAGAAAGAAAGAGACAGAAGGAAAAAGAAAAAGAACAAAGGAAGAAACAAGAAAGAAACAGACCGACAGAAGGAAAAAAGAAAAAAAAGACAAAGAAAATTGAAGGGAATAAAAAAAATTTCAATCAAAAATGTGAAAAAATAAAATTATGCAATTAAGGAAGACATCAAAGAAACAAACAACTGTTGATGTGAAATCAGAAAACAAAATGAAAAACAAAAAATAGAACCTAAAGGAAATAAAGTAAATCATGAAATGAAAAAAAATTTATTAAATCAAAAAGAAAATAAATGAATAACAATTATATAAAACGAAGTCAATGAAGACATGAACTGAAGTAAATTAAGAGAGGACATGAAATGAAGAAATGAAAAAAAAATGGACGGAAATGAAGGAGAGGAGAGCTGCGCACCTTTCGAGCTCTTCCACGCGTTCCACAGGTCCTCCACACTGATGAGCTGGTCATCACCATGAAAACTGTTGTGCTTGGCTTTGGGGTCGTGGTAGTTCAGGTCCTCCCTCAGGAACTGCAGGAGGAGAACCGAAAACCATTAGATCACAACACCTTCCTGAAAACTGTCTACGGTTTAGAATTATGGACGCATCCAAGCTCCGTGGCAGATATGATTCACATTAAACATCAGGTCAGTGTTGTAGTCGAGTCACTGAACCTCGAGTCTGCGTCCAGTCTCGAGTCCCCAGTGTTCAAGTCCAAGTCATTAAAAAAAAAAACCTTTAGAGTTGAGTCCGAGTCCAGGACTCGGCCCGCACCATGTGACGGTGTCTGTTTCAGCGCCATTAACACAAGTTTATTCCTGAACATGGCGTATGAACAGGTGAACGTGCTTCTCTTTATCAGGGAGTGTGCAGTATTCGGTCAGAGATGGTTGGGAGATGGATGTAAGCGCAGAAGGTGTGTTTATTAATGCAAGTGAAGACGGTAAACGATCTAGAATGGCAGGCAAAATCGTAAAACAGGTCGAGCGAGGCGCAAACAGGCTATCGTAGACTCGGCAGAATCAAAGACGAGAAACAGGAAATCAGGGATTCAGTATACAAGTGCACTTCCATGGCAGGGAAAAACACTACATTTTGTCACCGATGTAGTCCCCTATTTATACAAATAGGAGTCATTCAGGATTCAGCCATGTTTTTACTCGGTGTTTTTGCTTGACCCAAGTTCTACAGTAGGCTAGGCTAGGCCGTCTGCTTTTAATGGAAGTAGCCTAGCCTAGGACGTTATTTTCACGTTATTTCTTGATAAGGTGTTTTCACGTTATTACATGAAAATATCATGAAATAACGTGATAATTTCGTATCATGAAATTACGTGATATGTTATTACATGATAAATATATTGTAAAAACGTGTTAACTTTGTTAATATCTTTTCACGTAATTACTTGATTCTAAGCCAATTTTTTTTGAGTGTGGCAGCAATACGCTTCCGTAGATCATAACTCGAACTCTTGCGATATTTTTTTTTATTCGTTTAAAGATTTAAAAACACTTTTATTTTATTATGATGTGTGGTATAAAGGATTCTGTGCCAAAATACTATTTTGTAAGATGTTTACTTGTGTTAATTTTTTCGAACAAAAAAAAAAAAAGTAAAAAAAAAAAACCTTTTTCCTACCTACCGACCTTATTTTAGTATTTCATGTTACCTGAAACACACTTTTTTTTTTGGCCTCATCACTTCCCTTTCAACTGTTGTGTGGACTAACGAGGTTTTATCTGGACAGGATGTTGTGTAATGTAATACAGATGCCATATGGTCAATTTGAAGATCAAGATGGTGATTTTGAATTAAAGAACAGGCATGTACAATGGGCATTACATATTGGAATTTTTTTTTTTTAAATCAAAAACTATAAGTTCATCTCGGCCTAAATATTTGGGCAGACGCTCCCGCACTAGCCTAGTAAACTAGACCCACCCGCCTAGCGGCCAAAAATATTTTTGCCTAGCGAGTGGGTCTAGCCTCGCACCATGTCAACAAAACACCTCGGGCATCAAATCGTGCCCACCAATCACAACGCAAGGTTTTTGTTTGGATTCTTTGGGCGGGCTTTTGCAGGAGTGACGACAAGGCTGCGCGACGCTGGAGAAAGCGCAACAGGAAAGATGGCTACGGCTAGTGAACAGCGCGCGTTTGACTCCGCTTTGGAATCAGTTTTAGAAGAATTAGACTTGGAGTTTTGGTTGAAACATGAGCAGGAAGAGGCTCTCCGCTCATTCCTTTTCAAGAAGGACGTTTTCGCTGTTTTGCCGACCGGCTATGGCAAAAGTCTGATCTACCAGCTGGCTCCGCTCGTAGCCAAAAGGATGGGGCTAGTTTGTGCAGTACGAAGAATTAATAAACAGCTTTGAAACATTACTTTTTGATTGTTTCTTATTTTCCCGTTATTTTAAATTTAAGGGAAATTATTTCACCAAACACCACTAAATAAAAACTCTCAAAAACAGTTTAAGCAAACCCTTGAAAAACACTTGGAAAAAAAAAAAAAGTGTATGTGGTACAGACTCCAAACTTGTGGTCATTATCTCCAAACTTCTTAATATCTAGAACCTGTTTATTAATTAATACGCATTTTGAAAAATGATTTATTTCAAGGCCTCCCCCACTGCTTTCTGTCGCTCTGACTACGTCACAGTTGCGCTGATTGGTCAGAGCGTTGGCCTATACGCACAGAGACAGTTTGAAAGACAGCGGGTTGTTCCTCCCACCCCCTTCGGAAATGTCTACGGATCGAGGCCAGACTAAATATTCACATTTAGTCTGGCTTGCCAGGCTACTCCCGCGCGGCACATGCCAGCAATCCCCCCCCGTCCCCCTATCATACTTAAACTTTTATCAGAAATATAGATATGATACTATGATTCTCCCCAACATGCTACATTAGATAAGCTAACCCTATTTATAAAAGATACACACTTATATATGACATGTAATTGATATATATATTTTTGGGGGGCGCGCTCGCTCTCTGCCATGCCGATCCTGTAGGCCGCACTGACTCAACTGAAAACTCCGGTCCTCGAGAAAAGAGATAAAAGCCCGCCCACACTGAAAGCTGATTGGCTTATTTTGCTGAGTAACCCAATCAAGATGCTCTTTGTCTGGCATGTGCTACGTGAACAGGCACACAGGCAGTGTTGCCAGATTGGGTGGTTTTAAGTGCATTTTGGCGGGTTTTGAACATATTTTGGGCTGGAAAACATCAGCAGTATCTGGCAACACTGCACACAGTCTCCCTCGCGCACCCCCTCGCGCGCGCACATTCTAAAGGCCAATTTATGCTGACAACCCAGTCCTCGCAGACGGCGTCGCAGATAGCGTCTGCGTAGCCCCCACACCTTCGCAGACGCTCTGCGCGCACCTCCCAAAAATTGTGACCACCGCAGAAGCCTCGCAGACAGCGTCGCAGACAAGAGGGCTCTGATTGGTCCACTCTACATCCGCTGTACACGCACTTCCGCTTCCCTACTTTCCCCGGTCTGGTTTGTTTTCACGACCGCCATTTTTAAAAACACGAGCGAAGATGGAGCAGCACGAAGAGCGGTTGATCGAGGAAGTGAGGAAGTACGTACATCTATACGACTCCAGTTCTAGTCATTATAAGTAACCGGAGGATAAACACTCTACTAACCACACCCACCAACTACTCCTAGCGACTTCGCGCCCCCTTGCGCTGTGGCGGTGAATAACATCGCGCACGCCTATTACTCCCCGCTCAACGATAAATTACAACTGTCTGCGAAAAGCTATCTGCGAAAGCCTTGTCGCACGAGCATGCAGAGGCCTTAAGATGCGTGATGCAGACCTTAATGTTGCGCGCGCACGCTCTTGCTCGCTTCTATCAATATGCAGGAGACTCCCGGAACTTCCGGGAGACTTGGGATGTCTGCGTTATAGGGTGACCACGGATCGTTAATCATAAACCCCCCCCCCAAAAAAAAAATTTCTCAACGGATTTACATCGATCTCAAAAACGATCATTTTGGTCTGAAAAAGTCAGAGATCCGCCAATCGGCGGAAAATTCTCATCCCTGTTAAGCTTGAAGCTAAACTGCATTTAGCTTTCTGTTACTCTGAATATCATTTTTTTTCCCATGGCTGCCAGTTTGTGTGTTTTTTTTCATAATTCTCCCCCAGCTTGGTCTTGACCAGTTCCTGGTCACAAGCTAACCTTTACGGTACGTCTTAGTTTGGGATACTTTTTTCCCCTAATTTAGAGCTCGGAAGATGGCAGCGCGCTGAGTGGACGTATACTAGCTCGCTCCGCTACCCTGTCAACTAAATCCTTCTAAAACATCATATTTGCATGGATGCAAACGGTGCACCTTTTGGCAGATGCCGCCTTTTTCACGGTTGTCTGGGGGACTTGTGCGAATCGTGCAGATCTGATGATTTTTTTTTTTTTTTAGGGGGCGTTGGAGTGTCTAATTATAATTTCATCAAAGTAAATTCTGTATTAAAATTACTAAATAAGCAACTGCCATTACAGTCCATGAAACATAGGAAGTATAAGTATGAGAAGAAAACAGTAAATCAGAAAGCTGCGCACGTAAAGCCAATTGGCTGCACGCCATTATCTGCAGCTGGCTGCACTTCACGCGCAAGGATTTCCATCAGTCCAACGTAAGTTACGTAATTGGCTTTACGTGCACAGCTTTCTGATTTACTGTTTTCTTCTCATACTTATACTCCCAATTCGCAAGATCAGCTAAACGGTCACGAAGGAAAGTCAGCCAAAGTCGAAACAAAACTTTGCAGGCTAAACCGTCCGACTAGGGTTGGGCGGTATTACGGTAAGAAGGTATCCCGAGGTATCCAAAAGTACCAACGGTATCGGTCTCATTACCGTCATTTTAAAAAAATATATAATATCTAAATAAATATGGAGTACATGAGGTCATAATATAAAATAATAAATTGAAGATCATCCCGAATAACTGTGTGATCGTATTTTCACTAATTCTATCAATTGTGAGGGAAGTTGATTTCAGAACCAAGCCCACCTTGATTAAAATGCCAAAGTACAAGTTTGTTAATAATCAAGGGCATAACTCGGGGAAAATTTGCCCAAATTAAACGAAATTTCAATATGCGTATAACTGTCATATAACAAAGCCTTTTGCCAAGCTTTGAGAAATTCGTCCAAGAATTGTAACAGGAGTTCAGAAGGTGAGCACCCTTCCCGGGACGGACGGAAATCGCCATGACAATCCCCCTTCGGGCCAAACGAATGAAATGAGATGGCGGGTTGGACTCGATTACAGGCTTCGAGATGGACGCCCGCGCTCTCGAGTGTGTTCACATGTCTCGTTGTAAACGCTCACTGGCTGTAAGCCATCAAAATGCCAGGTAAGCGTACGGTATAAAATAAACAACGCTGAAGGATTTGTGCTTCCTGTTCTTTCAGTCTCAGAGTCCTGACACGTTAAATTGACCATCAGCCCCTGGATGATGTCAGAGGTTTGTGGCTGACTGCCACTTGTAGGTTTTGGACTGCTTCTTACACCGCGTGTGCAAGAGTTGATCCGTGACGGTGCCCATTAAACAGGATAAACCAGTGTCCAAGCCCAGACTCCGTCAGACTGCTCAGCGGAGCGATTCGGCGTCGGAGAAGCAAAGCGAGTTAATAAAAACACACTACAGAGAAAATACACATCTGCGATCTGAGCGCGTCATCATCAATGTGGGCTTTGCTCATTAATTCTCACCTTCTGCTGTAGCAAGCTGCATTCCTGCAAGAAAACCGACACGCAAACTTTAAACTCCGAGATGAGGTTTTAAACACGTTCACATGCCATGTGTGAGGCAACAGGAGTCGAGCCTGAGTCAGCCTTTGACAAATTAATGTGTCTTGTGGCTGATACGACAAAAAAAAAAAAGTCACGATATTTACATGATACCTACCGGTAAAATGCATCACTCATACTGTATAAAAATTTAGCCGACAAACTGTCGGGCAAAACAAAACTGCTGCATTTTTTTTTTTATAATAAAGAACTGAGTTTGACCATACTTGTATTTAATGCCAGCAAAAATACATTTTAATTTAAAAATAAAAACACTGGTTAAGGAGTCATTTTAAATTAAGGAACTAGTCCAATAGTCAGGATTGGTACTGGGCCAAGATGAGCAAAAAAGGACTGGCAAGATCAACTCTGAGCTCCTGCTCACTTATGTATCCCCCCCCCCGCCGCTCTCGCTTATATCAAAACGCAAGCGATCGAAGGAATAAGACACTTATTATGAATGTTGACGTCAACGAATAATGAACCCTGAAATAGAGCCCTGCACTCCCGCGGGAGTCCCGCGGGACCCGACGCAAAGCAGTGCGGCGCGGGACAAATTTTGAAAGCTCATTGCGGGTGCGGGCGGGAGAGGGAGTGCACAATGCGGGAGCGGGCGGGAGAGGTGATAAGCTGCAGTCCCGCTAACTAAAAACGTGTTTAAAATAAAATTTATAAAATCATATATAATTTGTGCTGGATATTTTATTTGGCATTAATAAAAACATTTTAAGATGCCTAAATTTGCAGATGTGGTCTAATCTCGCGTTCGTTTCCGACTGCTTTCTGCTCTTCCGTGTTTGAGATCTCCGATCATGGCAGAAGAGCAGAGCTCCTCTAGTGAAGCTCACAATGGGTATCTCTGTAAAGCCTCAGCTGCGCATGCCGCCTGGCAACACGCACCCTCGCTCCGTGCGCTAGGTGAAGGATCGGTCAGTGGAGAGCTCAGCTAAGCTCAGCATGTTTAACTCCCCAAGCCAATGACAGGAACTTTCGTGAGAAATAACGCGAACGTCTGCATCATGCGGGATTTGCGGGCGGGAGCGGGACAAAACATGGCAGGCGCGGGCGGGAGCGGGACTGAAAATTCTGTCCCGCGCAGACCTCTACCTTGAAACAAGTAAGTAAAGAGCAGTGTCTCTCCCCAGGGATTTCTAACAGCATCCTGGGAAACTGTCGTTCTGAAATAGCATTTTGCTTCTTGAAATAGCTTCAAAATCCATGCTATATGTTTTGGAAATACATTCAGTCGGTAAACAGGAAGTCGATGTGCGACAGACCTGAAAACGGTACGCATGGTATTGAACCCCAAGCTGAAGCTCGATATCAAATATCAAGTGGCTCTGATTTGTGGTTGCTGAGGAAAAAAGGTGTGTCGGACGGACGGAAAGAGGTAAACCTGCCCCCCCCATTCAGAATGGGGGTATAAAAATACATCAATTGAATATCAGAGGGAGGATGAATGGATGGATGGATGGATGGATCCAACAAATACAAAATGTTTAGGTGTTTTTTTTTAACATATAAAACATGAAATATATGAGAGACTTGAATTATTTACTACGACTGATTATTATATTAGTATAATGTATATTATAGTTATGATTTTATTATATTAGTACAATGTACAGTATATTTATTATATTATATATTTTTTATATTTACAATGCAAGTGATTTCTGTGGTTTTGTGAGTGAGTGATTTTTTTCTAATTATTTATTTATTTATTTATTTATTTTTAAAGCCGTTTCAGCACCTCAGGCAATTTCATGGCAAGAGCATTTCTAAAAGGGCCTGTAATTTATTCATGAATAAATAACACACAAATTACATAAATAAAACAAAAAAAAACAAATGAGATGCTTCAGATACCCATTTAATAAAACCTTCTAAAACTTTCTATGGTGGCACCTTGTTTAAAAACCATCACCCTTAGTACTTTGAGAATAAAAAAATGTTCCCTTTTGGTGTTTAGACCAGGACAAGAAAGTAAAAATACGCTTGACTGTCAGAGATCCGACAGAAATGACATGAAGATGGATCTTCACCCTTGAATAAAAAGCCACGGGTGAGTCCTGAATGGCCGAGACGACACCTGGTACACAGCGCTGGATCACGCCTGGTTTGAGATGAGAATAAGAGTGGGTTATTGACAGCAGGGTTGATTTCATACAATTTGTTTTCAAGACTTCCGTCCGAGTGGGTCTGTCACTTCCTTGAAATATCAGCTGCCAGAACAGATCTGAGGTCAGAGGCTAGGATTTTACATTCAGTGACCTGTGGTTTAGTGCAACGTGTGGTTTTTGGCTGTGTTTAAGTGGTTCAGATTAAAAAATCTCATCTCATCTCATTATCTCTAGCCGCTTTATCCTGTTCTACAGGGTCGCAGGCAAGCTGGAGCCTATCCCAGCTGACTACGGGCGAAAGGCGGGGTACACCCTGGACAAGCCGCCAGGTCATCACAGGGCTGACACATAGACACAGACAACCATTCACACTCACATTCACACCTACGCTCAATTTAGAGTCACCAGTTAACCTAACCTGCATGTCTTTGGACTGTGGGGGAAACCGGAGCACCCGGAGGAAACCCACACGGACACGGAGAGAACATGCAAACTCCACACAGAAAGGCCCTCGCCGGCCACGGGGCTCGAACCCGGACCTTCTTGCTGTGAGGCGACAGCGCTAACCACTACACCACTGTGCCGCCCAGATTAAAAAAATAAATAAATAAATAAAATAAAAGCTTTGTAGTATTTAAGGGGGGAGGACACAGGGCTCAACATTAACTTTTAAACCCACTTGCCCGGGGGTTAATTTCCACTCGCCTCCCCCCAGTATTATCACTTGCCCCCTATTTTGCGAGTACTACTTTTTTTTTTTTTAGGAAAACCATAGAATAGTTGTGAATTGCAACATGAAATGAAGATCCCACACTGAGTTGAAGTTTATTATTAAGTTTGGTTACTGGTTACTTTTTACTTGTAACGGACGATAACAATTTTATCCAAAATAGTTTTTCCTGCCTTAGTTGATTTATTTCCATTTCACATGCGTGCAGCTGTTGTAAAGTTCACTGCGTTTGTGTAGAACTCTCTCTCTCTCTCTCTCTCTCTCTCTCTGACTGTAGGTTCATTACTCGATAATGTAGAAATCATAAAATAGAAATCTATAGCAAAGTTTGTATGAAGAAAACAATAAGGTGCCAAGACTTTTGAACAGTACTGTCTATGAGAATATTTATGTATCATCCACCTCTAGGTTTGAAGGGGGAAAAAAAAAAAAAAAACATCCTGCGTCATGACAGACAGGATAATGTTGGAGTTTAAAATTGTTTAGTGTGTAGGTTCTGGGTGTTTTATACAGACCTGGCAACCTGTAACTGAATCAGTGCAGCCGGTCTGTCATGACAGCAGGTTTGTTTTTTTTGTTTTTTAAACTAGAGGTGGATGATAAATAAATACAAATATTTTGCACAGGGCTGTGCTCCTCTGATAACAGAAACAAGGCTCCAGCTCTCTCTGCTCTTAATCTGTTCTGTTCTTTCAGGATTTATCGCGCATGTCGCTCCTTGTTGAGTTTTTTATGCCCGAGTTGTTTGAAACCAATCTGGGTTTTCTGTGTCGAATAAGGAAGCGGCTTCACCTGTAAGAAAATCAAACACTTTCACGAAGGAGCTGACTCGAATGCGAGCAGGAAAAGAAAAAATAAATAAATAAATAAATAATAAAACGAGATTCTGAACCAAACTCTTCCATCCTCACTTCCGCCTTTGTTTTTGTAAAATACATTTGAAATACAATCGTGAATTTCTCTGGAGTTTTCAGGCTGAGCTCCTCTCTTCGTATTCTTCAACCACTTCGTTGTTCTTGAATCATTTGCTTCCATTTGTTAACATTTTTCTTGATAGCGAAGAGACGGTGATGCCTTTCATCCATTTCTCTGTTTGAAGAAGCAAAAACGGCGCAAAAATTGACCATACTGACGACGGATTAAGCCTTGCTTGAATGAAAGACGGGATCACGTGATGCGTGAGGTCATGCACAAGGTCTATAAACAGTAGGCGTACCGTACTACAACAGCGGGGGGATGGAAAATAACTTGCAAAGCAGGAAATGAAACCGAGACTCAGAAAACAGCCAAGACATGATGGCGGATACGTAGCGAGGGACGCTTTTAGGAACTGAAATAAAAGATCAAAAAGCCTAATTTTTGTGGTGCTAGATCGTAATATATGCTCATTCCAACTTGCATATATTACGATCACCCGAATGCATGTTTCACTTGCCCCGGGCAATCAGGCAGTCCTTAATGTCGAGCTCTGAGACACAGCATGGGTATCAACCAATTAGAAACCTTTCCATACAATCTGCTTCCTCTGTTCAGTCCTGCTTAGTTTGAAATTATTTCCAGTCATAAAACATCATGATACTGACAATATCTCAGAAAAGTGTATCGTGATGTAATTTACTGCAGTCTCGATACATCGTCACAGCTCTATGTCTGAGCAAAAAGAGAAGAATTAACTGAATAGGCTTATATAAACACCAGAATTTGTCACGTGGGGTGTCAGGTGGAGCACTCGTGTACCTGTACAGTATGTAAAACAAACAAACAACGGTCTCACATCAGGACACTCCTTTAAGACCGCGTGTTAAAAACAGCTTAACACCAAAGCTTCAGAGGACAGAAACCGATGACTGCGCATTCGTGTTAAAACAACAAACTGCTGAAAAAGCAAAATAATATGGCTCATGGAGAGAACTTGCGCAACTCAACATCCGTGTTGAGACTCCGAGTAAGAACAGTTTAATTGCAAAAAGTGCAAGAAGTGTGGAGAGAGAGAAAGAGAGAAAGAAAAAATAAGCAACCCATATTAAATAAAGCCGAGCAGCCGGGGGGATACAGAACAGATCCTTCAAATCCTGTACAAATTAAGTGCATTTTAATTTAAAGTCACAAATTCTGACTTCAATTTATTCAGCCAAGTTTAACAACACTGCTTAAGCACTAAATAACAAGCTAGCGTAATAAACAACACGCCTTTGCCTCGATCTGATTCCATCCTTCTTTTTCCAGGTCTGCAAATTAGCCTAATAGTTGGAACAACAACATATTAACGGAGAAATTCAATGCCTTTCAAACGCAGTGTCTCCGAATTACTCTGATCATGGATCAAACCAACAAACATATGAGCATTACATGACCGGCATTCAGCAGACGCGCTCATCCAGAATGGCGTACGACACACCCAGCGCAGCCTGGGGAACGGCTGAAGCTTCGGTGCCTTGCTCGAGGGCACTTCAACCATTCCTGCTGGTCCGGGGAATCGACCCAGCAACCTTTTGAATCCCAGAGCTGCTTCTTTGTCTAACCATTAGGCCGCGGCTTCTCCACAAACCGAGACCGCCTCGAATCAGCACTGCCGTACAGACTACTGTGCAAAAGTCTTCTACAAACTTTGTTACTGATTTTTATTTTATGAATTCTACATTATCGAGTCAAAACATGACAATCATTTTAGAGTTCCAAACGTTCGTTTTTTTTTTTTTTTTCCAGCACAAAAAATTAAACGCTACGGGGGGAAAAAAAATTCTTCTATCTGAGCAGCATATTCCATAAGAGAGCACTTTTCAGATTAAAAAAGGAAAACAATGAAGGCTGCTGGGTTTTGGTGTAAAATGAAGAGGCGAGTGTGACGGTTAAAGTGTCCAGAAGAACTGGGGCTGGTTCTGGAAGATGCTCAGTAAAACCTACAGATCATTTCCGCATAAAACTGCACTCACTGGACCTCAGACTACTATTTTATTTATTTATTTATTTATTTATTTAAGCAAAGGGTCGTCTCACACCAAATATTGATTTTGTTTCATTTATTACAGCTTATAGTATTTATTTATTTTTTTATTAGGGGTGGGGCATTAACGCGCTAATTAAGATTAATTAATTTCAAACAAATTAATTCGTTAAAAATATTCACGCATTTTATCGCAGTTTGCATGCCAAACAACCCGGAACCGTTGTTAGTGCACCGTGTTATGGTGCGACAAATATACTGATGCACACAGTTCCAGTTCAGTGGTTGCGTTAGACTTTTTCATTGTCCGTCATTTTGACGGACAGGGTCGTAAAAATTCCGTCATTGTCCATTATTATCGGTCATTTTATTTTAACTTTTAAATGACGATGTATATAGGCTATAAATGCTATATATTTAATTACTTGTGTTTTCATGGACTCATTTTCATTTAAAAATTAATTCACAGAACAAGCTTGTATTATTTAATCATTTATTTATGTATTTATGATGCAAAAAGATGAACAGAGATTCTGACGTTCGGTCACTTGTGAACCCGTTTTCCCTCCGCTAAAAACATTGCGGCTGTTGTGCCTTAACGGGCATATGAACAATGTTATTTTACAACGTAGCAAGACAATTGCAGTTAAAATATGAACAGTCCACTACAACGGTTTAAGTGACGATCTAATTTGACCTGTTTGCGTGAGCTCAAACCTTCCTTCTGGCCCGCATGGATTTAAATTGGGAGCTCGCTTGTGCATAATCAAAGTCGTCAATGGAGACTGCTGCCGAGGCAATCGTCATTAAATTTTGCGTCTTTGCGTCGGACGGACGACTTCTCATTGACGTTTTAATTTTATTCTGAAGGCTGAATCCGCGCTCTGCTGCGACACTGGAATAACCAGCGCCACTTCAGCCAAAGTTCTGAAGTCGGGAAACATTTCTCGGCTCGGCGGAGCCTGGAACCTGACACGGAAGGTCTTAAATAAAACGAAGTTATGTTTAAATGTTAGTTTGTCTACCCGTGCTCTCATTAAAATGATAGTTCAGCAGATATTCGAGCAGTGATGTTCCTAAGCTTGCTGGGGCAGAATACAATAAATCGACATTTGTTTCATTTTAAAAACAAGAAAACAACTAGCCTAAATGAGCGCTACTGTACAGGCAGGGAAACGACACAAACAACCCAATGCATCTCTTTTTTTAATAGCAAAAATGACGCGTCTTCTGCAGAGAAGGGAAACATTAATACAGCTCACTGTGCTAGTGGTTAGAAAAGTCCTAGCGCGGTCAGGAGCGCGATGGGGGGAACAGCCTTGCGCAGTGGCTACGGTGTATACATGAGCAGCCTCGACTGCCGCAACGTCGGCTCAGATTGAAAGTGACGGCAGTGAAGACTATGTATACTGTATGTAAGAAAACTCTGCCACAACTTGCCAATCATTTCAATTGTGTGTTTCATTATGTTTTATTATTAGGCTACTATTGTTATTGGCAATGGTAACGGTAAACATCCGTCAAAATGGCCGACGGCCTTCAGATTTTTCTGTCATAGCTAAAAAAAATCCGTCAATGACGGACAATTGTCGGTTAACGCGACCTATGTTCCAGTTACAGCAATGGAGCTTGAAAGCGCGCCGGGTCTGCTGGACGGTAAATTTATATTCAAAAACGACCCGATGGAACTGTTGATAAAACCACGGTTTATTGCAAACTGTGCAGAAAGGAGTTTGCTCATCACAGAAGCTCGTCAACTTTATGGTACCGTTTAAATGCCGAGCATGTCACCGCGATTACTGAAACAGCTGCAGCTCGAGGTAGCGATTCTGGTCAGCAGTGCAAACTTGAAGAAATGGCTGGATTCCAGAAGAGAATGAGCAGGGCAACGTCGGAAAATTGAACGAACACGCTGGCCAAGTGGATTGCCCTGGACTGCAGACCGCTACCGGTGGTAGAAGACAAGGGTCTACGAGATGTATTGCAGAATGCGGCGTGTGATCCACACTGCAAAAAATAAAAATCTTAGGACGTTTATTTGTCTATTTTCAAGTCAAAACATCTAGCCACCCTTATTATAAGACATAATTGCCCAACAAGCAAAACCTCATTTAGCTAGAAAGGCTAGTTTTTAGACAGTCCATCTTGGAAATCTTGTATAGACAAAATGTCTTGAAAAAGTCTTATTTGGAGCACCTTTGAAAATAAGTTGTTTTTTTTTTAAAACAAGTAAGTACATTTTGGACGTTTGTCAAATGCAGTTCATCTTGTTTCAAGGAAACAAATAAATGGGAATAAATGAATCTTACTGAAATCTTTGAATCTTTCACTACAATTCAACTCCACCTTACATATCCTACGTTTACTGCGACTGTTTTCTCAGGGCGTATTCACACCTACGTTGTTTGGTCCGGACCAAACGAACCAAATTTCCCTTGGTCCGGACCTTTTGGGTTGGTCTGAATACAAACCACCGAACTCTGGTCCGGACCAAACAAGCGGACCGAGACCGAGCTGCAAGGTCGGACTCGGTCCGGACCAAAGGAACCCTGGTGCGGATCTTTTGGAGGTGTGAAAGCAGACCGGACCTAATCTGACAGTTTTGCTTTTTTGTACCTCGGGAGCTTCCGTTGTTTGTCGAGCATTATGGGAAACAGAGTCTTGACACTCCACCGCAAAGTGCAAACACTGTTTCGGTTGTCAAGGGAACCTTACAACAGTCGTTCAGTCATTCAGACCAGTGGTAGGCTAGACTACAGAGTACAAAAAATGAGTAGGGGGCAAACGTGGGCCGAGGAAGAAACGCGCACCCTTGTGGATATATGGGCAGATGTCCACATATCTGAGCTTTTGGAGAGAACACACAAAAATGCCGACGTGTTTGCTGTATTCAGTGAGAAAATGAAGGAGAAGGGGTTCACGCGCTCCCCAGAACAATGTCGGCTAAAAGTGAAGAAACTCCGTCAGACCTACATTAAAATCAGGGACATTCTTTCAAAAAGTGACGGTACTAGCGACGCAAAAAAGAAATTCATCTATTACGATGGATAAGGCGAATATCCCGACACGTACCTCCTCCGTCTTGCGTGAAGAGCCAGAACTGTCGCAACATGACGTGCGCTCATCAGCGCTATCCTCCGTAGCCGCCTTGCCCTTTGTCGTCGTCGTTGATAAATTACTTGTACAACAGCATAGTAATCGCACAATTGTGAAAACAGTAAAAACCGGAAAAAAAACGTATAGCTTTGATGACATTAAAAAGAATAACAGCACGGAAAGCCTCCATGACTACTTTTGAACTTAACGCTTTGTGCGCGTGTCGTCTCTGACCAATAGCTGAACGACCTCAGGGCGCATGGCTTTGTTGACAGATTTTGGTCCGCTTACTAAAATGTACAGTGTGAAAGTGAACCGCACCAAAATGAAAAAAAAAAAAAAAAAAACAACTTTTGGTTCGGACCAAAGCAAGTGAACTATCGAACTATCCTGGTCTGAATACACCCTCAGTCATTCAGATTGAGCTCCTTCTAGATGCTGTACAGACTCTAGACCAGACAAGTGCCTTCAAAAAGGCTATGAGTGAGTGGAGGGCGTTTTACTGAGGTCTTTTTGGAATGCTGTGAGTTAAGTTCAGTGGTTTTTTTTGTTTGTTGTGCCTGATCTTGTAAACCCCTCGTACACATGAATAGTCAGTGCCCCCAAAATGCACTGTTGCTTTGGTGTTGTGTAAGCACTGTAAATCAAAATGCGTAGACTCTTTTTTTTTTTTTTTTTTTTGGTGCCTGAGGTCCTGGGGAAGTGGAATCTTAAGAGATGTTTTAATGTTTGAATGTTGAAATGGGAAAAAAAAAAAAAAAAAAACTTGTTGCAAGATAGTCTCTGGTCTCATATCTAGAGTATTTTACTAATTACAGGTCACAAAAGGAGAATCTTTTAAGCTAGCAATGCTTAGTTGTAGAATTTAACAATCCTAATATTAGTATATTTATCTTAAATTCAGTTTTTACTGCTAAGACTTTGTCATGAATTGAAGTGAAATACCCTTAAAATGAAATCAATAAACATGACTTGAATGGCTAAATGTAAGTAGTACGATCTTGTTATAAGAACTATTTTGATTATTTTGAGTTAATCAGATCTCGCATAATAAGTTGCCCAATCTTATTTTGGAATTATTTCATCTAAAAACCGGTTAGATTTTTCATCTTACTTTAAGAAATCTTACCAAGTCCAATTTGACTAGTTCCACTGGCAGATTTTTTTCACCCGATTCAAGCAAATATGCTTTGTTTTAATCTTTTATTTCTTATTTTTGAAAGGCCATTTTTTGCAGTGCAGAAGGTAACAACTAAAATGGTTAGTAAAATGGCACTGAAACCTTAGTCTCTTCAATTCTGGACAGGGACCTTACCTTTGTTTACTACTGCAAAATGAAATGCAATTTATTGTTTACAGCCGTTAAATGAGCTTGAATCTAAAAATCATGTCTGTGTATTATTTGAACTCTTCACATATTATTTAGTTACATAAAATAAATGTTGCTTTTGGGGCAAATACTGAAGTGCAATTAATTGAGATTAATTAATTACAAAGCCTGTAATTAATTAGATTAGTTTTTTAATCTAGTCCCACCCCTATTTTTTTTTTAAATGTTGAAACATTTAATTTCATTATTTTTAAGCCGTTTTTGGCCGACAGCGTTTCTTTACATGTGCCTAAGACTTTTGCACAGGACTGTACAACGTCAGCTGTCTTTCCTCGGACATCCCATCAGCCGGCAGGAGAAAGACCTGGTACAGCAGGATCAGCTGTATGATCGACGACATGGTCAGAAATCCAGCGATCTTCAGTAAGCGTCTCAACCAAGAAATTCAACTCTATGAGCGTGAATCGTGTAACGCTGCCAAGGACAGAGCTGTATCGCGGTCTGTGGTTAAAGCAGATACGCAGAACCTTTATTTTTAAATACATTTCTGAGTGGATAGTCTCTCCATCCTTGACTCTTGTATGCTGCATAAGTGGGAATAAAAAATATATATATTTTTGAGAGTTAAAAATCGACATTCGAGCTGACCCGCTCAGCCAGCCAGCCCTGAGCGCGTGACGTCACAGCGGTAACTGGTTTTAATGCCGAGGTCTTTTACAGCTATGGACCAAAGTCATATAAATAAAAATTTATGCTGAAAGTAAGAAATACCGTTACCGACTCGCTCAACTAAGACTGATTAGACTTCGTTGATTGTGGGTTGACTCTCATTAAAACAGGATGGGTGTTATAACTTATGCAACATACAGTCTATGTACATGCATGCATTTTCACTGATAAAACGTAAAAGGCTAATTAAATAATCAGATGAACTGAGAATCACATTCTGAAGCAAATTAAATAATCTTATACCGCTAACTTAAACACACAATACAAGTTACATGGATTAATCTAAACGCAGGTAAACAACGTGTTTTTGTTGTTTTTATCCAAGCGAGAGTCGGAGCTTACCCGTCTGTGTTCTCACTTCTTGAAGGCCGACACTTCTCACTTCTTGAAGTTTTGAAACAGTCTGACTTTCAGTTCGTTCAGTTCTCCATTCATTCGCTTCTTCCACGTAAGGGCGAGATGGCAGCAATATCCAGTTTAGAAATCAGACGGCTGCGCCACTCATTCTCTCCATACTGTGTACTCCGCCATTACTGCTCGGCTCAGGCAATTACTAAAACCCGGGACGGGACATCACCGGTTTTAGCAACAACTGCGGGGAGGTCACTGCCCGAGCGATAATATGTCCCGTCCCGTTCCATCCCAGGTTTTACCAACAACCCTCGGCTCATGCTCTGGGAGGACTGGTGCAGCTGAACTTACTTTAAAAAAAAAAAAAATACTTTCCTTTTCTTGTAGTTTTCTTTAATTGTTGATACTGCACTCTCTTTCAACACGGGCTTATACCCAACGCTCCTCAACAGATCAGAGGTCTCGTACGAGTCTTCAGTAAAATGTGCAGAGCAGAGGAGAGACCACTTCGTAGGCGCCCAATGTGCCCGTGAACTTCTCGCAAAACGCATCCAAATCTTTGCAGTTTGAACATTCTTGGGCCGTGAATGCAGTGTAAATCCACCTTCTGTCATGTTGCTGCACCGGCCAGCAACACATCTACGTGGCATGGCAATAAATTAGCTCAAAATGGAGGATCGGAGTTGCAGTCAGCTCTGTGTTTAGTATAGCGGAAATGGCGATGAGACCGATAGACTTCCTGCTGTGACGTTACGGACGTCAAGGTCATTCATTCAGACCGCTACCTATATGAAATCACTTTAATCATAAAAATTACTATATTAGATTTATTGTTAGGGCGGCACGGTGGTGTAGTGGTTAGCGCTGTCGCCTCACAGCAAGAAGGTCCTGGGTTCGAGCCCCATGGCCGGCGAGGGCCTTTCTGTGCGGAGTTTGCATGTTCTCCCCGTGTCCGCGTGGGTTTCCTCCGGGTGCTCCGGTTTCCCCCACAGTCCAAAGACATGCAGGTTAGGTTAACTGGTGACTCTAAATTGACCGTAGGTGTGAATGTGAGTGTGAATGGTTGTCTGTGTCTATGTGTCAGCCCTGTGATGACCTGGCGACTTGTCCAGGGTGTACCCCGCCTTTCGCCCGTAGTCAGCTGGGATAGGCTCCAGCTTGCCTGCGACCCTGTAGAAGGATAAAGCGGCTAGAGATAATGAGATGAGATTTATTGTTAACGCTTACAACTATTCCTGTGCCATTCTTGAGGTCTCAAGGCGTTTATAAACGAATATATGCGTATATGCTTTAAAGTCGCCTCGTTTCTTCGATTTTGTATGAGATGGAGCTGAGGGAGATATGATCAGTCTGAGGAATCATTTGAGACGGTGGTTCAAAAGTCAAAAAGTCCCTTCCCACGCCATGTGGCGCATAGGGCGGCGCCGATCTCCGTTTCTGTAGCCCTCGGCCTCTCACCTATTACATAGCCAGGGTTACAGTGGGGGGCGGGTCCGCTGGTAACCACGAGAGTTTGACTCCCCACTCGCATCCGTATTGCAGCGTGCCTTGCCAGATGGCAGTAGGTACCATTTTTATGATGGTCTTTGGTACGACCTGACCGTGAGTAGAACTCGCGATTTACCGATCGAGAGGCGGACACGCTAACCACTAGGCCAACTCGCCGGTACAAATGGTTCAGTTGACCAAAAACTGAGAAAAATCTCACCTTGGAATTTAAATCACAGCTTCGAGCTGAAGCTACATGGCCGTCTGTATGGCCATTACTGAGCCAAATTATAATAAAGCACCAAGTTGTCACTTTGGTCGTGCTAGAAAATCCTTAAACGGTCAGGTGTAGCATCAACATCCTGACACGGACACGCTAAAGATGAAGCAAGGATCAGAGAATGAACTGAAGAGCGACTCAAAAACCTTTCTCCTAGAAAGAAGCAGATCTCAGGACGGTCCTGAGCGCAGATGGGGGGGAAAAGCTGGCTGAAGTAAGACGACACTCCCCCACAACATACTGCTCATAGGGCAAGAAGCCAGGAGAGGCACTGGGCCCTTCACATGCAGATCAGGTGGCTCGACACGCCCAAAGGAAACCCACTGGGGGAGTTATGGATTTCCCAAACAGCACAGACATGGGGGATGTTTTTCTACTCGGAGCTTTCCTAGTTATTTTTAAACAAACTGGTATCGGTACACGTTGGAACACTTCTCTCTTTTTAATAATAAGCCGGGGTGCCAGGCAGTGAAACGCTGCCAAATTTGTCAGGGATTATCAGAGGTGGACAGTAACGAAGTACATTTACTTGACTCCTGTACTTAAAGGAACAGTCCACCGTACTTCCATAATGAAATATGCTCTTATCTGAATTGAGACGAGCTGCTCCGTACCTCTCCGAGCTTTGCGCAACCTCCCAGTCAGTCAGACGCGCTGTCACTCCTGTTAGCAATGTAGCTAGGCTCAGTATGGCCAATGGTATTTTTTGGGGCTGTAGTTAGATGCGACCAAACTCTTCCGCGTTTTTCCTGTTTACATAGATTTATATGACCAGTGATATGAAACAAGTTCAGTTACACAAATTGAAACGTAGCGATTTTCTATGCTATGGAAAGTGCGCACTATAATGACAGGCATACTAACACCTTCTGCGCGCTTCGGCAGCGCACTGATATCTGAGCTCCGTATCAATGCGCTGCCGAAGCGCGCAGAAGGTGTTAGTACGCCTGTCATTATAGTGCGGACTTTCCATAGCATAGAAAATCGCTACATTTCAATTTGTGTAACTGAACTTGTTTCATATCACTGGTCATATAAACCTATGTAAACAGGAAAAACGCGGAAGAGTTTGGTCGCATCTAACTACAGCCCCAAAAAATACCATTGGCCATACTGAGCCTAGCTACATTGCTAACAGGAGTGACAGCGCGTCTGACTGACTGGGAGGTCGCACAAAGCTCGGAGAGGTACGGAGCAGCTCGTCTCAATTCAGATAAGAGCATATTTCATTATGGAAGTACGGTGGACTGTTCCTTTAAGTACACTTTTTGAGTATCTGTACTTTACTTGAGTATTATTTTTTTGGAAACTTATGACTTTAAAAAGATCGTACTTTTCACTCCATTACATTTCTATCAAGGTCCTCGTTACTCGTTACTATGAAGCAGCTTTAAAAGTGGATGGTTTTGTCTTTTCTTTTCGAAAACGTGATTGTTTTATCGCAGGTGACACTGAAAGCCGATCAGTAATCACTAGGGTCGCGTCACGTCCATAGACTGGATAAAATCAACATCAGTGATTTCCCAGTAGCATTATTTAACACGATCAGTCGATGGCAGAATGGAAGGAGGCGGTTCTTCTGAGGAACGCACACACACCCATGGCCCATGAACCCATGTTTCGGTTTTCTAAAAGGATTAAAGATGCGTTTCGTTTTAAATGTTTGCCAAAAACAAACCACATCACGGCCTACAAAAACTCGCCGCCCGACCTGCGGAAGCGTATTGAGGTCTGTAAACGTTTTATTCCAAGAGAACGCTTGCAACGAAGTTGTCTGTGCTTTTAGAGCTAGCGATAACGTTGCAATAGCTATGCGGTCTGGTTAGTCAAATGACTTTCTATGGATTTTCCCGCCAAGTTGCCGTAGCCTTGTCCACGGCTAACATTTACACATAGCTAGTTAACTTGGACACTGTTAGTTAGCATGTAAAAACGGCGTTACGCTAACATGAATAACGTGAACTTATCTGAAGTCCTTCCAGAAATGCATTCTAGCATGTAGAAATCTTTCTTTTCTAGTAGCGTTCGCTACCCAATATGATTATGAGTTTGAAAAGAGTTTGCTAGCGTCAGGTGGAGCTTCACTGACGAGCTAGCTTAACGTTAAAGTGCATATCCTGGACCAAATTCATGTTTTTTTTTTTTTTATATGAAAGTATGTCCCTTTACACACTCATCCAGAAGGGTAATTTTGCACAAGGCCGTCTGTCTACAGCAGAAAAAAATAAAATAAAGCGCATCTGGAAAAATCCCAAGCGAGTCTGGAGCCAGATTTGTGACGTCACGTGCGGAAGCGCCAGCAGGCTGCGAGAGCTTTGCACGGTTTCAGTGCACAGCCTGTGTAGACCAAGTTTAGCAGCGAGCGATTTTGCATTGAAATATGGAATTGTCACCTTCAGCTTCTAAACCCATGGATTCATGCATCAATGCTCATCTAGCTATTGTTACATAAATCATCTCATCTCATCATCTGTAGCCGCTTTATCCTGTTCTACAGGGTCGCAGGCAAGCTGGAGCCTATCCCAGCTGACTACAGGCGAAAGGCGGGGTACACCCTGGACAAGTCGCCAGGTCATCACAGGGCTGACACATAGACACAGACAACCATTCACACTCACATTCACACCTACGGTCAATTTAGAGTCACCAGTTAACCTAACCTGCATGTCTTTGGACTGTGGCGGAAACCGGAGCACCCGGAGGAAACCCACGCGGACACGGGGAGAACATGCAAACTCCGCACAGAAAGGCCCTCGCCGGCCACGGGGCTCGAACCCGGACCTTCTTGCTGTGAGGTGACAGCGCTAACCACTACACCAAACCACTAGACACATTTCAAACAAAATGTAAAAATGGCACTATAAATACTACCATACTATCAAAATCTAGCCTACTCCACAAAGAAATTCACTCGAATGCAAATTTTAGCACGACCAAAATACACTCACTAGTAATCTTTCACTTAAAACCTCAAAACTCTATCATCAAAATCAATCACTTTCCAGATAATTCACTTGCAAACAAATTCAAAATAGCACCAAGACTCTCCCACACTATTCAAATACACCCAAACACATTCTCCGTCATGCAAAATTTCACTAAACGCTTTCGAAGTTACAGGGCTCGACATTAACAGTAGGCCGATTGCCCGGGGCAACCATTCAAATGGATTCGGACAACCAGACTATCACAAATGCTTGCCCGATCAGGCAACTACCCAAATATGTCAACTTGCATGAAAAACGATGTTTATTCATTCATATTATGATGAAATTCCATCACGATTTGCGATTGTTTGACTCGGAAAGACCGCGTCCATGTTATCATTACGGGATGTTCAACAACTAGCGGAATTCACATTTGCACATCGCGGGCTCGCAATGCAGTTTCCCATTGCTAATAATTATCGCGTAGTGCATATTCAGTGTTCTATTCAGACCCTCCAGGATTTCACGATGTTGCGATTTGCAACTTCAACGCAAATTCAACCAATCCCCATGAATTCACGGCGGTGTTGCAATTATATCCAATCACTGCAACTTTCCTGCGAATTTGACCAATCGTTGGCGTCATCTTGAGGTGACGTCGACAAACTACCTTCCGCCTTACTTCCGTGTATACGTTCAAGAGAAGCAGCATGTGCGCAGTGTTGCCAGATTGGGCGGTTTCAAGTGCATTTTGGCGAGTTTTGAACATATTTTGGGCTGGAAAACGTCAGCAGTATCTGGCAACACTGCACGATGTGCAAGTGAGCGTTTATATAGGCTTAAATTCTGTTACTAAAAGTGTGTTGTTTACAGTGAAGCACTGTGTGCACTTTACATTATTTTTTTTTTACTTAATACAAGAAATTAATGGATGCCAACATTTTTGCCAAAATAGTATTTTATTTTCCATCGTTTAGGCAGCTTCAGCATCATACTCAGAGCCTAATCTAGGAATTTGAAAATAGGGGACCGATCCCTCACTAGTTGTAGAAACAGGGGACAGAAAATATTAACATGGGTAAAAATATCCCTCATTTGTTCCAGTTAGTGGGGACAGAAAAATAAGTAATACATTGGTAGATATTTTCAAGAGTACATCTATAAACAGAACAGTTTTATTAATCTTTACTTTTAGAATATCATGAACATAATACTAAATTGAACTTTCAACAAGAAACATTAAATGAATTACTCAAAAAAAAAAAACTAGGAATCATGTAGAATGTGTAAGATTACCAGGACTACAAAAATGCAGAAAAATAGGCTTTACTTATCCAAATGCACCTGTTGGTTCAAAAGTTAAAGTGCAGAGAACCTCACAGCACAACATGAAGTTACCTTAAAATATAATATAAATGCCTCAGCTTTCATGTAAGAAAAAAACACTATTAATACTAGTACTGTGTGCAGGCAGTCTCTCCTGAAGACTAAATTAAACAATAATTATAAACTAATAAAATAAATGGCTCAGGCTTCATAGAAGAAAAAAAAACAATTTGAACAGAATCTCACAGTATGATGCTGAAGCTGCCTAAACAATGGAAAATAAAATACCATTTTGGCAAAAAATGTTGGCATCCATTAATTTCTTGTATTAAGTAAAAAAAATAATAATAATGTAAAGTGCGCACAGTCCTTCACTGTAAACATAACACACTTTCAGTAACAGAATTTAAGCCTACATAAACACTGACTCACACATCATGCAATGTTGCCAGATACTGCTGACGGTTTCCAGCCTAAATATGTTCAAAACCCGCTAAAATGCACTTAAAACCGCCCAATCTGGCAACACTGCGCGCATGCTGCTTCTCTTGAACGTATACACGGAAGTAAGGCGGAAGGTAGTTTGTCGACGTCACCGCAAGACGACGCCAACGGTTGGTCAAATTTGCGGTGATTGGATAGAATTGCAACACCGCCCTGAATTCACGGGGATTAGTTGAATTTGCGTTGAAGTTGCAAATCGCGAAATCCTGGAGGGTCTGAATGTTATGTTTGGATGAGACAGAACGATATGCCGTGTGCTTTTGGGTATTTTTAAAACACTTCACACGATTGGTTGAGATACACTGTCTTCCGGTTCAGTGACCAATGATATAATAGTTCACAAAACTGTTTTACCCGCTAAATAAACCATTCGGAATACTTCGGTCCTTTCCGATATTTTCCGATTGGTGTGTAAACAATGCTATATTTACCACAGTGCTTGCTAGCTGGTGCTGACAAACTGATATGCACAACTACACGCTCTCTACTTATAAATGCGCGACAAAATGAATAGATACGAGATATCACTCTCGCGCCCAAAAAGTGGATGTGCGACAGACATAAAAAAACGCGTATTATCGCGTATTACGCGCCCTAGATTAGGCTCTGATACTGTGAGATTCTGTTCAAATTGGTTTTTTTTTCTTCTATGAAGCCTGAGCCATTTATTTTATTAGTTTATAATTATTGTTTAATTTAGTCTTCAGGAGAGACTGCCTGCACACAGTACTAGTATTAATAGTGTTTTTTTCTTACATGAAAGCTGAGGCATTTATATTATATTTGAAGGTAACTTCATGTTGTGCTGTGAGGTTCTCTGCACTTTAACTTTTGAACCAACAGGTGCATTTGGATAAGTAAAGCCTATTTTTCTGCATTTTTGCAGTCCTGGTAATCTTTTATATTGGTAAAGTTGTTTATAGGACCATTTCTCAGGCCCACTTTACACGGGGACGGTCTGAAACAAAAACGCAAAAGTCCGTTTTCGTTCTCACTTTTTTCCGCGTCTACACGACCGTTTTCAAGGAGGAAATCTGCGTCTATACGGTGACGCATAAATGTGTGGAATTCAATTGGATGTGCATGCTAGGCGGCTAGGTGGTGCTGTGAAAGACCTCCGCTATGTCTGCACGCATGCGCAACGTCTTCCGTCTTGTCTGATCTGCACATCTGCGCCGCGAAAACTTTGACTACTCTGGCTATGGTAAGTAAGAAAGTAAGTAAAAAAGTAAGAGCATGCTATACCCGCCTCTGTTCATTAACGGTATATGTGCAGATTCGGTATAGATGTTCGAAGGACTCCTGGACGTTTATTAAAGCTGCCAGAGCAGCTTGAAGGTCCGTTGGATCGATGTAATCAGACATGCTCTTACTTTTTTACTTACTTTCTTACTTCCCGGGCTGGCATATACAGTATATGACATATGTATGACGTAAACGCGTACCCGACGTGAGCAGATCCGAGCAGTTTCGCGTATTGGGTAGTTTAAACGGATATGCAACGGGGGCTGTTTTTAACTTATCCACTCTGGAAGGCGTTTTCAATTTTTTCCATTTTTCAGCCTCGGAAACGCCGTCCCCGTGTAGACGAAAGGCACTTCCGATAAAATATTTAGTCGTTTTTACCCGACAGCGTCCTCATGTAAACGGGCCCTCAGTGTATTTGTTTTTTTTAATCAATAGTTTTTCAGTAATAACTTAATATTTAACATATCACTCAATTTTAATCATAAAAAGAGAAAATCGCAACAAATTTCTCGCAACTTTCACTTCCTCCCGCAATGTAATCGCAACAAAAACCTAAAAAAAAAAAAACACCGCAACTTTCATCGCAATTTTTTGGAAAACGCCCCGCAACATCAGACATTTTAGCCCACAACAATCACAGAAAAGGCCCGCGGAATCCTGGGAGGACTGACTATTGGTATGTCCTTCACTACATGACTAATTACCGCATTACTCGCACGGGGCGCTAGCGTCAATACTTGTTGATGCAGACAGCGTCTGAGAAGGTTGAATAATAAATAAAAAAAATAATAATATGTAATATTTGGGCAACCATGTTCTGAGTTCGGGCAACCAGATTTCTACAAATGGTTGCCCGAATGGGCAACCATGTCTCAAAGTTAACGAAGAAACCCTGAGTTGTACAGTTTGTTTCTGAAATGGTACGGAAGAAGAGTTTAATTTCACACTCAAATGTCCATTATATTCTGATTTAAGGTATCTTTACCTTAAAATGTGTAACTGGCTGGTCGAACATTTGCTTATCTACGGAAATTCATTCCCCCATGCAGCCTGGTATTTGCATTCATATTTTTGACGTTTGGTATTTGTTTTAGTGGCCATGATGAACAGGGCCGTAGCCGGCATTTTAAAAATCCCCGAAGTCTGTGATGATTTTCGACGTATTTAAACGAGAGGGGTGAATTACACATCACACACGACATCTATTCCTGAAATTACTTTTAATGGTGTTTGAACTGAATATCATCAGTTTTGAAAAAAAAAAAAAAAAATCATGTATGTGGCAAGAGTAAGAATAATTTAAGCTTGTTTAATGGTTTGATCTGGCCCAAGCAATGATGACAAAACTGTGCTGCTTCAAAAACGTAAATTTAACAGCTTCATGAACGTGCGCTGATGGTGACCATGAAAAAAACGTGCCTCCTGCACTGCGTTCCTCCCCCGAGTCATGCGCTCATTCGCTTTTGTGTTCTTGGTCTCAGAGCCGTGCGCACGAAACAGACACAGAAGACAGAATCAACGTTTAACATAATTAACAATGCACTTTTTACAGAGACGTTTTAATGTTATTCTTTTTTTTTTTTTTTAAATCCAGTTGAATATTTAGCGTACAAATGTATTTTCAGCTCTTAAAAATGGCCAAGGTCTGGACCACGGTGGCCTCAGAGCTGGCTGCGGCCATGCTGATGAATGACTGCTTGTAAAAAATGTCAGACAGCCTGAGTGAATCTTGCATTACGGAAATGACTGTCGTTCTGTTCGTTGATTGGTTAAAAATCAGTTGACGTCAGCAGGAGTTTCTCATACAATTCTGATTGGACATAATCGGGAGCATTTTTAACTTTCCCAAAACTGGGAGATTATCCAGTTTTTAACAAATACGATCAGGAGGCGGAGGCTAAAATCGGGAGGGTTGGCAAGTATGAGTACTGGTGCACTTTAAACAATTCCATTCTTTGTACATACGCTACCGTTCAAAAGTTTGGGGTCACCCAGGCAATTTTGTGTTTTCCATGAAAAGTCACACTTTTATTTACCACCATAAGTTGTAAAATGAATAGAAAATATAGTCAAGACATTTTTCTGGCCATTTTGAGCATTTAATCGACCCCACAAATGTGATGCTCCAGCAACTCAATCTGCTCAAAGGAAGGTCAGTTTTATAGCTTCTCTAAAGAGCTCAACTGTTTTCAGCTGTGCTAACATGATTGTACAAGGGTTTTCTAATCATCCATTAGCCTTCTGAGGCAATGAGCAAACACATTGTACCATTAGAACACTGGAGTGAGAGTTGCTGGAAATGGGCCTCTATACACCTATGGAGATATTGCACCAAAAACCAGACATTTACAGCTAGAATAGTCATTTAGCACATTAGCAATGTATAGAGTGGATTTCTGATTAGTTTAAAGTGATCTTCATTGAAAAGAACAGTGCTTTTCTTTCAAAAATAAGGACATTTCAAAGTGACCCCAAACTTTTGAACGGTAGTGTAACTTTCACACTTTGTTCACATCCCTGGGTGGAGATCATTGTGTGGGTTGTATATGAAGCAATAACAGACATGTCTGGGAATTTTATGTCCAGGTTGTCAGTGAACTTCTGTGATTATGTTTGATTCATGAGGCATCAGAGATCTCTATCAGTCTCAGAGAAGGGTGTGTCCGTGACGCACGCAAAAAAAAAATTTCCAGTCCGACAATACACACCTAATTTTAGTACAAGCTGGGAGCTGTGCGGCTTTTAACGGTTGTTCAAAAAAAATAATAATAATAAATCAAACTGTGATGACTGAAATCTGATGCTGGAACAGTCGTAACATCCCAGACGTCTATTCTCTGGGGGGGAAAAAAAAAAAATGCTCAGCATCTGTACTAAAAGAGTGGCAGGGATCTCTGGCCTGTTATCTGAAAGCGAAATCTGAATCTGAAATACAATCTAATCTATATAGAACCCCTCTCATGGTCATCGAGTCCTACTTTTAGGTTTATTAGAACCCGGACCTTCTTGCTGTGAGGCGACAGCGCTAACCACTACACCACCGTGCCGCCTACATAAATCCAGGGCTTTGAACCGGTTCAAGGAACGAAAACGAAAACCGGGAACTTTTTCTATTTCACATGGAACAGAAACGAAACCAGAAACTTTATTATTTTTTATGTTCCGGAACAGAAACGCTTATTAAAAATAATGGTAACCGGTTAATACCGGTTTTTATTTCGTTCCTCAAAGTTTCCGTAGCCTACAAATAAAAGTCATTCTTCTCCTGCGCAAGTTTCTATGACCCGCTGGGGTTCACTTCTTGTGTGACGTTCGCTGACTGAATGGAGAGAGCGGGAAGGTGGACTACTATCACGTCTCCACGTGATAAAGTGAGTAAGTGCATTACTGAGTGTTTGAGCAAAGAAGAGCCTGAACGTTGCAACCTCCCTATTGGCTGTTTGTAAAAATGTATCAGTTGTTGCCCTTCCCACGGGAATCATCGCGGACTCGAGAGACGAGACCTGACGAGTTAGTTCGCTGGTAGCAGAACAAAATGTCTGGACACAAATCGGGTTTTCAGAAAAGGAAAGAAAATAAACGGAGGGTCGAAAATACAAAAAAGGAGGCAGAAAATGCAAAATGAGTTTTAAGGTAGGACAAATGGTTACTTTTCTGAGGCAGCCCGCCGTGGCTGCCTGCAGGCTTATTTATTATAGCCCATTTAGTTAAAATAGTTGATATAAAATGTTTATAGTTATGTGATGGTTGTCCTGATTTAGACTGGTGGGGTTTTTTTTTTTGGGGGGGGGGGGGGGGGGGGGGTTGCGCGATGTTGCACCCGGGTCCAGATTAGGGCAGAACCGGCTCTGGCTACATTTCAGGTGTAGTTTGTTTTATGTATGTATGTACTTGCATAGATGTGTACTTGGTCTTCCAATATGGCGCCTAACAAAATCTCGCGGCGCGGTGACGTCATGCGGTAGCCCTCTATAGGGCCTGACTAGCCTTTGGTAACACACTAAACGAATTATCTTTCATTTTTGGCACTTTTTCTGTTTGTGTAGATGGGAAGACATACTGAGAATCCAAATCGCCAACATTTGAAATAATAATTGTTTTGAATTATTTCTTGTCTTATTTAATGAAGGTTGTAATAGAATTAGCCGACATTTGGCTTAAGCCGGATGAGACAGAGACATAATTTTATAGCCATTTGTTAAACAGCTGACAGGGAACGTAATTAACCGTTCCGGGAACGGAATTTTTTTTGTTCTAACCGGTTCGGGAACGTCTATTTAATGGTGGAACCCAAAACCGGAAACGTTAAAATTCCGTTTCTGTTCGGAACGAACCAATAGGAAAAAAATTCTGGTTCAAAGCCCTGGATAAATCATATTTTTTCTAATTACTATTATGTATTTATATATTTCTTCATTTAGAAGAGTACTGGCTACTGTAGGAGAAAGATTTCATAAGCGACACACATGGAATCGGCTAAGCAGGGTTGTATAAACATTTAAAGGGGTACCAAATATAATATATACAGTTGCTGATGTGACAAAGTAACGTATTCTTCAAGTAGTTTTAGAATTTGAAAATCGCCTTTGCATGTAACGATGAATACTAATATTTGTAGTATATTACAAAAAAAAAAAAAAATCACTAAAAAATGTTTATCCGTAATGATTTTATAGAGGATTTTCTGCGATAGCCCACGAGCAAAACATCGCGCCGCGATCACGTGACCGATGACGTAGTAAATTGACAAGCTAGACAGCTCACTGCCTGTACATACTGTGACTGAGTGACGATTCGCGGATCTACGGATTATTTCCACTGTATACGATGGTAAAAAAAGTGTGTAGTGAAAGTTCATTATGTCTACCTATTGAAACTATTCTTTAAATTCGTTTCTTAAGACAAGGATTTTTTAAGATGTTACCTTGACAGTTTCGGCGATAAACTTCCGCCTTCTTCAAAACAGCCACCAGATGTTGAGTAGTGACGTGCCTTATCAGCTGATGTTACTCTAAGGAGGCGTGAACGTCCCGCCCAATTTCAAAAAAAGACAAAAAAAGACGTTCACGCCTCCTTAGAGTAACATAAGCTGATAAGGCGCGTCACCACTCGACATCTGGTGACTGTTTTGAAGAAGGCGGAAGTTTATCGCCGAAACTGTCAAGGTAACATCTTTTAAAAAAAAAATCCTTGTCTTAAGAAACGAATTTAAAGAATGGTAAAAAAGTGTGTCGCGTACAGCTGTTCTAAAACCAACGAAGACGGAGTATCTCTGCATCAGTTCCCTGATCCTGATCAGAATAATGGATACGATCTCGCTGAGTGGAACCGGCAAGTAAAGCGGACGAGGGCAGACTGGTGCTAGTTGAAGGCTAGTGCACATATTTATGCTGGTGAGTGTAAAGGGAAAAGTGGTTTTTATAGTCCATGGGAGAATCTTGAGGCGCGCTTTGAACGAGCTTCCCGAACCTTTAGGACAATTAAAGGGTTCTTTAACTAAACAAGAACTAGACGATCCCTGGACGAGTTCCTGCTTTGCACTTCTACGATACAGCCGTGACTGTCCCCATTCAGGCCCGCGTTTTTCTTCTCCCCAAGCTCCGAACGCACACAAAGCAGACTTTGACAGCTGCAGTCATTTCCGTGTTGTTGGAAAGGCCGCTTGAACGCCATCGGTTCGCCCCAAATATGGACCCTTTTCACGTGACGACACGACAAACGCGGCCGCCATTTTGGACATGTACTACCAGTAGTTTACCACAGCCAACATTGAGGAACGGCAGCAAAGAAAGTGTTTACTTTCAGCAAGACTTCCATCATGCCACTATATTGTTGTGCACCTGGATGTAGTAACCATCAACAAACAAGGCAAGGGTTATCATTTTATCGGATCCCGACGGAGAAGATGGATAGCGACCATTAACAGGAAAGATTGGCAGCCCTCGGCATACCAACGCTTGTGTAGTGACCACTTTGTTGGAGGTAAGACGAATAAAATTAGCCAGAAAAGGCATTACATTGCTGTTAACATTCTGTGGCGGCGATTGTGTAACCAAATAGGCTAAAATAACCCATTGTAACCTCTTTGTTCTTCTGTAGTAGCTATTGTTGAGTAGCTAATGTCAACAAGTAGCTGGTATGTTACTGTAGCAATGTTTACGTTCAGTCATTTGGGTGACTGCTAAAACCTTTCAGTCTCAAGTTTTTCCTTTACTGGATTTACTAGTTTACTGTAATTATGATCCGGCCGAGGTTCCCCTCAAATTAAGCAGCGCGCGCCGGCTTGCTCCCGGAGTGCTCCGGCCGAGGTTCTCCTCAAATTAAGCAGCGCGCGCCGGCTTGCTCCCGGAGTGCTCCGGCCGAGGTTCCGGAGCACACTCCGGCCAAGGTTCCCCTCAAATTAAGCAGCACGCTCCGGCTTGCTCCGGAGCAAGCCGGAGCGCGCTCCGGAACCTCGGCCGGAGCAAGCCGGAGCGCGCTCCGGAACCTCGGCCGGAGCAAGCCGGAGCGCGCTCCGGAACCTCGGCCGGAGCAAGCCGGAGCACGCTCCGGAATCTCGGCCGGAGCACTCCGGGAGCAAGCCGGAGCGCGCTCCGGAACCTCGGCCGGAGCACTCCGGGAGCAAGCCGGAGCGCGCTCCAGAACCTCGGCCGGAGCACTCCGGGAGCAAGCCGGAGCGCGCTCCAGAACCTCGGCCGGAGCACTCCTGGAGCAAGCCGGAGCGCGCTCCGGAACCTCGGCCGGAGCAAGCCGGAGCACGCTCCGGAATCTCGGCCGGAGCACTCCGGGAGCAAGCCGGAGCGCGCTCCGGAACCTCGGCCGGAGCACTCCGGGAGCAAGCCGGAGCGCGCTCCAGAACCTCGGCCGGAGCACTCCGGGAGCAAGCCGGAGCGCGCTCCAGAACCTCGGCCGGAGCACTCCTGGAGCAAGCCGGAGCGCGCTCCGGAACCTCAGCCGGAGCAAGCCGGAGCGCGCTCCAGAACCTCGGCCGGAGCACTCCGGGAGCAAGCCGGAGCGCGCTCCGGAACCTCGGACGTTGGCGTGTATGTGTATGGCGATGGGTTTTTAACGACATAGGTATACAGATCATGTGGGCCGAAGTCAGGTAAAGACGAGGGCTTCGTGTACTTCCGTACGTCAGTGAACAATCCTGGTGGAAGCAGGTAAACGTCGTTCTCTAAGCCTGCTAACCTCAATTTTTGCAAATACCTCTCCCTCTGCTCGCCCTGTAAATGCCCTACGTCGCTGGATAGTGAAGGTGTTTTCTGCATCTCGCTCCTTTTTCTTTTATGTTTTTCGTTTGTCGCCTTCCTCGCATTCAAACCGATTCGAGCCGAAGTCTGCTACATGTCCAAAACGGCGGTCGCGTTTACGAAGGTCACGTCACTGAAAAGGGTCTATACTGCCGATCACGACGCACATTTCGGCCCAGACCTCTGATTTAGTAGAAAAAATGTTGTGCATCGACTCACCTTGACTGGAACACGATTCACTTTCGTCTTCAGACGCAATTTCGTCTGAATAATCGCTGTCTGATTCACTCATTTCGCTTGTGTTTATACTGGATGCTGCCATCCTGGTCAATTTACTACGTCATCGGTCACGTGACTCCCGACTGGGATTTCCAGGAAATGCTTCCCAGAAGCTCGGTTTTGTCGCTCAAATACACCCCTTTGATGGGGAAATGTTTTATTTTTAATTTGCATACATTGAATATATACCCTTATACTACATTTTCATCAACAGTGGGTTCTAAAATTCTAGAACTACTTTAAGTATTCTATCAAATTTATATACTAGAAAACAACGAAATATCTTGGTAACTGTAAATATAATAGTCGGTACGCTAAACCGCACAAGAGTCGCCATTTTTAAAAGACCGCGACGTCAGCGCTACCCACTGCACTAGGAGAGAAGCGTGTAATCATGGCGCCGGGCTCATCAAGTGAAAGCGACAGCTCTGTCGAATCAGACGAAGAGATCCCGCAAGACACACTGCAAGCAGGCTATGGCTTAGAAGGGTACCAGTTTGAACCTAGGAGAGGTACTCTCGACTCCGGTGATGAAATAAGAGAAGAAAGCTCGGATGACGGCGAGGATGAGACTGATGCTGACCATGGGCGTGGCGAGCGTGGGGCGGGGCAGAGCGTCTGCGTGCAGGTGACACGGCGTGGTGCTCGTGCGGAAAATGTAACGTGGAGTTGCTCACGAGTCCAGCAGAATTTATTTGCTGCAATGAGATAGGCGCCACCCGTGGACTTGCGAAATCGTCGCAAGAGGCAGAAACAGGTATTTCACACGTGCTATTCCCAACCTCAGTGAGCCAACACAACTGGGCACATACATACGTCATGAGTGTTACGCGGAGAAAATGAACGTGCGTTCTGATTGGATAAAATTAATATCATGGCGGGCTGTTCAAACTGCGGAAATAGTTTGCTCGAGCTACTTTCAAAACACTATAACTTTCCAACCTTAGAACAAAAAAACTTTTGTAAGTCTTGAATAAGGTTCATCAGTGTGTGTTTTATTGTTATATTTACTCATCCAACCCAAACAGGAAGGAAAGAAGGAAGGGCACCAAGAAAAATGAGGTTCTTTTTCAGATAAACACTGACCAAAAGTCATGAATAATTTAGTCAGTCAACACCGCTGCTTTGCTTTGCACCAAGTGTGAGAGAATTTTAACAGAACAGCCAACTCGCGAGCGAGAGCACTGACCCCATCTGTCTCGGCGACGTCCACGTTTCCGTTAGCGTCGTCATCCATCTGCTTGTGAATGCTCCGGATGGCTTCGAAACTGAGGATGGCGTTTTCGTCTTGGCAGAGGGGCTCGTCAATTCGGCACAGATCTGGAAGGAAGACAGGCAGTGGAAGGGGTGAAGATAGAAAACAAAACCAGGCTGTGCATTTTATTAATTTTACTAACCAGCGGTCAATTACGCTGCACGTCATTCATGAGGAGAATCGAATAAACCCAACACCACCTTCCTGAAGTGAAATGATAATTTTCTGGGACAACAGGGGAAACGAAACTCTGCGTTATAGCCCAGTGATAACTCGCGACGTCCTGTCGCTTCGTTTGTTCACAACCTAACGGAGCGAGAGATCGCTTTCCGCTAATGACGGATGATCATGTGCCAGAATAAGGGGTCAAAAGAACCCCGTCTCAAAATTCAATTCAATTTCTTCCACGGGGAAGAAATCGTGAGAAGAAACGGACTCAAAACTAGACGTGTAACGATACGCTCTGGTCACAATTCGATTCACGATACTGGCTTCAGGATCCGATTCTCGTAATATTTTGAACAAAATATGAAGACAAATTATGACTGAAGAGTCATTTTAAAAATTCTGAATTGAACAATGCAAAACAGGTGGGTTTTTTTTCTGCATAAACTAAATAAAAGAAAAAAAAAAAATACAGGCAGCACGGTGGTGTAGTGGTTAGCGCTGTCGCCCCACAGCAAGAAGGTCCGGGTTCGAGCCCCGTGGCCGGCGAGGGCCTTTCTGTGAGGAGTTTGCATGTTCTCCCCGTGTCCGCGTGGGTTTCCTCCGGGTGCTCCGGTTTCCCCCACAGTCCAAAGACATGCAGGTTAGGTTAACTGGTGACTCTAAATTGAGCGTAGGTGTGAATGTGAGTGTGAATGGTTGTCTGTGTCTATGTGTCAGCCCTGTGATGACCTGGCGACTTGTCCAGGGTGTACCCCGCCTTTCGCCCGTAGTCAGCTGGGATAGGCTCCAGCTTGCCTGCGACCCTGTAGAACAGGATAAAGCGGCTACAGATAATGAGATTTTTACTTACTTTATACCTCTTGTTTTTACTGTCTTTATTCATGTTTAGGTAAATGTTGCTGGAGGACTCACAGAATTTCACTGTACTGTGTGACACTGTCTCTAGTACATATGACAAAGTTGAACTGAATTTAAACATTTTTTTTTTAAATATTAGATGAACATGGGGTTTAATATCAAAGAAAATTTAACCATATTTTTAAAACATGAACAAATACATTCAGTGGGTCCCCTACCATTATACTGGTATATATGGTACACCCCCTCCCCCAACAGGACCACACACCCTTTCTGAAAGTGTCCCCCCCCAAAAAAAAAAAAAAAGCTGCAGGCACTAGGACCATGCGGAAAGAGCGCCTGGTCAAGAAAAGGATCGTTTGCAGGCACTAGGACCATGCAGAAACATCCCCAGCTCAAGCTTCGCTCTCCTCTTGTGCGCTCAAAAATGTAATGTCAGAACCGTCTAAGCAGCAAAAGACGGAGGACATATGACTTTATATATATCTCATCTCATTATCTCTAGCCGCTTTATCCTTCTGCAGGGTCGCAGGCAAGCTGGAGCCTATCCCAGCTGACTACGGGCGAAAGGCGGGGTACACCCTGGACAAGTCGCCAGGTCATCACAGGGCTGACACATAGACACAGACAACCATTCACACTCACATTCACACCTACGCTCAATTTAGAGTCACCAGTTAACCTAACCTGCATGTCTTTGGACTGTGGGGGAAACCGGAGCACCCGGAGGAAACCCACGCGGACACGGGGAGAACATGCAAACTCCACACAGAAAGGCCCTCGCCGGCCACGGGGCTCGAACCCAGGACCTTCTTGCTGTGAGGCGACAGCGCTAACCACTACACCACCGTGCCGCCCACTTTATATATATATATATATATATATATTAAAAAAAAAAAAAAAACCACACACACACACACACACACACACACACACACACACACACACACACCACAAATACCAGCGTTGGATTTTAGAGGCAGTGGAGATACGCAAGCGGGCAGAAAGGACAATAAACCAGGATGAGGGAGCGTACACGCTGTCACACACCTGGAGCGCCGTCCTGGGGGAGCGACCTGACAGCAGGAGGCGTGGACTACCTGTCAAATCGGACAGGACGTTCACGCCTCCGTAACGTAATATCAGCTGATAAGGCACCTGACAATTCTGAGGAAGGCGGAAGTTTCACGCCGAAACTGTCAACAAGGTACGATCTTAAAATCCTCGTCTAAGAAACGAACTTAAAAATAGTAACTTCTACATTTAGTGAGGTGTGCACGGCCTTCTTGCTTTTTCTCACTCTCCCCGTCTCCGTTGCGACAGCAGAACGCTCTTTCTCCAATTTAAAATTGATAAATTATCTCAGGAGCGCAATGGGTCAAGAGAGACTCTGTGGATCGGCCATTTTATCAGTTGAGAATGAGCGAGCAAGAGCGCTTAACATCCCTCAAATAGTCAGCGAATGCCTTTTTAATGACGAACGCAGGTTTCCGTGTCGGCTTTGTAGTTGAAGACGTGCTTACACAATGAGGGTATATCATTCATGATTGCTGGATTTTTTGTTGTTGTTGTTTAGTGTCTATTTGGAACATAATAAAAAATGAATGGAAAATACAGGCTATGTAGGCCTATAAAAAATAATAAAAACACCTGAGCAAGTTCTGTTCTAATATAGCCTGATTAGGGGGGTGTCATGGCTCAGATGGCTAAGGCACCATACCATAAATCCGGGGACCCGGGTTCGATTCCGACCCGAGGTCATTTCCTGACCCCTCCCCGTCTCTCTCTCCCGCTCATTTCCTGTCTCTCTCCACTGTCCTATCTAAAAAATAAATAAAAAAAGATAATATAGCCTGATTATATGCCGCAGGCCTTCTGTTTGTTTGCAATTTCGCCATGGCTAGGTCCAAAGGCTACGTTCTTAAAAATTGCTTTTTGTTAGATATAGCCTGAGGCCATTATTAAAAAATGTTCTGTTTCTGGTCCACCGGCCGGGTGAGTGCCGTTTGTGCGGTTGAAAATTTTTTTTTAACGCCGGTTTTTCGACATTTTTTTTCGGGTTCGTAAATCTAAAATGGAACTTGACATTTCCGCATTCCCAGGGCTTTCCACTAAGGCTCATACTAGCCAGCCATGACAAATAAGTAGCCAGCCGGGGGAGGGAGAGTAAACACAAACTCCTGTGCACGCAGTTCCCAGGATTAAATGTATTTTCCACAGACCATTTATTTATTCACTTTACTCAAATACAAAGTAAAATGGCAGTAAATCTTCTTTCTTTTCTTGCGTATTGCATCATGAGGCGTTCCTGGCTTGTAAATCTCTTATTTTCGGTGCATGACACATTCACGCAGCTGAGCATGCTATGAATTAACAACGACAACGGTCTGCAGTGGGGCGACACAATTACACACTCAGCCAACATTTCTCAATTTTGTGTATGAAAATACACTCCAACCACTCAGTTTGGTTTCATTTACAACCAACGGTGTCTTTTGATGCCAGCACGTAATTGAACGAGAGAAGACTGGTTTACTGGAGACAAAATAAGCGTGATCTCTGCTTCTGTTCCCTCCGACACACTACTGCCTCCGCCGAGTGCGCGCGCACTCTGAACTGAATCAGCTCTGCGCATGCGCCGTGCGGCACAAAAAAACGGCAGCCACCATGAAGGAAGGAGATCCGGAGTTTTCAAGCATTTGCTTAAGTGTGAAATCGCAAAATGGTATTCTAGCGAACAACAAAATAGTAACGATTCAGAAAAACAAATCATTCAGTGATCAGGGTTTTTTCTAGAAAAATTTAGTATGACGGCGCTCACCATGGCGAGAGAGCGAAGCGGGGGGGGGATGGTGCCGGTTGTCCCCCCCCACCGTGCAAAGCCTTTTAAAAATGCTCCAATGGGACATTCTGAGGCTATCTGAGAGGGAAATTGTAACAAATTGTCTGTCAACATTGAAAAATAAAGTAGTAATCTTCTTCTGCCCCGGACAGTCTTTGGCTTTCTTCCGCTTCGTGCCGCGGGACGACATCTTTAAATGCCCAAGTGTCAACAAAAACAACTCGCGAACTACTTCTGTCAAAAGCTCCCGCGCCGGTGGGTGAAAGGTCATTCAGTCTCGAGAACTCTCGCTCTACAAGTCAGCTGACCTTGTATGTAACCCATGTCAAATCTTGCGAGAGCAGCCGCGACAAATAAACAACTAAACATGGCGCCTCAGTCTGGAAAACGCCAATTCGGATTGTTTTTGCACCGTCTGGCGGTGTATCTACTATGATTGGAATATTTTTGGAGCAATTATAACGTATTTGATGATCAGACACATTGTCACGTAGTGTTGCTGGGATGTTTGCACGGAGTCGGTAAGGGGGCGCACGCCGAGAGTAAGAGGGCGCAGCGCCCCTGTTCCCCCGTTTAGACGAAAGCCTGAGTGATCATTTTAATAGTGTAATTTCATCCGAACTAGGACTAACGGTCGATTTAGAACTACAAAAAGTCCGTGTGTCGGACATTTTAAGTACCTTTGTAAAAGTTTTGTAAATGTTGCAGTTAGAATTTAAAATGCTAACTTAAAGTTTTTGTACAAGTTTCAGTTGATTAAACTGTCATTTTATTAAATGTGTCTGCTTCTGGAATAAAAAAGTACTGAAAGAAAAAGCAAACACAGCATTGCGATTTCTTATCCATCCATATAGTAAAATAAATAAATAAATAAATCCTTCCCTCCCTACTGAAAATTTTTTTGCTCACCCGGTGGACAGGAAACGGATTTTTTTTTTTAAGGATGGCCTGAATGCCGCAAGCCTTCTAATTTGTTTGTTTGTTTGCAATTTCGCCGTGGGGGGCGGGCCCTGATTGGTGTTTTGCCCCGGGGCCTTGTGTGCAGTTGTTCCACCAGTGCCTGTGCGAGACATCGTAGGACGGAAGTAAAACGTACAGCGTCCGACATCCGCCAACATTGTCAAAAGACGCAAATGCTGACGTAATCAAGCCGGAAGTTGTGTTTGTTTTTATAGCAATCAGGAAAGTTTGAAAAAAGTAGGCAGTAATCATCATTTAAACTCGTTTTTGTGCAATACTTCGTTTGGAAAACAGTTTTCAAAATGGCGGCGCTGACACCTGGCTGACACTTCACGTTTCGAAGTCTCGCACAAGTCTCGTGAAGATCACGCGGATAAGCGACGCCTGCCGTGGACCAAACGAACTAAACTCAACACGGCTAAAAACCGAATAGGCCGATAAGTATAATATTTAATTGCAATTAGTTGCCGATACGAGTCGCGATATAAGGTTACTAAAACTGAAAATGTAACACGTTAATTAAGAACTAAATCAAGTTTAAAAATGACCTCAGTTCACCTTTCATTATTTTAGACATCTTAATTTTTTATCCGTGGTGCATCATCTGTATGAAATCGGTATCCGATCTGTAATACACTGAAACGTCCGTGACCAATCCGTAAATTATTACCATCTGTATTAAAATCCATAACCACTCTGTAATTTGTATCCTTTGTTATTATATTTCCATAACCCGTGACGTATCCGTATTATATCAACCCAAGCTGTACAGTATGACCCAGAACAATGTGCTACTACTTGGAAAAAACTTCCACAGACTATTCCTGCGTTGATTTCCCTGAGTGGCAGGACCAACCGATATTATTAGTTGTGGTGTTTCTGCTCCAGGTGCAGTCATAGTTGTAGCCATAGGTGTAGTTATAGTTATCGGTGTTGTGGGACCGGGCCCTTAAGGCCAATTTATGCTGACAACCCAGTCCTCGCAGACGGCGTCGCAGATAGCGTCTGCGTAGCCCCCCCACCTTCGCAGACGCTCTGCGCGCACCTCCCAAAAATTGTGACCACCGCAGAAGCCTCGCAGACAGCGTCGCAGACAAGAGGGCTCTGATTGGTCCACTCTACATCCGCTGTACACGCACTTCCGCTTCCCTACTTTCCCGGTTTGGTTTGTTTTCACGACCGGCATTTTTAAAAACATGAGCGAAGATGGAGCAGCACAAAGAGCGGTTGATCGAGGAAGTACGTACAGCTATACGACTCCAGTTCTAGTCATTATAAGTAACCGGAGGATAAACACTCCACTAACCACACCCACCAACTACTCCTAGTGATTTCGCGACTTCGCGCCCCCTTGCGTTGTGGCAGTGAATAACATCGCGCACGCCTATTACTCCCCGCTCAACGATAAATTACAACTGTCTGCGAAAAGCTATCTGCGAAAGCCTTGTCGCAAGAGCATGCAGAGGCCTTTACAAGACATCGTTACACCGCTACTCAAAATGGGGCCCTTTTCTGGGGGACACCGGATAGCGAGAAGGTCATTACTCTTCTACAACTCTATACTATCTTGTCAAGCTGTGCAAAGTGTGTTGGAAACCTCCTCAATGTAAGCACTGGGGTCACTGCTGATCTCAACTGTTTTTACTTTTAAGTGAAGTAGTGATCCACTCTATTACGAATCAGACTTGAGTACAGTTTTAGGTTATCCATGTAAGAACATCCACAATCATCTTTCAAGAGTTTACATATCGAAATTCGCGGTGGTCCGGTCGCCCGAGGTGACTTAATTTGTCATTTGGCGGGTAATTCCTGTCACGAGCCAGCCCGGCTGGCTAGTTGAAAATAAAATATATATATATATATATATATATATATATATATATATATATATATGTATGTATGAAGCGAAGATTCAGACACACCGTCAACTAAAGCCGCCAGATATTAAGCGTGTGCCGTGTGTGTTAATCGACGTGTTTATCGGCAGGACAGAAAATACCGAAGAATTCCAAATCATATCGTGTACGAGTCAGGCTGTCGGTTTTTTCACTACTGCGCATGCATATAACGCATCTCGTTGAATATCGCCGTCACGGGCTGAGCCGTGACGCTGACGCAGCACGCAGGCAGCCATTTGCTGGCATTTTTAAATCACTGCTGTCCTGTCCTGTCGCTATTCTCATTGCCACCATCGGATGTACAGTACTGTTTAAGATCTCTTTCATATTGTCATTAATCACCATTTGCCATAAATTAATTACGCAGGGCCAAACTTAGTGTTTAGAGTGCAGGGAAAGGCCTACCGGCACTTCTAGATGGCTATTGTTTTATGGAATCAATTTTGTGCCAAAATGTTCATCCAATACTTTTGAAATATCAAACCAAAACAACAAATCAAAATACAAAAAAAAAAAAAAGTCAATTTTTTTAGACTGGCAAACAAATTATTCGTGTAATCGTGCAAAATATCAGTCTGTTCCTCTTCAGAAACCTTTTATTTTTGTTCTGCGTCTTTCTCAGTTTTGTTTGATGTAATTTATTTTGGTTGCAATTAGGGCTGTGCGATATGGGAAAAAAAATGAATATCCCGATACATTTTCTCCATTTCACGATATATGATATATATCTCGATATATTTAAATCTCCTCTAAAGGACCCCATGAAATCTAACTTTTACTCTTTACTGTTTTCACTACAATCCCTGCAGATTAAATAACATTCCTGGTTAACTTTACAGGTGGTTTTCAACAACACATTTTACATTTTCATGTTGGTGATTAATCACAATTGAATTGAAATAAGACTATTTTTATTCAACAAAGATGTGGCACAAACTGCAAAAACAAATCTTGAAAATTGCAACAAAGGGGCAAAACAATACAGAGCTGCTCAGAGCTCAAACCAATAAAGTGCAGCTCGACACAGAGAGACATTTAGCCTAAATAAGAAAAGTGCTCTTTCATTAAATTATTTAAAAACTAGATCTCCAAGCTATTAACCTGACTACTGAGAACCACTGGAACATCCACAACACAGAGAGAGAGATTGAGGGAGAGAAGAGAGAGATCTGCAAAACAATTTTCCTCTTTGCACACTTTTGAACTGAATGTTTTCTGGCTCTGCTCCTCAGATGTGTATAATTCCGGCTGCTGCCTTTTGTGATGACAGGGTTTTTTTGTTTTGCACACTTTACAAACTGTCATTTGCTGTTCCACGTCGTCCTCGCGATATCCAAAAAAATGCCAGATGACTGACCCCTTACTAGTTCTTTTAGGAACCAATTCGTCCGCTTCCATTTTTAATTTGTCGCTGAAATTGACAGCTTACACGGTAGCCTATGCAACACCAGCGACTGCACGAACTGAGTCAGCGCTGTAAACCGGAACTAGAAAATCTTCCCGCCGGCAGTGTTGCCAGATACTGCTGACGTTTTCCAGCCCAAATATGTTCAAAACCCGCCAAAACGCACTTAAAACCACCCAATCTGGCAACACAACCAAAACTAGAAAATCTTCCCGGAAGTTCCTTTCAGCACCGAGATGCCGCCCGGGATTGGTTGGCGAGTGCGTGACGTTATTGTTTTCTTTACCCTTAGACAGCCTCTCACGTTACTGCCTGAGGGACAGGGAGAAAACCACCGGGAAATGTTTTAAACAAACACAACAAACACGAAATGAACGCAAGTCGGAAGATGACCATAAAATACTCGATAGTTACGATATAATAATTTTATGCAGGCATTATGCAGGCGTTTCGTGGCAAGTCAAATGTTAGCCTTAGCTCCACTACCCAATATAATAGCTGTCTTGCTAACGTTAAACACGCCTGCATAATGTGTACTACTGCAACACATACAACACATTTGTCCCGCACTTACAATTTGTTGAATTAATTCAATATCAGAGTCGCCACTGAAGTCCACTCCATCCTTGTTTACCGTCAATGGATCGGTCACTCGTCAAACAGTCCGCCAGAATCCGAGTAGGAAATGGCCGTAACAGCCTCCGGGGGAATGGCTGAGCGTAGCTGTCAGTCAAACACAAGTTAGCCAAAGGGAATGCATTCCTGGACAGCCCACCCACACGTGAAGTTTGTGCCAAAACCGCAAGCAAAAAGTCAGGGAGCGCAAACGAGAAAGCTGGAATCGCAACCAAAATAAATTACGTCAAGCAAAACTGAGAAAGACGCGGAACAAAAATAAAAGGTTTCTGAAGAGTAACAGACTGATATTTTGCACGATTACATGAATAATTGGTTTGCCAGTCTAAAAAAATTGACTTTTTTTTTTGTATTTTGATTTGTCGTTTTTGTTTGATATTTCAAAAGTACTGGATGAACATTTTGGCACAAAATTGATTCCATATTGTTTGTGCATCTGACTCATTCAAAATATTCGCTGGAAGCATAGTCATTTTCATTCTTCATCTGTATAATCTTTGTCTAGTATCAAAAAGTAAAATAATGCACACTGGCTGTTAAAAACTTCATTTATTGGTTAAACCTTTTGTTTTTACAACTCCGGTAGCAATTCACTCACCAGGCATTCAAAATGTTCTTCCGTGTCTGGGCAGCCCATTGTGATGGGGGTGTTTTAGGGGTAATGACTTAAAAGCCATTTTGAGGGTTCAATAAGGTATATTTGTGCATGTCAGTTATTGCAGTGATTCCCAACCACTGTGCCGTGGCACATTAGTGTGCCGTGAGAGACTGTCAGGTGTACCGTGGGAAATTATCTAATTTCACTTAATTGTTCCAAAAATTATTTATTTACTGCAAATAATTTGTCTTCGTTCGTCTATGCTAGCGATGTATCGTGACAGGCAGAACAATTAAATACTCTTGCACTACATGGCAGCAGGTAGCTAATTAACCTGTCTATCTGCCTGTTGCCATTCAAACAATACATTTAGTAATGCTTCAGGTGTGATAGCGGTGATAGCGAGGGATAAATATTTGAAAAGAAAAGGTACACAATCCAAACTGGGTCCTGGAGAAAATTCTGACCCAGATGAAGGCCCAAGTATGAGTAGAGGTCAGAAGAATGCAAAAAAGGTGATTTTCCACAACCTATCTATCTATGCGAGCTGTGCTTTTCAAGCATGACTGCTATAAAAACTAAAAAAGGAGAGACTCAGAGCTGTTGAGAAAGATCTTCGTGTGAGTATTTCTTCAATTCCTGCGAGTATATCAGCTTTGTGTTCAACTAAACAGGCCCAGGTTTCACACTATGTAAATTGTGAGTAAGCTGAGACTAGATGATCATTGTATTTCATGATGCATACTTTTTGTGACATTTTTGTTTGGTGGTGTGCAGTGGGATTTTTCGAATGTAAAATATGTGCCGTGGCTCAAGAAAAGTTGGGAAACACTGAGTTATTGTATGTATTTTTGTGTTATGTTTTCTTATTTGATTTATTATTTGGTAATAATTATGTTGTTTAGTTAATTGATTATTTTTGACAGTGGGGTTATCCAGTGGGTGGGGCTACAGTTAGCAATGCTCTATATAAGGCCCAAGAGCCTCAGTAGGTGAGGGTTGGTGGTGAACAGGTCTTGTTAATTGAAGTTGCTCTTGATAGTAGTTCAGGGTCTGAGGACTTAGCCTGGCTATTTATGCTCGTTTATTTTCGTTTTGTACAGTTTGTTTTTGTATACATTTTTTCATGCATGCTTATTGTAAATATTTGCACATTTGTAAAAAAAAAAAAAAAAAAAGAGAAAAAGAAAAAATAAACGAAGCCTTTTCGTTGAAAACTATTTGGTCTCCTCCGTCTTCTCCGCTGCTGTGGCTATCCTGCCACAATCGCGGTAATCACGTTATCAAATTCAATAGATGTGGCCACATTATCGCCCATTTAAACACGTTTTTGTTGTTGTTTACATCTACATCTGCCAAAGCTACGCTGCGATGTGGAATTTTCTGAAAGGTGTACAGAAACCGCCAGAGACGGGGACAAAGCGACCTCGGTCTGAAGAGGAGAAAAAGGCCACCGATAAAGCGTACGAGAAGGAGAAATGACAAAGGGCTTATAAGCAAACGTGGGAGCAGGGTAGGCCTCGGCTGCGATACGATTTTTATGGAATAATTAAGTTTTTTCAAGTTGATTCCTAGTCAGTATGAAGCTCCTAATGCTTTCTCTCTCATAAATGGTTAAATACAGAAAGCATGTTGGACAGATTTTGGGTGCTGTAGTCATGATAGTAAGTATATTTGTTTTCATTACTCATACACCAAGTTGCCAAGTTTTCCAATATATTATTATTTGTTGATATTATATTATGGTGCTCTGTGTTGTTCTCATTTATGTATTTAACAACAGTATCAAAATACTCGGGTCTTGAAATAAATGCGCATTAGTCATGAACAATGGTAACTACTCTCTGTGTTATTTTTGACAGAAGTAAAATTCATACATGAACAAATTTTGGCGAGTTGATTTTCTGTTTGGCGAGTTACTTTGGAAGGAAACTAGTCCGGCTGGCTGGTGAAAAAAATATATGAATTTCTAGGCCTGTATATATTCTCAAGAGTAATACAGATCTGGTATTCGTGCTCTGAAGCTCACACAACTAACAGCAAAAGGCGGCTAAATATAGACTTGGCCGTGGTAGTAACTTAAACTGGGCATCACGTATTTTTAGACAGCAAATCTGTACAGCTGTTTTGTAACCATGGGAGGTTATGAAGACCATCATAAGCGGAGTGCTACTTTAAAGGAGAGGGGGGAAAAAAAAAGGTCAGAACGAAAATCTAAGAGTTCTTCATTTGTCTACTCAAGGGTAGAACCTTACAAAGAGTCTGCTTCTGAGAAAGGGCTTTAAAATAGACTCATTATCAGAAGCTAGGAACGATGAACTATATAAAGAACACCTTGAAGAACCATTGATCAAACAGAAGAATGAATTAAGGGATTAAAAAAAAAAAAAAAAAAAACCTTTCATGTAACTCTACAACTTCAATTCCAAAAAAGTTGGGACGCTGTGTAAAATGTAAAAAAAAAAACCCACATAATGCAATGATCTACAAATCTCAACCCCCCCCCCCCCCCCCCCCACACACACACACACACAATCGAACAGAGACAACATATCAAACGTTTAAACTGACACATTTTACTATTTCATGAAAAATATTAGCTCATTTTGAATTTGAAGGCAACCGCACGTCTCAAAAAAAGTTGAGACAGTAAAAGTGGTTCAAAAACGAAACAGCTGGAGGAATACTTTGCAACTAATTTGGTTAACTGGCAACAGGTCAGTCGCGTGATTGGGTTTAAAAAGAGCATCTTAGAGAGGCGGAGTCTCGCCGAAGTAAAGGTGGGCAGAAGTTAACCGATCTGCAACAAAAAAAAAACCCGTCTACAAATTGCCGATAAATGTTTCTCAACATAAAATTGTGAAGACTTTGAATCGCTCATCATCTGCAGTAAATATCATCTCATCTCATTATCTCTAGCCGCTTTATCCTGTTCTACAGGGTCGCGGGCAAGCTGGAGCCTATCCCAGCTGACTACGGGCGAAAGGCGGGGTACACCCTGGACAAGTCGCCAGGTCATCACAGGGCTGACACATAGACACAGACAACCATTCACACTCACATTCAGACCTACGGTCAATTTAGAGTCACCAGTTAACCTAACCTGCATGTCTTTGGACTGTGGGGGAAACCGGAGCACCCGGAGGAAACCCACGCGGACACGGGGAGAACATGCAAACTCCGCACAGAAAGGCCCTCGCCAGCCACGGGGCTCGAACCTGGACCTTCTTGCTGTGAGGCGACAGCGCTAACCACTACACCACCGTGCCGCCCAGTACATAATATAATCAAAAGATTCCGAGACTCTGGAGAAATCTCTGTGCACGAGGAATAAGGCCAAAAATCAAGACTGTATGCCTGTGATCTTTGGGCCCTCAGGCGGCACTGCATTAAAAGCAGGTACGTGTCTGCAGTGGAAATCACTGTATGGGCTCAGGAACACTTCTAGACAATCACTGTCTGTGAACACCGTTCGCTGTGCCATCCAAAAATGCAGGACCAAGCTCCATCCATGGTTTCCATTTCCGGTTGAGAGTACATCGTGCACATTCTGGCTGCCACTTCTCACCGAAGTTTTTTTTTTTTTTCCTCTCCCCTTTTTTTTATTTATTTATTTTTTCCTGTGTGTTTGTGTAGTTTGATGTTTGAGTGTTTTGTCCGCCGGTTGTGGTGTAGCTCCAGACCCAGTTTTGGGCGTCGGTTCCCTCCAGGCCTTGGTTCGCCGTGGGTGATGCCTGTGCTCCCAGCGATGGACTGCAGTGAGCTCGTTGTTCATTTTAACATCGTGGTTGTCCAGCGCTCTGTGCTTTAGTGCTTGGCATGATGTTCCAAGCGATGTTGCTTGGTGGCGTCATGGCAGCTGTGCAGGTGGTTTGGGACGTACCAGCGCTCTGCGTGGCGGTGCTTCTGTGCTCGTTTTGTGGATCCATGGTGTGGTGTTCCGAGCAATGTTGCTGGCGGTGTCACGGCGGCTGTGCTGGCGGTGTGGGATTTGTTTATGTGCACCTTTTGGTGGGACTGTGGCTGCTACACTACTGGAATGATATCCTGACCTCTATTTGGTGGACTTTTTTTTTCTGCCTACAATTGTAAAGCGACCTTGGGTTTTGAGAAAGGCGCTATATAAATTGAATCTATTATTATTTTATTATCATGCAAAGAAGAAACCATATGCCAAAATGATCCAGAAATGCCGCAGTCTTCTCTGAGTCAAAGCTCGTTTAAAATGGACTGAGGCGAAGTGGAAAACTGCTCTGTGGCCAGATGAATCGAAATTTGAAATTCTTTTTGGAAACCATGGACACTGCATCCACCGGACTAAAGAGGAGGGGGGCCATCCGGCCTGTTATCAGTGCACAGTTCAAAAGCCTGCGTCTCTGATGGTATGGGGGTGCATTAGTGCCTGTGGCATGGGCAGCTTGCACATCTAGAAAGACACCCTCAGTGCTGAAAGGTATATACAGGTTTTTGAGCAACACATGCTCCCGTCCAGACGATATCTTTTTCCTGGGAAGACCTTGCATATTTCAGCAAGACGATGCTACACCGCATCCTGCATCTACAGTACTACTACGAAGCCATGCTGTTGTAAAAGAGTACAGGTGCTAAACTGGCCTGCTTACAGTCCAGACCTTTCACCAAATGAAAACATTTGGTGCATCATGAAATGAAAAATATGACAAAGATGACCCACAACTGTTGAGCAGCTAGAATTCTATATCAGGCAGAAATAAGACAACATTCCTCTCCCAAAACTCCAGCAACTGCTCTCCTCAGTTCCAAAACATTTACAGACTGTTGTTAAAAGAAGACCGGATGCTACACAGTGGTAAGCATGGCCCTGTCCCAACTTTGAGACATGTTGCTACCATCAAATTCAAAATTACTTTTTTTTTTCCTTAAAATGGTACATTTTCTCAGTTTAAACATTTGATATGTTGTCTCAGTTTAAACATTTGATATGTTGATATATAAGATCAAGGCGCTCAGCCAACCACAGCAAGGGCGATGGACAACCTGGGAAGGAGTCGTCAATAGGACCATCAAGTGGTCCGACGTGTGGAAGATGCCTCAAGCAAGGCTTAGTTTCCTCATTCGGGCCACCTATGACACCCTCCCCAGCCCAAGCAATCTGAGTCAGTGGTACAGCTCAGAGGAAAGTTACCAGCTCTGCAACGCCCTAAACCCAAGTTTACAACATATCCTGTCCAGTTGCAAGATAGCCCTGGCTCAGGGTAGGTACAGGTGGTGGCACGATCTGGTCCTGCGGAAGCTCGCGGAAGTCCTTGAGGTGCAGAGGATGGAAGCAGCCAAAGACCCTCCTTCCAAGACACGGACGCTGATCCGCTTCATTGGACAAGGAGCTGGAGCTCAGAACATCAGCCAGAGGGAGAGATCACCACTGTTAACACCTGGATGCGACTGGAACTTAAGGGTGGACCTTGATCGGCAGCTCAAGTTCCCACCAGAGATAACCACCACCTCTCTGAGACCAGACGTCGTCCTGTGGTCCCCTGCAGTCAAGACAGCAATCCTGGCAGAGCTAACCATCCCTTGGGAAGGAGGAATGGAGGCTGCTTTTGAAAGGAAGAGGGACAAATACACCGAGCTGGTAGCCGAGTGCCGAGAAGCTGGATGGTCGACCACTATCTACCCTGTGGAGGTTGGCTGCAGGGGGTTCATTGGAACATCCATCCAGCGTCTCCTCAGGAAGATTGGAGTAACCGGAACAAAGGGAATTGGCAGAAGAGGCGGAAAGAGCCAGTTTCTGGCTGTGGCTGAGAAGGAAGGACAAGTCGTGGGGGAAAGAGGGGTCCTGGGGTGGCTGCAGGGGGCGGCAGGGAGATGTCCCTGTCGTTGCTCCACCACCGTGACATGTTCAGGGAATAATAGAGCGAAACATCAATGAAGGGTGGCTTCTGGCTGATGACCCTGCAGTTACCCCATTGGCACCGTCGGAGGTGCGTCAGGCAGTAACGCCATGCAGGTAGTTCTTACCTGTGCTTCTATCTCTGTTCTATTGTGAAAACTATATGGGTTTATGAGATTTGCAAATCATTACATTGTTTTTATTTACATTTTACACATTGTCCAAACATTTTTTAAACTGGGGTTGGACAACCAATGTTGGCTCAACACTATAGCTGAGTGTTTAGTTCTCGAGAACTACTACTTTAATAAAATAAACCATTGTCAATTCATGAGCTTAGCTTTGTCTAGGGAGGCCTGTAAGGAACAAAAAAAAACTCCAGGAATATTTTAAACAGCACGTCCTGAAGCGTTTAATTTCTCTTATACCGCAGCAACTGGCAAAATATTCGATTTTAATTAATTCAAATGATCCCTCTCTGGGGCGTCGTGGCTCAGGTGGATAAGGCGCCATACCACAAATCCGGGGACCCGGGTTCGATTCCGGCCCGAGGTCATTTCCCGATCCCTCCCCATCTCTCTCTCCCGCTCATTTCCTGTCTCTACACTGTCCTATCCAATAATAAAGGTGAAAAAAGCCCCCCCCCCCAAAAAAAAAAAAAAATTTCTCTCTTACTTGAAGTTAATAAGACACAAGAAGAAACAACTTCTTGTAATAAGAACCCATAAAGAGTAAACTCCTCCGTCCTGAAGCCTTTCCCTACAACCACTGACACTGGAGACTCCTTCCGTAAATGCTAAACTTGCATCTTAAACTCCTAAAAGAAAACTTCATCTTAACAACTGCCTGCTTTTCCTTTTGTAAAGAACACAGTTTTCAAATCGGTTTATTATTCGTGTACAAATCCCTCGAATTGAGCCGTTACTATAGAAACGATCAAGTATTAGAACAAATGCAATTCTTCATGTGCATGTGACGTCATGCTTGTTTTCCGAACCGCAAGTCCGCCGTGTTGGATGATAACAACGAGCAAGTTGGTGGCGATTTCACATATGAGCTGCTGCAACGCTTCGTGATTTTTTTTTGGTTTCAATGCCTTTAAAGAAAGAAAGACAATGGCTAACTTTGTGTGCGGGATATAATTGCGGTAATAATGCTACTCGTGACAAAAGACGAATGGTTCTTCAGAATTCCCAGAACTGTCCAGACAGTGCCGTGCGCTGTGGTTCATACAATCAAATCATATATCGTAAGGACTTAACTGAGGAAAAAACTAATTACACCCGCGTGTGTGGTGACCAATTTATATCTGGTAAGAGTCCGTTGCTAATTAAAGCGACGTTTTCTGCTGATTAAACTGAACTTTTGAGCAGTGTTTCTCGAGATCGCTGAGAATGGTTTACACAGGCATGAACAAGCACCCGGTCATCTTTTCATAGTTTGGTGATAAGACTGCCAACCAACCCAGCCAGACACAAAGAACTTGTAGGCATCTAGGCTCTTACAAGCCTTCAATTGTGTGTTGGTTGTCCACAAGTTCACACTGATATCAGGGTATTCAATCTGTAGTAATGAGGTTAAATCCTCTGTATAATTGGACGGCTTACGGGTCAAAGCCACAAATTTCAACTTTTTCTCTGAATCTTGACTTGGCAGATGATTCCAGAGAATCATAATAATATTTTGAGAAAGTCGGAGATGCGTCACAGTTATTGTTCGCACGAGACGGCATTCTGGATTCGTCCAATATCGCGGCGGATGCATACGTTACGCTATTTTGTCACGTGGATGCACGCGAAGAAGAATACAGCCTTGTGGTTTGCGGCTGCGCTCCTGTCAGACCAATCAGAACGGCAAATTCGACAGAGATAAAAACAAACTTCGGCTCATTTTGGATTAAAGGGCATCTTGTGTTACAGGTGGCTCTCTCATTGTTATGAAACGAGCAGCAGCTGGAGGATCAGCGCACAGAGAGGAAATAGACTGAGCTGAAGTACAGCCGACATTCCGCTGCTCACAGGAATGCTGACCCGAAAGGATCAGTATGCCCTCGGACGTCTTGTCAGAGCAAGCAGATCCACTGAAGATCATCAGACTTGGGCTGTGACCCAGTAATGTTTAAAGTGCATATCACGGGTAAAGTCAGGAGCAGGATCAGTGTAATTCTCCTGTTTTATATTAAACTTTGGTCAAATATCTGTCGCATTTTGTGGAATTTTTTTTACCTTGTGCAATACCAGAAAAATTCAGTTGAAATCGAGCCATTTGAGGCGAATTGGTCTGCCTCTGAAAAAACTTGGCATTTGGATTTCCCGGGAAACATTGATTTTCGTGACATCGCGTGCTGGACGCCTCCCTCTGAATCCTACGTCAGCGCTGGTTTGTTTATGAGAAAATGACCTGCAAATTTCTTCAACGTTATCGCATAATTATTAAAATGGTTAACAGATGTATCGTAGGAGGGTGTAGCAACACCAATCTTGATGGGATTAGTACTCATCGTTTCCCAAAAGACCGGACAATGAGAGAGAAATGGGAGCGCTTGGTCTACACAGGCTGTGCACTGAAACCGTGCAAAGCTCGCGCAGCCTGCTGGCGCTTCTGCAGGTGACGTCACGAATCTGGCTCCAGACTCCCTTGGGATTTTTCCAGACGCGTTTTATTTTTTTCTGCTGTAGACAGATGGCCTTGTGCAAAATTACCCTTCTGGATGAGCAGGGCTCGAAATTAACTTTTTTTCTTTGTGTCCCCCAGTGGTCCCGAATTCTGTGTTGTATTGTCCCGAATGGAAGCAATAGTGTCCCCATTTTTTTCCTCTCTGAAATAACCAGTGGTTAATATTATCATATGAAGTTACTATTATATTTGTAACTATGCGATTTTGAACCCTTTATATCATTTTTACAATAAGTCACAAGACACAAGCGACACATGTCCTATACATCATCTACTTCAAAATTACAGTTATTGCATTTTCAGTTTATTAAACTTTGGCGATCTCACTGTATGAATAGATACCCGTTTATTTAAAGGAGCCAACTAGCTCATTCAGAAAATGTTTCAACTCCCTACATCTGCAGTACACTTTAGTTGAAAATAAGACCCCTTTTATGTTCATTTCATCTACTTATACCTTGAATATCTGTTGGCACTTATAAGGCCAACTTATAATTTTCACCATTACCGTTATCCATTTTTATGAACTTTCCGTTATCCATTACCGTTATCCATTTTTATGAACTTTCCGTTATCCATTTTTATGAACTTTCGCTGCCGAAACGTGGGTGCAAATGTTAGCAACATCAGCATAGTGCCAGCAGGTCCGAGCCTAGTTGTGCTGCTGACTGACTAAACTTTCTGAACTAGAAAGACACCAAGAAAACTCACTTATTCTGTTGAACGGTATCTTCCGTCAATATCATCCACATCATTCCTGTTGTATTTTATAACGTGTCTAACAGTGTTCATTCAGTTCATTCAGTTGCTAGCGTTGCCTGCAGACCAGGCGATGACACTTTGGATCCTGAAGGTCCCGGAGACGTTATGTCTGGGCTTTCAGTTTCTTCCCCGCGGTCGGTCCGCTTCAACCACTTCAGCATTTTTGTTCTGGCGAGAGTCGGCGCAGCGTGTGCGGTAGCAATTCCATTCTAAGTCCATATAATGCGGACACCGGCCGAAGATTCTAGAACAGAATGCGCTGCTCTGTAGCCTACGGATGCAGGTGCATCGAAAGTGTAGCTACTATGTATTTTTCGCTGTTAACGTTTTAAAATTAAAATTGACAAATTAGGTGAATGTCTACGTATGTGTTACGGCTTTGTAAATAATATTAATGTAGAACTTTTTTTCTAGATCTATTTTTTTCCATTGTCCCGGGATTGTCCCAGATATGATAATTTTGTGTCCCGATGACATTTTTTATGGTCCCCGGGACACCGTTAGTTTCGAGCGCTGTGGATGAGTGTGTAAAAGGACATTCTTTCATATAAAAAATAATAAATAAATAAAACGAATCTGGTCCAGGATATGCACTTTAACTCGTCATCTGCTGAAGGTTATAACGAGGTGCCTCAAGTCAGTGAAAAAGGGTGCAGAACATATTTTTGGAAACTTTGACACAGAAAGCAAATTGCCATATAATATAGTCTTCAATTCAATTCGATTTTATTTATATAGAGTCCTTTTAACAATGAAGCAGCTTTACAGAAATCCAAAGGAACCAGATTCAAATGGGAACCCATCCTCCTCTGGGTAACATCAGGTAGTGCAATTATAGATCATTTCTCCTCTATACGGTAACTGAACTCTTGAATCAATCCCTGATAGGCGTATTGAAAGAAGAAGAAACCTTTATTTGTCACATGCACACTTCAAGCACGGTGAGCTTCACCCTCTGCATTTAACCCATCTGAAGCAGTGAACACACGCACACACTCCGAGCAGTGGGCAGCCATGCCAACAGCACCCGGGGAGCAGTCAGGGGTTCGGTACCTTGCTCAAGGGCACCTCAGCCCAAGAAAGGCCCTCGACTCAAACCCAGGACCTTCTTGCTGTGAGGCGACAGCGCTAACCACTACACCACCGTGCCGCCGCAAAGGAAAGGAGCTTCACTATGAGCATCAGAGTCATTCCTGATTTTATTCAAGATTTCACTTTCAGTCTTTAACCAACACCGTGGAGTGCTCAACGATTGAGACTCGAGCGCAAACTGTTTTTCGCAAGAACATCCACCGCCATCTTTGGGCTATTCTTCACATTTGAAAGATTAAACGGATGAACTTTCTTGTTGGTACAAATGGCATGTTAGGAGTTGTAGGGGTGCGTGATACGACAAAAATAACATCTCGAAATACGCGAGTACACTTCTTTGAAAAGACGATATGCATCACGAAGTATACAGAAACAGAAATTTGTTTTAAAAGTGCATTAGTTTAGGTCTCTAATATACGGCTGTGCAATTAATCGAATTTTGATCACGATTTCGATTTTTGTGTCAAACGATCTCAAAATTCATATAATCGAGTTGAAACGATTATTGTGCCATTTGTCGGGGACGCGCACACACAATACATTTCCTTCCCGCGGGCCCATGCGCAGACTTGCCGACAACACTCACGCAGCTGAAAGGAGGAGAGATTGTGAATTGTTTGGCGCGAGGTAGGCTCGCGAGATGACAGAAGGAGGGCAGAATCGGTTGGTCGACAAAAAGGGACGAAAAACGTCTGTAATATGGGATCACTTTGGATTCGAAGAATCCGACGTGGAACAGAAGCGCATCGTGTGTAAGATTTGCAATAAGGTAGTATCTGCACCTCTTGGCAACGCTACAAACCGCTTGAACCGCCTGAAACTGAGCCATAAAGTTATTCATGAAGAAACAATAAAAAACAAACAGATAAAGCCGATGCCACCATCCATTTCAGCCACTCTCTACAATGTATGCCACGAGTTTGGAGAGGCACAACGCACTCACAGCATCCATCGGATATTATTTAGCCAAAGACATGCAGCCCATGTACATTTGTTTTTCTCTGTCTTATGTCAAAAGAATATTTTTATTTTGTTTTATACATCGCAAACTTAAGTTTTTCTAGACTATATTTAAGTTTGAAAGAAAGGTGAACGTAAATGATCAATAACAAAGAGGTGTTTTTTGTTTTAAAGAGAAATGCTGAATAAATGCATTGTTTCAAAAAAATCGTGATTTCAGTATTGACTGAAATAATCATGATTATTATTTTTTCCATAATCGAGCAGCCCTACTCTAATATGTCAGTCTCGCATAGCTGGAACCACTTCACGGTAGACAATTTTGGGCCTTCCGGGGGTCAACGGATGCTCGTTCCAGATCCTTCCGTTGGAATACGCGAGATCCGGGTGGCTACCTTGACAACCAAAAGGGTGTGGCTTCCATCCCTGGAAAGCTTGTTGAAAATTATCGTGGGTCAAGCGCTGGATGAATTCATCCGTCGCAACCATGAAGGTATCCTTGAGGCATACGCGAGGCTTACATGGGCTACCGGGGGTTAGCGTAGCATTCCATCGCTCAAAACCATTGAACTCAATGTTCACGGAACAAAATTCTGCAGAAAGTGAAAAGTTTGTCTGGGGGTGGGGCGTGGCTTATTTCATCTTACCGTGGCTATGCCATACTGCAGCCGTGAAAACCGTACACACTGCCGTCATTGCCGTAAGGCCATACGTCACTGCTGTAAGATTATTTTATACCTCAAACATGCAGTTTAGAGCATCAGAATGCGTTATGATTCACATCTCCATGGCCACAGTTAGTTTTCTCATCTCAGGGCCAGGCTCTGGTTTACAAGGGCCAGACTGTGGAATGTACCTTTTGTTAGGTACGTCTGTGAAATGTTCCTTTGCTAGTTAGTTTAGAAAGACGGTGCTCTTTCATTTCAATATTTTATGGCCCTGACACACACACACACACACACACACACACCTGCATTAGTTTGCTACAATTGTTCTTCTGAGATCATGGTGAAAATTGTTGTATCATTTACCAAGAGTTTAAATGTTTAGAGGAGTGTGTGAGAGACCATCTTGTGATCCTCACCACTGATCAATCACTGTCAGGGCATTTCACACGACAAACGCAGACTTGTCATTGAGCAGTAAAACCCTTCAAGGTCATAGGCAAGGGTCGGAGGTGAAACGTAGAATATCAACTTTATTGTCTAGCAAAAAAAAAAAAAGGGGAGTCCCATATACGATTCGTACATTGGGGGAGTGCCTGTTAGAGAGCGCACTTGTCCTGGGCCATCGGCATAGTGAGGTAGGGTGGCCAGTTCCTTTCCTCGCCGCCTTTAACTTCCCAGTGTTTCCACCAGGTCCCCATTCGCTGCTGGGTGGACAGGGAGCGAGCCCCAGATCCCCGTCGAGCCGAGGCTCGAACCAGGGACCGTTCGCTTAGCGGTCAAGCGCTCTAACCACTTGGCCACCTGCGCTCCTTATTGTCTAGAAGAACGACCCAAAAAGCAAATTCAATCTTCCTGGTGTCTAATTTGCAGCCTAAAATTGAATAAAACCGGTTAAAATATACTGTTTTGCCCAATTTCCGAAGGTTTTTTTACATCTCACTTACTGTATGCGCACTTCCACCGCCAGGGGACCGTCGTCGTGACGTCATTTAAGCCAAACAGACAGGGAGCAGCTCTGTGTTTACTTGCGAACCGAGCAGACGTGTGCGGACTTTGGTCATGAGAGGTTGTGTAAAATGTCTGAAAGCGATAGCGATTTTGAAGTAGGAACTCTCCAAATTGAACATTGAGAGGTGAAACCGTATATGTATGAACCTATGGCCGTTGCGAAGCAATCGGTGAATGCGGCTCACTGGTTTGACCGTGCGGCCTCGGAATCGGACAGCGACTCGGCCGACTCTGATCGCGGTGACCCCGGACCTCAACAAGACTCGCGCCCAAACGATTTATCCTGGTAGTTATGATAAATTCCTACTTTCGTCGTAATACTAAATAAGAGCCCTTTTGAAGAATAATTAAACCGCCCTCCCTAGTGGATATAGGGAACGATTACTGGACAGCGCGCTGGTAGGCCACATTAGCCTGCCATCCGCGGCATTATACTATTTATAGCCGACTCTAAGCGAGGAAATATCCCTTTGTCTCATTTCCACAATGACTGTACAGGATCCCTCAGGATTCTTGACTTGTCAATTGCAAGCAAAAGTAAAAATGTTTCCCTCCAATCTTCTCCTTTTTGCTTGAGCGTTGCTGCTCCGTTTATTCTTTAACTGCTTGATTTTGTTTCATGCACACAATCCACTCTCTCTGCCTCGTCTCCTCTTCTGGAAAAAAGCCAACCCTCTGGCTTCACGCACACAATCCACTCTCTGCCTCGTCTCCTCTTCCGGGGGAAAAAAAAAAAAAAAAACTCCGGCTCCGCCACTTCTTTTTCGGAAAAAGCCAACCCTCTGGTTCCGCCTCTTCTCCTTTTTCGGAAAAAGCCAACCCTGGTATTACCATGACAGCTCTGGCGGCTTTATTTGCATATTCACCCCGCCCAAGTTTATGGGACGGATCACCTCCAAAAATCTGCCAGAACGGCTACGGTAGCTCCACAGTTCTCATGGATCAACTAGCTACAGTAGGAGGAAAATGTTTGTACACCCTTTGGAATTTTTTACATTTCTGCCTAAATTGGTCATAAAACATCGCCTGAACTCTCCAGCAATCTTAAGAATGAACAAACAGTGTCTGCTTGAACTAAAACCACTCAAACAATTACGTCATCATATTTTTATTGGCCATAAGATGGAAATATTGACAGGATAGGGAGGCATAAGTAAGTACACCCTTAGCTAAGGCTCATCCAAGAGCTAATTAGACTAATTAGATGATTAAACAATTTGACTCAGGTGTGAGCCAACCTGATGTCCAAATCACTGAGGTGTGTCATAAGCTACCCACCCCACTGGAAAACCAGTTAAAAGGTGTGTTTTGATGAGAGGCATGTTCTGTGCATCATGCCTCGCTCAAAGGAGCTGTCTGAAGACTTAAGACACAAAATAATTGATTTGTATAAAGCTAAAAAGGGTTACAAAACCATCTCTAAGACCCTTGGTGTTCGTGTGTCTACAATTAGAAAAATTGTGTATAAATGGAGACAATTTGGAACGGTTGTTACTCTGCCAAGGAGTGGCCGCCCTGCGAAGATCACTCCAAAGGCACTGCGAGTCATCATCAATGAGGTAAAAAAGAATCCAAGAGTGTCCGCTGAAGACTTGAGGAAATCACTGAAACATGCAGACATCTCTGTGGACACATCTACTATAAGAAAGACACTGAACAAGAATGGGATTCATGGGAGAAGGCCACGGAGGAAGCCATTGCTGTCCAGAAAGAACATTTCTGCTCGTTTGGAGTTCGCGAAAAAGCATTTGGATGCTCCTCAGCGCCACTGGAAAAACATATTGTGGTCTGATGAAACCAAAGTTGAATTGTTTGGGGGGAACACACCACATGTGTGGAGGAAAGTCGGTACAGCACACCATCAGCAAAACCTCATCCCCACCATCAAGTATGGCGGCGGTAGCATCATGGTGTGGGGGTGCTTTGCTGCCTCTGGGCCTAGACAACTGGCTATAATCAATGGGAAAATGAATTCTCAAGTATATCAAGATCTTTTGCAGAAAAACCTGAGGCAATCTGTCAAAAAGTTGAAACTCAAGAGAGGATGGGTCCTGCAACAGGACAATGACTCTAAACACAGAAGCAGGTCGACATTAGAATGGTTTCAGAAGAACAAAATTCACGTTCTGGAATGGCCCAGTCAAAGCCCCGACCTCAATCCAATCGAGATGTTGTGGCATGACCTCAAGAAAGCCATCCATTCCAGGCATCTTGCTGAATTGCAACAGTTTTGCAAAGAGGAATGGTGCAAGATTTCTCCTGATCGTTGTGCCCGTCTAGTCTGCAACTACAGGAAACGTCTGGTTGAAGTTATTGCAGCCAGCGGAAGGTCAACCAGCTACTAAATCAAAGGGTGTACTTACTTATGCCTCCCTATCCTGTGAATAATTCCATCTTATGGTCAATAAAAATATGATAAAACGCAAATGTTTGGGTGGTTTTAGTTCAAGCAGACACTGTTTGTTCATTCTTAAGACTGCTGGAGAGTTCAGATGATGTTTTATGACCAATTTAGGCAGAAACATAAAAAATTCCAAAGGGTGTACAAACATTTTCCTCCGACTGTATGTGCGACAGAGTCATAACAGTTAAGTCAGTGCATTAGATTTTAAATGAATTTATTTTTACTCCTTAACCCAATCCCCCAATCCCCACCCATGTTCATGAAGCTCCACCCCTAGGCTTTACAATGGCCTGTAGAGCCGAAGGTCTAGAACATGACTGACCGGTGGCTCAAACACAAACAAGGATCCCGGACCAGGAATCAGTTTTCCAAGCTGGTTTTCTCAGCCACTGAATACGTAATTTCAACCTTTATATTTTATCCATCATGTCTTACATATCCTGGGGGTTACTCGTATAAATAAGACATATTTTAAAAAAAAAGACGAATGCACCTTTAAGAGCTTGACCGAGCCGATACTGCAGAGTGATCTCTCACGAATGAACTTCCAAGCAGCGATACCACATACTGTATACATCTTCACAAAATCATTTTTAATGCTGCAAACTTTTTTTTTTTTGGTGAAAAATCTTCCCTCGGCTCCAAGTTCCTGCGACCCTGTAAACACTCCGGGGACCAAATTCAGGCGTTCCCAAAAGCTGGTTTGGGTTTTTTTCATCTGCTATTCGTCACACAAAGCTACAAACCTACCGACAATATCGCAAGCTTTTCTTATGACAACAAAACAAGCGATATTACATATGATTAATTCCAGAGAGACTGTAAATTCAGCACATTCACTGACGCTCTTTCATCATCATAATTAAACTGTTGTGTTCATTAATTATATTAATGTAAACCCACCCTATGAGCCAGGACTGAGTTTTAGCTATAAATCATCTGATACACAAAGGAAAACATCCTCACAGACCGGCACGGATGGAGCCAGAATTACTGGCACAGTTACAAATAAATAAATTAAAGAAAGGAAGGAAGCCAGAATTACTGGCACAGTTATTAAGAGAAAGAAAGAAAAAAGAGACAGACAGAGAGCACCAGAATTACTGGCGCACAGAAAGAAAGAAAGAAAGAAAGAAAGAAAGAAAAAAGAGACAGACAGAGAGCACCAGAATTACTGGCGCACAGAAAGAAAGAAAGAAAGAAAGAAAGAAAGAAAAAAGAGACAGACAGAGAGCACCAGAATTACTGGCGCACAGAAAGAAAGAAAGAAAGAAAGAAAGAAAAAAGAGACAGACAGAGAGCACCAGAATTACTGGCGCACAGAAAGAAAGAAAGAAAGAAAGAAAGAAAGAAAGAAAGAAAGAAAAAAGAGACAGACAGAGAGCACCAGAATTACTGGCGCACAGAAAGAAAGAAAGAAAGAAAGAAAGAAAAAAGAGACAGACAGAGAGCACCAGAATTACTGGCGCACAGAAAGAAAGAAAGAAAGAAAGAAAGAAAGAAAAAAGAGACAGACAGAGAGCACCAGAATTACTGGCGCACAGAAAGAAAGAAAGAAAGAAAGAAAGAAAGAAAGAAAGAAAAAAGAGACAGACAGAGAGCACCAGAATTACTGGCGCACAGAAAGAAAGAAAGAAAGAAAGAAAGAAAGAAAGAAAGAAAGAAAGAAAGAAAAAAGAGACAGACAGAGAGCACCAGAATTACTGGCGCACAGAAAGAAAGAAAGAAAGAAAAAAGAGACAGACAGAGAGCACCAGAATTACTGGCGCACAGAAAGAAAGAAAGAAAGAAAAAAGAGACAGACAGAGAGCACCAGAATTACTGGCGCACAGAAAGAAAGAAAGAAAGAAAAAAGAGACAGACAGAGAGCACCAGAATTACTGGCGCACAGAAAGAAAGAAAGAAAGAAAGAAAGAAAAAAGAGACAGACAGAGAGCACCAGAATTACTGGCGCACAGAAAGAAAGAAAGAAAGAAAGAAAGAAAGAAAGAAAGAAAGAAAGAAAGAAAGAAAGAAAGAAAGAAAGAAAGAAAGAAAGAAAGAAAGAAAGAAAGAAAGAAAGAAAGAAAGAAAGAAAGAAAGAAAGAAAGAAAGAAAGAAAGAAAGAAAGAAAGAAAGAAAGAAAGAAAGAAAGAAAGAAAAGAAAGAAAGAAAGAGAGAGACAGACAGACAGAGCACCAGAATTACTGGCGCACAGAAAGAAAGAAAGAACGAAAGAACGAAAGCAAGAAAGAAAGACAGCACCAGAATTACTGGCACAGTTAAGAAAGAAAGAAAGAAAGAAAGAAAGAAAGAAAGAGACAGACAGAGAGCACCAGAATTACTGGCGCACAGAAAGAAAGAAAGAACGAAAGAACGAAAGAAAGAAAGAACGAAAGAACGAAAGAAAGAACGAACGAACCAGAATTACTGGCACAGTTATTCAGAAAGCAAGAAAGAAAGCAAGAAAGCAAGAAAGAAAGAAAGAAAGAAAGACAGCACCAGAATTACTGGCACAGTTAAGAAAGAAAGAAAGAAAGAAAGAAAGAAAGAAAGAAAGAAAGAAAGACCATGTAATGAGTGATCTTTACAAAAAAAAAAATCTCCAATATACAGTCCGTGTAAAAAGTTTGTACACCCCTACTCCACTCATTCCTAGGTCTTCCTGTATTTTCTACACTGTCGAACACTGAGGACATCAAACATCAAAACGACGAAATAACATCTGGAACACATCTGGAATTATGTGGTCAAGAAAAAGCAAGTGTGCATGATATTTCAGATTCTTCAGCGTATCCAGCGTTTCCCTTGAGGACACTATTAGCGTTATCATAACCAGCTTGATGCGGTCGTCACCTGGAACGCTTTTCAATTAACACCTGTGTCTCGTCAAAAGTTCATTAGTGGACGAGTTTCTTGCCTTCTTAATGCGTTTGAGATCAAACAGTAATTAGTAAATAATAAAAACACTATCATCAGTGTGGGAAATCAGGAATTTTAAGCAGACGGTCACAGGACTGACAAGTCTGAAACGTCGTCTGTGCGTCCGAATTTCAGCCTGTCTGGACGGTGGGCCGAGCGCGGCTTCCTGAGGCGGGCCCCGGAAGCTCAGGGGCTTTAGATGCCTGGAGATGCTTCTCAGCTATTTCCAGGCACATTTTTGTGACCTTCAAATGGTCAAATTACACTCGACATCCGTTGATAAATTACACTGCAAACTGAATGCAATTTACAAGAAAACGTCAGAAGATTCAAGAAAAAAATAAAACATTTTAAAGTTCCACCCAACAAAACAGTAGCACACACACACAGGTCAGTTCCACATCCAGAACAAAGTCTGGAGGGCAAGGACGGTCCAGTTGGTTACAACTTACTGGTTCTCATACAGTATACAGGTCCTATAATAACACTCATGAAACATTATGTCAACAAGGACTATTTTTATACTACATTTATAACAAGTCTATAAGAAATTTAGTAATTAACAACACAACTATTCTTACGATAGTTAAAATTGAGTCCAAGATTCCAAGTAACTTTGTAAAAAAAAAAAAAAATTCAAAACTCGACATGGCGAGATCACTTGGCATTCAGACTCATCACCTGACTGAATCCATCAGAAACCATCGACCCTAAAACACTAGTTCAACTGCATCATGCAATAAAAACAAACAGTGAATACCGTGTGTATTATTGTCTTATTTAGTGTGCCACTCGAGGAGAGGGCGGTGCCTATAAAGTTTGGCAGGGTTCAGACCTTCGGTGGTAAAGTTAAGAATCTTTAAATCCCCACGCACACGAGTGGCTCGAGCCAGGGCTTGTGTTAAAGTTTTAGGTGAGCAGCGCTCGTGCAGGGGTTTGGGGGGGTGAAGAACAGCCCGAGGCAGGGTCGTAGCAGGCTGTGCCTGGGCTGGTTCGAAAGGTCTCGGGGAGAGAGAGGTGCCTATCAAGTTCGGCAGGGTTCGTACCTTCAGTGGCAAAGTTAAGAATTTTTAAATCCCCATGCGCACGAGTTGCTTGTGTTAAAGTTTTCGGTGAGCAGCGCTCACGCAGGGGTTTTGGGGGTGAAGAACAGCCCGAGGCAGGGTCGCAGCAGGCTGTGCCTGGGCTGTTTCGAAAGGTCTTGGGGGAGAGGGCGGTGCCTGTAAAGTTTGGCAGGGTTCAGACCTTCAGTGGCAAAATTAAGAATTTTTAAATCCCCATGCAGGTATGTGGCTCGAGCCAGGGCTTGTGTTAAAGTTTTCAGTGAGCAGCGCTCGTGCAGGGGTTTTGGGGGTGAAGAACAGCCCGAGGGAGGGTCGTAGCGGGCCGTGCCTGAGCAGGTTCGAAAGGTCTCGGGGAGAGAGAGAGGTGCCTATAAAGTTTGGCAGGGTTCGGACCTTCAGTGGCAAAGTTAAGAATTTTTAAATCCCCATGCGCACGAGTTGCTTATGTTAAAGTTTTCGGTGATCAGCGCTCGTGCAGGGGTTTCAGGGGTGAATAACGGCCCGAGAGAGGGTCATAGCGGGCCGTGCCTGGGCTGGTTCGAAAGGTCTCAGGGACAGGGAGGTGCCTGTAAAGTTTGGCGGGGCGAGGACCATTGGTGGGCCGAGTTATGAATTTTTAAAACGCGCGCCTGCAGGCTCCCCCGTTTCACAGGCCATGTTATAACAATGTATTCGCCCAGTGTAAAATTTGGAAGAAAATTAGAAGTCGATTAGACCCGTATCTTTACAAGTTTTCACGGGCCACCCGGGCCGGTGCTTTTGAAATGCAGACAGACAAACGCGAAAATTACCAGTGAATGTCCGCCGGTCCAGCCTTATTTCCCCACACTGCGTAATGAAGGCTGCTGGGTTTTGGGGCAAAATGAAGAAGCGAGTGTGACAGTTAAAGCATCCAGAAGAACTGTGGCTGGTTCTGGAAGATGCTCAGTAAAACCTACAGCCCATTTCCGCATAACACTGCGCTCACTGGACCTCAGACTACTATTTTCTTTAAAGCAAACGGTCGTCTCACACCAAATATCGACTTTGTTTCATTTATTATGGCTTCTCATCTCATTATCTCTAGCCGCTTTATCCTGTTCTACAGGGTCGCAGGCAAGCCGGAGCCTATCCCAGCTGACTACGGGCGAAAGGCGGGGTACACCCTGGACAAGTCGCCAGGTCATCACAGGGCTGACACATAGACAGACAACCATTCACACTCACATTCACACCTACGGTCAATTTAGAGTCACCAGTTAACCTAACCTGCATGTCTTTGGACTGTGGGGGAAACCGGAGCACCCGGAGGAAACCCACGCGGACACGGGGAGAACATGCAAACTCCGCACAGAAAGGCCCTCGCCGGCCACGGGGCTCGAACCCGGACCTTCTTGCTGTGAGGCGACAGCGCTAACCACTACACCACCGTGCCGCCTTTATTATGGCTTACTGATTACTATTTATAGTATTTTTTTTTAACGTTGAAACATTTAATTTCATTATTTTTAAGCCATTTTTGGTCGACAGCATTTCTTTACACGTGCCTAAGACTTTTGCACAGGACTGCATTTTGCACTGGGTTTTGTTGGATTATCCTTTTTTTTTTGGTGAACATCCACCATTGCCACTTACTTCCTTTACGGGAAAAATCTCCTGTGTCTCATGTCTCAGCATGATATCCAAACAGGAACTGTGACCAGGTACAAAACCATCCCTGTATACCTAGCTGTATGAAAATCCTCTACGTGTCAAATATCTCGTGAAAACACAAATCCAGGAGTTCAGAAGGAGCCAATTCTGGTTCACACTGGAGCCATTCCCTTCCTTAAGCACTGCTTATTATAAAAGTTGTACATTATATTATCTCGGTAACAAGCCATCTTCTATAAATATATCATAAAAATAAATCTTGCATTTCCTGAACTTGTAGTGGAGCAGACTAAAATGTTTGTCATTATCAGATGCAGGTTTAGTCCACAATACTGGAGGAAATGCAGTGTTCAGCTAGACGTCAACATTTATTTCAAGAATAAAAAGAGGAAAGACAAATATCTGAAAATCAATTTAAAAATCATTTAATGCAATGAATATAATTTCTGAATTCTAAAATTCAGGTTTAAAAATCCAATCTGAATCGAGTTACATGTGTTCATATCCATACTGTATGGATACGCAATTGCTTGAAAAGGTATACCACAGGGGTCGGTCCTGGGACCTTAATATTTATAGTTTGGTTTAGCATACCAACTTCATATTTTGTGCATTTGCTAATCAAAACAAGCTCTTTCCAGTGGTATAATTGTTTTTATGGTAGACCTAGTCATACATTTGTACTATGCATTTGAATTATAGGCGCAAAATGTTTTTTTTTTATTTTTAAAGCCTAATAAATCAGAAAGTTTGATTTCTTTTGAACACATACCTAGTTACCTAAAGAGTACTATAACATGAGTAATAAATAAGAAAATTTGAAAGATCTGGTGTGCTTTAATGTGGAGATACGGGGTGTCAAAGTTGCTCCAAAGCACTTTATGATTTTCAGCAAGCCATAACTTGGCAAATATTGAACTGTGAACTTTCTATTTTAGTATTTAAAGGCGTCTGGCATTGAAGAACAATCCTTGAAAATGTAATGTATCTTGCATGAATAGTTTAAAAGTAATGACTTATGGAAGTTAGGTCCGTTTTCTGTAGCACGCGTTTCAACAGTGAAATTGGGGCCACGCCCCTTTTTTAAAGCTCCTATATCTCAGAAACTAATAGAGGTACAAGCCTAAAATTTTGTACGCTATTTATTGGGCACATGGACAATATTTCCATAAAGTATGAAGCAAATCTGAGATGGTCAGTGGCGAACATTTTTCTAAATCTGGTGATTTGGGGCGGAATTACCCATTAATCAAAAGGTTTCCAGCACAAATTTTCACTTTTATGCAGATGACACAGTATTCATAATACAGCTGGGCATCCACACCATCCCAGGCTCTTGTTCAACTGCAGCTAGCTTTCAATACTGTTCAAAATAACCTGTAGGATTTAAAACTTGTCTTAAATGCAGCTAAAACTAAAGGTCATTTTGGTGGGGAAGCCATGTCCTAAAGAAGATGCATGGCCTAAAGGTTAGAGAAGGAGCTTTGGGACCAAAAGGTCGCTGGTTTGATTCCCTGGACCAGCACGAATGGCTGATGTGCCCTTGAGCAAGGCACCTAACCCCAGGCTGCTCTGGGTGCGTTGTACGTCGCTCTGGATAGGAGCGCCTCAAAACTGCCGCGAATCACCACCTCACAGGGTTCTCAGATCAAATCGGTATCCCGATAAAAATATTTGGATTGACTGGTCTCTTTTCTTTGCGCATCATATTCGACAGTTGGCAAAAAGGTGAAAATTAAAATTCGGGTTTTATTTCGGAACCAAGTCCTGCCTTTCCTTTGAGGCCAGAAAGAGGCTTGTTGCTGATGTGATCTACAGTACATGCATGCATCTTCTCAGAGTTTACACGCTCTTGACACAGTTTACCCTGGAGCACGAAGGTTCAGAACAAATTTCAAAGCTCTGACTCATCACTGTTTGTTGTACGCTCGTGTTGGTTGGTTTGCTTGCTTTGTCCACACGTAGACTTAAACAATGGCATGTTCTCGTTTATAAGCGTAGTTTAGGTCTGCTTCCATCGTATCTTCAAACGTACATGTCAAAAAAATGTATGGGCAGTTACAGTCATCAAGCCTCAATGCCAGGCATTGCCCGAATGCCCAATCTGCCCGACCAAGACATTCGGGCAGAAATGTTTTAGCGAGTTAGGCCCGTTCGGGCACACCTATGGTCGGCTTCTTTAAGCACAATAATGATTTGAGCGAGTATGTTACAAAAAACAAAGATGCATTAAATCAGCATCCTCGCTTCCTCTGTGATCACCATTTTGGTTTCTTCCCGATTTGTAACAGCGATTCTGATTGGCTCGCTTCAGGCGCGCGTACGCATTTGTGCTTTATCACTACGAGTGGTCTGAAGCCAAGCCAAGATGTCCGGCGTCTGTTGCTGTTGTTTGAAGAAAACGCCAGATAAAAAAGCTCTACTACCGGATTACTTGGATAATCTTTGGTCAGAAAGAAGTGCAGCATAGATATACATGGAAATTAGAGTTCATTAGTGGTTCTGATCCATACAAAATTCCTTAAAACGACTGGAGTGAGTGATGGTGCAGATTTGTGGCCTAGCGTTAGCATTAGCCACATGTTGGAATGTACCTTCTTTTTCCCCCTGAAGAGTCCCGACACGGAAGAACAGTTTAAAAAAAAAAAAACTACAAAAGCAAGAAAACCTTTCTGTAAAAAGACTCCCCCACCATCAGCTTTCAGGAACAGAATGCTGTGAAAGCCAAAGTATTTACTCTCAAAGGGCTCCAACCTGAACTGTGGGCTGGATGGTATTCCCACCCCTCCACGTCTCAGCAACCCCAAGGGCATCTAGTTACACAGCTATCTGCACTCTATCATTTATACAGTGATGCTCATTACTGTTAAAACAATACCTGAGGTGTTATTTGTCAAATAAGATATCTTGCTCTAGACTTTCAAACAATGTTGTAGGATTTTATTTGAATTTTATCTAATAGTAGATGGAACAATAATTACAAACGTGAACAGAATCAGCATATTCCAGTTGCATCTGTAGTCATATCGTAACTATAATCATTCTTGTAATAATAAAAGCTAGCGGTGAGTGCATTCAACGAATGGAAAGACATGCTTTTGTGTCTCAAACATTAAACCACACCATCTACAGTAAATCTATATCATTTACATAGTGAATTATCCCATAGATAAATCTCTCTTACCCCATTTATCATGGACGTTGGCCCATCACGCATGCAGAGATGCCTACCCCAAATTTTGAATTTCAGTATTCTTGAAAACATTTTTCAGTATTTTGGAATGACTTTCAGTAACATTAATTTATGCGCATTTCCATTATAAAGAGGTGTATATACCAATATGTTTAACATTTAAATGATTAAAAAGAACTGTTTTGTGTGAATTGAATAAACAGCCATCTCAACTGAATTTCCACTCAACAAATTTCTAGAGCATACAATTTCTCACATTTTTATAAATACAATAGTGTTCCCTGTTTGCAGACATTACGGTTGACTACCAATCATTGGTATTGAATGGAACTCCTCAAAAGTATTATATTATATTGCCTGGCAAAATGTTCTACCTGTTAACGGATTCTAATAAAATTTAAAAAAATTCTTATTTCATGCCAAAGAGAGTCCGACATTGTTATCTTAATGTCCCAATATATAAATACTTCAGCATAATGCTTCAGAAGAGACACTGAATAAAATGACATGTATAATTGTATTTAAAACAGTGGAATGATCAATTTTTTGCCACAATCCCAACAGCACTAATCATAAAATTCTGTTTTTGATCAGACTACATGTACATTTGCACTTGCAACACTGAAAAGACTTTGAATTAAAGAAGTCCAGCCAGTGTTTGATATTTCAGTGAATAAAAATCAGACATGTAAAAAGAAACTGAATAAGTTTAACTCACATTTCATGGCACTAATCAGCAAGTTCAACTCCAAGCACAGGTCAACCATCACCGCTTCAGCACGCGTCACGCTCCGTGTCTTTTCATCCACAGATTTCGTAAAAAACTGCTGGATACCCCCAGATTTACTTTCCGCCTGACTCGCCATTTCAGCATACTCCATATGTTTTATTTTTTGTAGTTGACATGCCGCGTGCAGTCATCGCGACCACCACGAGTGATGTTAATGTCAGTCCTACACAGTTTGCAGTGCGCGTATCCATTGCCCTTTTGACTGGGTGTAACGCACGGCCGTTCTACCGTATCGAAAATAGCGCGAACAAATGTGCGGAATCTGCGCATGTCACACACAGCATGTGTGGTTGCCGTAAAAATAAATAGCCTAGCCGTGAATCACGCACGGATTGAAAAAGTCGCTTGGACATTTAAAAACAACTCACTGGAATTTAAGACTTTATAATAATTCCGTACAGAATAACACTGTTTGCCGTAGCATCGTATTTACGTAACTTTTCCGTACAAAATACGGCCAATCCGTACTAGTAGGCATCTCTGCGCATGTGAAGATGAGGACAGGTTGTTTAATTTCCTCCTAAATGCAACGGCAGACTGAATGATAAGACAGTACTGCAGTACAGACTCCTGTTTTATAATTCATCTTTGCAGCATTGCTAGTCATTGTTAGGCAAAACAAAGTGTCCTAAACTCTATATAAAAAGACGCATTACGTACGCGTACCGTACACAAGTCTTACGTATAGGATATTGATTTATGTTTCATGTTCCAGGGCTTGTCTTGTTGCAGAAATGAATGTTTTTTCAAAAAACATGTACGTACTATTGTTTAAATAACTCAATTATACCCCTAGAAAACAGATCAGTATCGCATTGAACCGTGGACTTGAAAACTTGCCGAAATACCGCAAAATTTTATGACAAAAAGACATTCAAGCATAGGCTTAGCTAGCGAGCCGTGCAGCCGTGTTTTACACGACCAGTTCTCAAAAAACACGGCCTGCAAATTTTATACTAACCCGTGCTAACCAAAATTTTGTCATTTTGTGAATAATTTTGTGCATTTCTGTGGACGTTTTTGTCGACGGTCAGCGGTTTCCCGGGGCGTCCCCAGCGCACGCTTTCCATATATGGAAGTTAAATCGAGAAAATCAAATTTACCGCCAAAAATGCAGCGTTCTTATCAGCGCTCGAAACTAACGGTGTCCCGATGTCCCGGGGACCATAAAAAATGTCATCGGGACACAAAATTATCATATCTGGGACAATCCCGGGACAATGGAAAAAAATAGATCTAGAAAAAAAGTTCTACATTAATATTATTTACAAAGCCGTAACACATACGTAGACATTCACCTAATTTGTCAATTTTAATTTTAAAACGTTAACAGCGAAAAATACATAGTAGCTACACTTTCGATGCACCTGCATCCGTAGGCTACAGAGCAGCGCATTCTGTTCTAGAATCTTCGGCCGGAGTCCGCATTATATGGACTTGGAATGGAATTGCTACCGCACACGCTGCGCCGACTCTTGCCAGAACAAAAATGCTTAAGTGGTTGAAGCGGACCGACCGCGGGGAAGAAACTGAAAGCCCAGACATAACGTCTCCGGGACCTTCAGGATCCAAAGTGTCATCGCCTGGTCTGCAGGCAACGCTAGCAACTGAATGAACTTAATGAACACTGTTAGACACGTTATAAAATACAACAGGAATGATGTGGATGATATTGACGGAAGATACCGTTCAACAGAATAAGTGAGTTTTCTTGGTGTCTTTCTAGTTCAGAAAGTTTAGTCAGTCAGCAGCACAACTAGGCTCGGACCTGCTGGCACTATGCTGATGTTGCTAACATTTGCACCCACGTTTCGGCAGCGAAAGTTCATAAAATGGATAACGGAAAGTTCATAAAAATGGATAACGGTAATGGATAACGGAAAGTTCATAAAAATGGATAACGGTAATGGATAACGGAAAGTTCATAAAAATGGATAACGGTAATGGTGAAAATTATAAGTTGGCCTTATAGGTGCCAACAGATATTCAAGGTATAAGTAGATGAAATGAACATAAAAGGGGTCTTATTTTCAACTAAAGTGTACTGCAGATGTAGGGAGTTGAAACATTTTCTGAATGAGCTAGTTGGCCCCTTTAAATAAACGGGTATCTATTCATACAGTGAGATCGCCAAAGTTTAATAAACTGAAAATGCAATAACTGTAATTTTGAAGTAGATGATGTATAGGACATGTGTCGCTTGTGTCTTGTGACTTATTGTAAAAATGATATAAAGGGTTCAAAATCGCATAGTTACAAATATAATAGTAACTTCATATGATAATATTAACCACTGGTTATTTCAGAGAGGAAAAAAATGGGGACACTATTGCTTCCATTCGGGACAATACAACACAGAATTCGGGACCACTGGGGGACACAAAGAAAAAAAGTTAATTTCGAGCCCTGGTTCTTATTGGTCAGACTTTGAAACGAGGCTTGAATGGAAGCAAAATACTACGAGTTTTGAGAGTTTCTCCGGCAAAGCTCGGCAGATTTAGAATGAGCAGGTTGTGTATTTAGACAAATATCTTCGTGAGGTTTTTTTTTTTATCATCCAAACCTGATAAACATACTGACAAACTTTATACTTTACACTTTCCTATGTGCCCACTGACAAATAATGTATTATAGTTTTTAAATGACCTAAATTAGATGAACCATAAAAAACATCCCCTTCCTCAGTCCCACCAGACTCAGCACTGAAAGCCCACTTCCGCATTCATAAAACCCTGTTCCCATGGTAACGGCATGAGCATCACTTTCACTCTTCCGGTTTCGATTGGTTTCTCTTTCGCCAAGATTTACAGAGATGAAAGTGGAGCAAAGAAAAAAAATCCTGAACTTTTTAAAGTCAAACTAAGATTGGGGGAGACGTCCCCCGAAAACATTTTAATAACATAGCACGCAAAACCCTGCATTCTAGTAATTATTTTCACTAAAACAAGTTATAACTTTTAAGCCTTTTTCGTTCATGTACATTAATGATTAACATGTCAAAAATATCAAATTTAATTCCCCGAGTTAATGAGTAATTTTCAGGAGTGCATTTAGAAAACGTGGTGATTTTCCTGCTACACAGTTCATTACTTTGAAAAAAAAAAAAAATCAGACAGTCGAAGGTAAACTCAGCAAAATCCCAAAACAGTGCTGTTAAAAAGTAAAAGTCCGTTAAGAGTTTCTAAAGCTTTCAGGTTTCAATGTTGGGGACGTTGAGCCTCGTTTATCAATCTTTTAGTAGAGTTGTGCGTTTGCAGAAGCTGAAGTGAACTAAACATTTCCAATTCAGATTTATGCGAGTTGAAGCCGATTGTTTACATTAGTTCATATTGTCTGTAAATTTAAACACACCAATGAATACCACATTTCTCATGTAAATCAGGGCGTAGCGAGGATTTTTCAGGGTGTGTGTGTGTGTGTGTGTGTGTGTGTGTGTGTGTGTGTGTATCACACACTGACTGGCAGCCTGAGTACATTATGTAACAAAAAAATAAATAAATTCCCATTGCTAGTTTTAGGCAGCTTAGAAACCGGCTCTTCCATTATTGCTGTTTCTTCCACGGTTTCTTGATGCTGTGTTCTAGAAACGGCACTAAAACTCAGCTTCGAAGCCACAAAATGCAGCTTTGATGGAAAAAAAAAATATTTATATTAGTGCTGTCAAAAATGTCGCGTTATTAACGCGTTAACTTGACTCAATTTTAACGGCGATAATTTTTTTTATCGCGAGATTAACGCTCTGTGACATGATGTAGGTTTTTCATAAGCTTTTCAAACTGCCAGGAACTTGGAACAGAGACTTTGCTTAGAAAAACGATAGCAGCTAGACTGTAATGCCACGCCCCGCACAGCCAGAGTCCTCTGCCCTCCCCCCAAAGAACCAGCGCGGGCAGGGCGCGCTAGTAGAGATGGGATTTATGGCTCTTTGATGGGATCCGCATCTTTGTGATCCGTTCTTTGAAAAGAGCCGTTCAAAAGACTGGCTCATTTGGCTCTTTTTAAATATTTATTCAGTTTTAAGAAGACAGCGTCTAAAGAAGCCAGATCCCTCTGAACTGTAAACTCAATGCTATCCCAGAAATCCTTCCTGTAATATGCAAATTTGGCCGCCTCTGATTGGACAGCGCGATGCATCAACAGGCAGAAAGTGTAAAAGTACAAAATGTGTTAAGTGAGCTGAAACAGTAAAGATCAGATTCAATGCAATATTTATCAACGAACAACTTAAACTTAATATAATAGTGTACTTTATATTATAATCAAGCATGTCAAGCCTACCGTCACTGTGTAACCTGTCTCTCTGATTAGAGTTGTAGACACTCAAACAGTAGATCATTTCACTCTTGGTTCTCTTGCTAGCCCCGCGCCGGTGCTCGGCTTAGGTTTCACGTTGCAGTGGCTGTGTCAAGACGTGTTATGCTTTGCAATAAAAAAAAAAAAAATTGGTACAAAGCAAGCCCATTCACTTTTTTTATGCTGATAAGAGAATTACAATGTTTTTTTGTGTGACAAAAATGCGCGATTAAATTGCGATTAATCGCGAGTTAACTATGACTGCCGAGACATTAATCGCGATTAAATATTTTAATCGCTTGACAGCACTAATATATATAAAATAAATTGCTTACCTCTCTTCACGTCGAAGAAAGGAGGAAAGTTTTGCTTGTTTTGACACGGCGAATTATTAACACGAGGAAATACTCGTAGGGCCCGTTTACACGAGGACGCTGTCGGGTAAAAACGACTAAATATTTTATCGGAAGTGCCTTTCGTCTACACGGGGACGGCGTTTCCGAGGCTGAAAAACGGAAAAAATTGAAAACGCCTTCCAGAGTGGATAAGTTAAAAACAGCCCCCGTTGCATATCCGTCTAAACTACCCAATACGCGAAACTCTGCTCGGATCTGCTCACGTCAGGTATGCGTTTACGTCATACATATGTCATATACTGTACATGCCAGCCCGGGAAGTAAGAAAGTAAGTAAAAAAGTAAGAGCGTGTCTGATTACATCGATCCAACGGACCTTCAAGCTGCTCTGGCAGCTTTAATAAACGTCCAGGAGTCCTTCGAACATCTATACCGAATCTGCACATATACCGTTAATGAACAGAGGCGGGTATAGTACGCTCTTACTTTTTTACTTACTTTCTTACTTACCATAGCCAGAGTAGTCAAAGTTTTCGCGGCGCAGATGTGCAGATCAGACAAGACGGAAGACGTTGCGCATGCGTGCAGACATAGCGGAGGTCTTTCACAGCACCACCTAGCCGCCTGGCATGCACATCCAATTGAATTCCACACATTTATGCGTCACCGTATAGACGCAGATTTTCTCCTTGAAAACGGTTGCGTAGACGCGGAAAAAAGTGAGAACGAAAACGGACTTTTGCGTTTTTGTTTCAGACCGTCCCCGTGTAAAGTGGGCCGTAATTCGCAACGAAAAAGACTGCAGCTACACTGGCAGCTTGAACATGCTTTCTAGTGCAATTGTGTTGCGCTTGCGCAGAACGGTGTCAGTCCTGCGCGCCTTAGCTCGTGCACCTGAAGGCGCGCGCACCTAACGAGCTCCGGCATGCGCGCCGTTAACAAAGAACACCTGTCTTTAATCAATGAACTATGTTTGGGCTATTTAAGGACCGCACCCATGCAAGGACGACGCGAAGTATTACACCGCGTCTAGGAACGCGAAAAATCCGAAAAATTTAATTTCTCCATTCAGAAACCCGGAGATTTTCAAGAGTCGTGTCAAATTTCCGGGTAAATCGGGAAGACTTTCATCTATATTCAAATTATCTTAAATAGTACTTTACCATTATTACTGATTTTTTTTTATTGTTTACAGCAGGGCTTTTCAAAGTGTGGGGCGCGCCCCCCCTGGGGGGCGCCAGAGTTCTTCAGGGGGGGCGCAACGTGAGGAGCCTTTACCAGAAACAAAATGGATCGATTTTTAGTACCTAAAGCTACTGAGTGAGGAGACAGAGTTTGGGCCAAGCAAAAAAACCCAGAGCCTCCAGGATGTTGCGATTTGCAACTTCAGTGCAAATTCAACCAATCCCCACGAATTCAGGGCGGTGTTACAATTCTATCCAATCACCGCAACTTTCCCGCAAATTTGACCAATCGTTGGCGTTGTCTTGAGGTGACGTCGACAAACTACCTTCCGCCTTACTTCCGTGTTTATGTTCAAGAGAAGCAGCATGTGCGCAGTGTTGCCAGATTGGTTTTAAGTGCATTTTGGCGGGTTTTGAACATATTTTGGACTGGAGAACGTCAGCAGTATCTGGCAACATTGCATGATGTGGGAGTCGGTGTTTATATAGGCTTAAATTCTGTTACTGAAAGTGTATGTTTACAGTGAAGGACTGTGTGCACTTTTTTGTTTTTTTTACTTAATACAAGAAATTAATGGATGCCAAAGTTTTTGCCAAAATGGTATTTTATTTTCCATTGTTTAGGCAGCTTCAGCATCATACTGTGAGATTCTGTTCAAATTGTTTTTTTCTTCTATGAAGCCTGAGCCATTTATTTTATTAGTTTATAATTACTGTTTAATTTAGTCTTCAGGAGAGACTGACTGTACACAGTACTAGTATTAATAGTTTTTTTTTCTTACATGAAAGCTGAGGCATTTATATTATATTTTAAGGTAACTTCATGTTGTGCTGTGAGGTTCTCTGCACTTTAACTTTTGAACCAACAGGTGCATTTGGATAAGTAAAGCCTATTTTTCTGCATTTTTGTAGTCCTGGTAATCTTTTATATTGGTAAAGTTGTTTATAGGACCATTTCTCAGTGTCTTTGTTTTTTAATCAATTGTTTTTCAGTAATAACTTAATATTTAACATATCACTCAATTTTAATCACAAAAAGAGAAAATCGCAACAATTTCTCGCAACTTTCACTTCCTCCCGCAATGTAATCGCAACAAAAACCTAAAAAACACCGCAACTTTCATCGCAATTTTTTTGGAACCCCCCCCCCGCAACATCAGACATTTTAGCCCGCAACAATCACAAAAAAGGCCCGCGGAATCCTGGGGGACTGGAAAAAGAAGGAAGTATGACCACGATTATTTAAAGTTTGGATTTTCATGGACTGGATCTGAAGATGCTCCACTGCCACAGTGTGTTGTCTGCCAAGAGGTGCTAGCTAACGATGCTATGGGATGTTTAAAATGTGTAAAACAAGATGTTTTAAAAAGCACAGATGTTTAAAATGTGAAAAATAAAAAAATAAAAATGTGTACAACAACCATTTTTTAAAAATACGAATGGAACATTAAGTATAGCAACAACAAAAACTGTAAGGGGGGCGCTGTTGTTTATTTGCTCTCCGAGGGGGGGGGCTCACTCTCCCACACTTTGAAAACCCCTGGTTTACAGTATTTACATTTCTAATAACTACAGGAAAATTTCCTGTAGCTTAATTCCACTTATTTTTATCCTGTTTATTGCGATTTTTAACAGAATCAAAATGATTCCTTACATTCTGTGATGTAACATTTGCATTATGTACATTTCGTAAAATCAAAACTTCAAGGTATCGATTATTTTCAGTTGTATATATTTCATAATATTAATCTTCAGAGTCGGATGAATCGTTTGTTATCGTCGTTGTTTACAGTAAAGATGGATTCTGTGGAATACGGCTCGATTGCAGCAATTTGTATTTTGGTTTTTCGTCTTAAGTGCACTAGAAATTATAATTTCAAAGTTTCTGCTTTTATTGCAGGAATTTGTAGAAGATTTTACTGATAATTACAGTGATTTGTAAAGTTCTGCTTAATGAATAAGAAACATACGGACACATTATATTATAAACACCCACCCACTGGTTGCGAGCAAGTTACGCTCCCTACTTTCAGAAAAAATAAACAAACAAACAAACAAATAAATAAATAAAAACCACTCCCAACTAGGGTGACCATTCGTCCGGACAGTCCGGTTTTAGAGCCGTCTGTCCGGATGTCTGTCACGAGTCCTCACTTTTTACATTTTGTCCTCATTTCGGACCCTCAGCCGCCACCGTTGCATCAATCGTCACAAATCCCCGCCCATTATTTACACTTGCTATTCTGCGATGACATACAGGCAAAGATAGCCTACAGGGATTTCTCGTATACAAACATTCGCGCTGCGCACGCAGCTGATGGAGCCTCTGCAGCCTCTCTGGAAGCTGCTGTCACTCAGAAGCTGCGCTCACGCGAATGACTGATTTTTGCTCCTCCGAGCTGCGCGCGCAGTGCGAATGTTTGTACAGAAAAGCCTATGAATGTTGGCGCGCATGCTGTTGAACAATACTCATGCCGAAACGAAAGACATCCTTTAAAAATGCTTGGTGCTTAGAGCATCGTTTTGTTGGCAAGAGCCAAAAAGGAGAACACTTCGCCTTCTGCAAGCTCTGTCGCATTGACATTGATGTGGGGAGCAGAGGGAAAGGTGCGATAGACAGACACGCGGACACAGACCGCCACAGATCATGTTTTTCTTTTTGATTTTTTTTGGATGAGCATAAATGAACACAACAATGTTTTGTTTTTAGTTTAGTTCCTGTGGATAAGCCAAGGCCAGTATAGTAGGCTAAATCAGCGGCCCCCAACCCCCGGGCCGCGGACCGGTACCGGTCCGTGGGTCATTTGGTACCGGGCCACACAGAAAGAATAAATAACCTGCACTATTTCCGTTTCATTCATTATCTGAGTCTGAACGATGTTTGATTTTGAAAAATGACCGGATTCTCTCCGTTACATCCGTCTATAACTCACGCTTGACCAGAGCATGTGAGCGGAGTGGAGCGGCGAGAACTTCGGTCCTCGCTCACAGAGGTGGTCGCTCCAATCGCTCCCCGCTCAATGTCGCTTCGCCCGTTACCGCTCAGCGCTCCACCAAGATTGCATCCCGCTCCACTCCACGCTCGCTCAAAAAATATATGTGCACGCATGCGCGTAGCGGACGCGGAGCACTTCCCGTATCTCTGCCCTCTGTCCCCCGCACTTTTTACAGCCATTACAACCACTTAATTTTTAACACGTGGAAACGCGTTTTTCCGAGCCGCCTCTAAACGCATCATGAGCAGGCGGAGCGCAGGTGGCAAACAAACACCGCTGTCGTTCATTCTGAGCCACGTTGGGCATGCTTCAGACTCGTGATGTGAGCGGTAACGGGGCGAAACTGGAGCGGGCCATTGCCTCGCTCCATCCTTCCCATCCTTGAAAAAAAAAATCCCGCTCCGCGCTCTTTTCAAAATTCGTCCGCTCCGCTCACATGCTCTGCTCTTGACGCATGTCAAGACGCTTATCTCAGCGACCAAGAATGTTGGAGAGAGGACATTACTCATGTTATGTTGCTGACGCGATGTTATGAGGATGCTGCTAATAAAGTTGCATACGAGTACACAGTGGATTCACGTTTCATCTCATCTCATTATCTCTAGCCGCTTTATCCTTCTACAGGGTCGCAGGCAAGCTGGAGCCTATCCCAGCTGACTACGGGCGAAAGGCGGGGTACACCCTGGACAAGTCGCCAGGTCATCACAGGGCTGACACATAGACACAGACAACCATTCACACTCACATTCACACCTACGCTCAATTTAGAGTCACCAGTTAACCTAACCTGCATGTCTTTGGACTGTGGGGGAAACCGGAGCACCCGGAGGAAACCCACGCGGACACGGGGAGAACATGCAAACTCCGCACAGAAAGGCCCTCGCCGGCCCCGGGGCTCGAACCCAGGACCTTCTTGCTGTGAGGCGACAGCGCTAACCACTACACCACCGTGCCGCCGGATTCACGTTTATTACTATATTTAGAAAATACCACAGTTTATCCACCACACCTTAAAGGCTGGTCCGTGAAAATATTGTCTGACATCAAACCGGTCCGTGCCGCAAAAAAGGTTGGGGACCGCTGGGCTAAATGACAGTAGGCCTACATGTTTGACTCATTTTTCGATTTTTCATTTTTTTTTTCTTTTTGATGGTCATTTTCAAGTGAATAAATATGTTGGCCTATGGCATGGCAAAGACTGTTTTTTCAGTTTCTATAGATGGACAACTCTTTACAGTGACTTTACAGTGATGTTTTGTTTCTTGTTGACATGGTCTTGACCATCATTTTCCACATTTCTCTTTTTGACAGGTGTTCCAAGTTAATAAATGTGACCCCTCACCGAATCCAGGGACGCATGTCGGCCGAAACGAATCCGAGATATAATCGCAAAAGAAGCATTTTTTTCGAAATTTGTGATTTTCGTTTTTTTCCATCATGTGCAAGTTGAGATCTTGAAGAATGCAATCAGTATTTCAGATAATAGATTGTTTTGTTGGAAAAGCATACATTTTTTGTTGCAAATTGTCTCGTTTTTGTCAGGACTGTAGCCTGCTGGGGGGTGTGGGTAAATTACCATATGGGCCATTCACATGATGATTTAAGTCATTTGTTTTTTTTTTCCACAAATCAGCTGTATGATACGAGCTGAGCTCGTGGCTACTTAACTGCATACAGGCGTGTGATTTCACTATGGAATGAGTTACTAAACAGAGCACAGAGGAGCTGAAACACCGCGAAGCAAACAGACACTCGGTATTTACATCGGAGATAACCATTTCTAGCAAAAAAAACGCAACCTCGTTTTCCAGATTGAATGGAATACTTGAATGATCGGATGATACACGGACCGTTCTAGGATTACATTCCATCGGAGGCATTGGTGTGTGCAAGGCGCCGTTTCTCTTTCTGATGGGGTGAGTTTATTAATCTAAGGCTGTGTGGTTATTTTTGCATGTAACGGAGAGTGTTGTGGTTTGGTTAAGCCTAGGTCACAACCGGACGTACGATTTTTTGGCCGTGCGATTTTTGGCGTTTCCCAAATCGCTGCGGTTTTTTGTTGTTCACGGAGAAGGACGCGCGTTGGCCGCAAGTTTGTCTTGCAACCTGAAAAAAACGTAAGCGCCCGTAGAGTTTGTTTGACATGACAAAGAACCTCTGCGGCCGGTCTGCGGCTCTCGTGCGTTTCACGCGCGCGCTCTCGTGCGTTTCACGCGTTTTTTGCATGTAGACCGGCTGTAGGAGCACATACGGCTGGTTGTAACCGAGGCTTTACATGAAACTAGTGTTGTGTTAGTTGTGTCATCATCGTGCTATCTTTCTTTCTTACGGTGTGAGTAATTTTTCAACCACAAAACGTTAAAGTATACTTTAGGACTTATTTTTGCACTTCATAATTGTGTTGGGCATACTTTGCATGGAAGGAAAATTGACGTGGTGATCTTTGTTTACATGAAAGTAGCATCGTGCTAGCTCGTAGTGGGTAGGGCTTTCCTTAATGTCATGCAGATGAGCAGCATTATGTGCCCGCCCTGCACCCAGAGTAGCTGAGATGGAAAACTTTGAGGGCGATTTTCTCCCTTTCCTGTTTTAAGAAGTATACACTTTCAAAAGGCCACACATTCTTCAAATATTGTCAGATCTCCACATGGAAGGCATCATTGGAAAGCTTAGAAACTGTACTTTCTGAATCTGTCAATAACTCAAAATGCCCCCGGGCCGACATGTGTCCCTGGATTCTGTGATCTGCCACAAATAATTTAAAAAAAAAAAAAAACGTATGAAATCAATATGCAAGTTTTTCTTACCCCCCCGTAATGCGACGGTGTCCTAACTTTAGGGCCTTTGTCCTCACTTTTGGACACAAGTGTCCTAACTTACAGACTCATGTCAGTGGTCACCCTACTCCCAACCTTCCCAATCCCGGCTAAGCCCCTGAATTCAGTGGGGGCAAAAAATGTTTGAGGCCATTTAAAGTGTCAGAAGTTAACGTTGAGGCCTGGTCTGCGTTCGCAGGATCTGTTCTTACTTTCTGTTCCAAAGGTCCGTACTGAATTGGGGGGGGAAGGCATTTAACTTTTTTGCACCCTCTGCTTGGAACCAATTACAAACTGACCTGAAACTTAAGGAGTTTCATATTTAAAGCAATTTGAAATCATTTGCAGACAAACATCTAGCTGTAGATATTCTGCGTGACTTTTTGGTATATTGATTTTAATGAACTTGAGTTGATAATTTAAACGTAATCTCTTCGTCGCTTCTATGCTTTGTTAACTGTGCTGCTGCCCGTCTTGGGCCAGGACGCTCTTGTTAAAGAGATTTTTAGTCTCAAGGAGTCTTTCCTGGTTAAATAAAGATTAAATTGTAAAAGTATAATGTAATTCATTAATTTAATAATAATAATAATAATAATAATAATAATAATAATAATAATATATAATTCAACTTTTAAATCAAATGGAACTAGTCCAAAAGCGACAACCTAAAAAATTTAATGAAAATCTGCTTCAAAAGGCAAAGGAGGACGAAGCTCTCGGGGAAACATCAGAGATCTTGGATGGGATCAAACACGCTTTGAGCCAAGTTGCTCTAAAATACAGCAGGACAGCCTCCATTACACAGCTGTCAGGTCGAGATGGATTGCAAAGGAAGTGTACGAGTACAAACAGTGCTTTCAAAATCATAAAACACACTAGTACAGCTGGATAGGTGATAAAACAAGACTCGGCTTATCACAGCAGCTTTCAAAGGTCAACACGGGTACTTAATAATAATAATAATAATATTAAATTAAAGTTCAGAGGGTCATATTTGGCCTTTGCTATCAAAAGTTAATTCACTACTGAAGCTGTAACGTTTCACGATGCCGTGTTACACGGTGGTGTAGTGGTTAGCGCTGTCGCCTCACAGCAAGAAGGTCCGGGTTCGAGCCCCGTGGCTGGCGAGGGCCTTTCTGTGTGGAGTTTGCATGTTCTCCCCGTGTCCGCGTGGGTTTCCTCCGGGTGCTCCGGTTTCCCCCACAGTCCAAAGACATGCAGTTAGGTTAACGTGGAGCGGCCTTGGGTACTGAACCCCTGACTGCTCCCCGGGCGCTGTAGTGTGGCTGCCCACTGCTCTGAGTGACTGCTTCAGATGGGTTAAATGCAGAGGATGAATTTCACTGTGCTTGAAGTGTGCATGTGACAAAGGTTTCTTCTTCTAAAAGATCACTATATGAAATTTGCAGAACTTTTTAAAACCATTTCTGTTATGGTACCATTTGAAGACGAGATAGAACTCGACGCCAATGGCGTCGATGGGGATGCCTCCGCCCGGTAGACTACACGCCTCAAGTTGTGATTTGGGGATGGACATTTGACCTCACAGTAATCGTGACCTGGTGAAATTACTTGCATCAGCCTTGGAGATATTGTGTTCACAAGGTTTTCGGACAGACATTTGACCTCACAGTGACCTTGAACTTAGCCCTTTTGATCTCAAAATCTAATCAGTTTATCTTTGTCCTCAAATGCACAAATGGTGAAAGTTTGGTGAAATTCCTTTCATTCGCCTTTGAGATATCGCGTTCACAAGGTTTCGGGATGGATAGACAGACAGACGGACGGACAACCAGAAAACAATGCCTCCTGCACCTTACGGTGGCGGAGGCATAAAAACAGTATATACAGTAGATTCTTCAAGGCAGGGTGTGCCATTTTGAAGAAGCAGCAAGAGTAAGCTGGATTTTGAAAGTTTCCAACCAAAGAATCCCACCCCGTCCCTTCAGGCCTTCCATGAAACACACGTGAACGCGCACTGCCCGACTACTGCTGCAGGACGAGTCCATGAGCGAGTGTGTTAGAGGAGAGGAATGTAGCACGTCATTGTCATATCCAACTAACAAATCTCCCCACACAAAAACAACCCAACCCAGATAACTCCCTCAGGGTTTTCCAACAGTTGTTGAAAAGCCATCCTGATGTTCACTCGGGTTTGACTTTTTGCTTACAAGTGCTCCTTTCATGTGCTAGTTGAAACTGGCCAAGATTCCCACTTGAAGAAGTCAGAATTACGAGTAGGTCATGTTTAAGCGCTTTGTTGTCAAAGCAAAAGCCATTAAACAAACCGTTAATATCGCTCTTCGGTAGCGGACAGCATGAATAGGAACTTTTCATACATTCATTTCCCTCCCAAACTAAACCACGTGTTGAAAAACCGTTAGAGTCGCATGTCTGCCCTCGTTCCCTTTTAGATCAAACTTATCAGGCTGCACTCCAAAATCACCACAAGCTGCAGTTATTAGCTCATCCGGCCAACAGGGGATGAGTTTATGCCATCGTGTGTGGGGTCCGTCCATTGGGCGTCGTCCACATTTCACGAAAATCGCTTCTTCTCCGATTTTTATTCTTTTCAGCAGGAAGGTAGGTCTGCCTGGGGCGCATACGGATAGCTTCTACCCAAATTTGCATAACTGCAATTAATAATGAAGATATGGAGTAAAATCAATCCATCCCTAACGAGCAGTTTCCACACAAATCGCTTCTTCTCCATCAATTCTTCACCGATTTTGATTCTTTCTGGTATGAAGGTAGGGGGACCTAGGGTGCATAGAACTTCTACCCAGATTTGCTTCATTACAATTATTCATCAAGTCATGGACTAATTAAGCCTTAATTCAACAGCAGTTCAACAAAAATCGCTTCTTCTCGGTCAATTCCTCGCCGTTTTGGATTCTTTCTGGCAAACAGGTCGGTATTCCTAGGGCGGATATCGCTTCCATAGATAGCTTGTAACATTTATTGCTCAAGGTGGCCCACTTCAGATCGTTCCTTCTGGACTAGACAGGACCAGAATGAGCTACGCCGACATCGACGGTCTCGCTTTACGTTTTGTACCAAAAACCAAATCCAGTCATTCGATACACACCTTGACTTTTCTTTCTCCGATGTTCTCCCTAATTTAATCTTGGCCAATTCCCACTCACCAGTTACCAACCTGAGAAGGTGCAGGCAATCATGTGCTTCCTCTGGGTCACGTGAATCCAGCGAACCACATCATCTCTACATGCTGCTCACGCTGAGTCACAGGGCAGCGTAATACATACGGAGGAAAGTGCTATCCGCCCCCTTCTGGATACATGAGCTCACGGACGCCTACGACTGGCTAGAGTCGCTGTGACGGACGTCATCGTCGGGATTTTAACTTGCAACAATAGGTCAAAACGCTTTTCTGAAAATCTTATCGAAATCACGACAATTTCATGGTCACTTTTTTTTTTAGTTATCTGAATTTCTGTCTGCTTAAAATAGGTATTAGTGAAAACATATGTACGTGTGTGTGTGTGTGTGTGTGTGTGAGAGAGAGTGAGAGAGAGAGAGAGAGAGAGAGAGAGAGAGAGAGAGAGAGAGTGAGTGTGTGTGTGTGGGCGGGTCAGAGTGTGAGAAAGGCTGTTATGGCACAAGTCCTTGCAAGCAACACTGAATAAATCAAATCAGCACATTTCTGTTCCGGTTTAAGCAATAGGAATACGTTTGCTTGTACGGACATGAAACTCGGTTCTCCCGTCACTGCGCATGCTAATAAATCGGAGCACACCAACGCTACCTGACTGACCCCGAATCCTACAGCTCCAACACCTCCGATGTCCTGCGGCCATCTCAGGATATTTCGCAGGCTTATACAAGTAAAGCTGAAGAGCAAAAACAATAATCTGGGACTTATCCGAGTTACTCAGCTAATGAATATTAATGCACCTCAAAGGCCTGCTTATGAATATTAATGAGTAGGCTTAATTTTCAGAGTAAGAATCATTTGAGATGCAGTTTTAGATACACTTAAATATATATTTTTTTAAATGCCTGTAGGTACTAAAATGTCTAAGGGATAACAAGATAGAGTGCGCAAATCGACAAAAAATAAGGCACACCAGCGTGGTGTGATGTGGCAGGATGCAAAGCAGGGTATAACGTCACGGTCCAGAGCATGTTATTCCGCTTATACCACAGCCCTCTGCCAAGCATTTTAATGCTTACTTTATTAAACAACAGCAAGAATTACATTTTAACAGCATATAGTTAGATTTAATGCTGCGGAAGGTCCGAGAGACAAATTTCCTGAGAAATCAGAAAGAATAAACTCCTCGGTCCTGAAAACTTTCCAACGACTGCCTCGTGTATGAGCTTTGACTATAGACACGATCACATATTAGATCTAGTGCATTAACATAAACCTATCGATGTTACCGCGAGTCGGCCAAGTGGTTAGCATGTCCACCTCTCAACCAGGAGATCATGAGTTCTACTCACGAAATGTCGTATTAGTAAAATAGCAGGCTTGTAGTACTCGAGTCCGACTCGTGCCCCAATTTTAAGGGCTCGTGACTCGACCTGGACTTGAGCACTGATGACTCGACTCGGACTCGTGCATTCACTGCATTCGGACTCGTAAATTGGAGACGAGGACTTGGATTTTGTTTTTATTTTTTGTAACATGCCATAATAATTTGGCAGAAGATATTTATATCTACATTAATTTTTGTACTAATTTCGTGTAAGAGCGTCACACCTGTGCACCTTGGCACGTGCATCAGATAGACTCTTGGGCGCTCCGGACAGCGCACACGCCAAGCGGACTCTCGCACCTGCACAGGATTAAGGCGCAATCAGCATGTCAATTAAAAAAAACTGTGAAAAAACACTTACTTTGCGAAGTATTGAGTTGTGTTGCTGAGACGTTCCCGAGCCTTATTTCCTTGTTTGGTTTCCTGATTTCCTGTTTCTTGTCTTTAATTCTGCCGAGTCTACGATAGCATGTTTGTGCCTCGCTCAACCTGTTTTACGATTTTGCCTGACATTCTGGATCGTTTACAGTCTTCACTTGTATTAATAAACACACCTTCTGCACTTACATCCGTCTCCCAACCATCTCTGACAGAATACTGCACACTCCCTGACAAAGAGAAGCACATTCACCTGTTCATACGCCATGTTCAGGAACAAACTCGTGTTAATGGCGCTGAAACAGACACCGTCACATGGTCCGGTCGGAGTTTTGGACTCGATTCGAAAGTTTTTTTTTTTTTTTAAATGGCTTGGACTTGACTCGGACTCGAGGTTTAGTGACTCGACTACAACACTGGTGCCAAGTTATTTGCCAAAGTAATTTAGTGAACAAACCTGTCATCCATTAAGTTAATACTCGAAGGACAGCATGACATTAATTGCATCATTATGTTTGGTTTTTTTGTTTTGTTTAAAACCTTTGTCCTCATTTCTGCTTTAAAATTGAATTCTTGGACCAATTCAGTTCAAATCAATTTAAATAACTGGTCTCATTGGTAATATTAAATCGCTCAAATTCAGATCCTTCGCATTACCCGAGTGTAATCCATCCTGAATCACGTCACCGAGTTAAAAGTTTAAACTTTAACACTCGTCAAACAGATGCTTCCCAAGCCCAATAAATCATCGACTCTGGCTCTAGAGCCAATGATGCGGGTTTAACGAGCGAGTGAACGGGGACCGGGAGACAGACACCTCGACTGGGGCCGATGTCATAACATCACTCAGCGCCTGGGCTCCGTTCCAGCTGTTTCTGATGAGAATCCCTCCAGCACTCTGGACTTCAGCCATGAAACTTCAGTCACTGATGTTTCTCAGATGAATCCTACTCTTCGTGATGTCTCCTTCCTGTATCACCAAAGCTGTGATTCATTTCTCGAGAGGTTTTCATAGCTTGCGTGTTTAATACTGTTGGGAAATAAAAGCAGGAAATAGACCGGGCGGTGATGAATTGCGGGTGCTGCTGCTTTTGAAGTAGAATTCAAGTTCTATGGAAGAAGCAATCGCAATAAAAAAAAAATAAAATAAAGATGCGATTGTTGGTTTCAATTTCGGCTACACTACCGTTCAAAAGTTTGGGGTCACTTTGAAATGTCCTTATTTTTGAAAGAAAAGCACTGTTCTTTTCAATGAAGATCACTTTAAACTAATCAGAAATCCACTCTTTCCATTGCTAATGTGGTAAATGACTATTCTAGCTGCAAATGTCTGGTTTTTGGTGCAATATCTCCATAGGTGTATAGAGGCCCATTTCCAGCAACTCTCACTCCAGTGTTCTAATGGTACAATGTGTTTGCTCATTGCCTCAGAAGGCTAATGGATGATTAGAAAACCCTTGTACAATCATGTTAGCACAGCTGAAAACAGTTGAGCTCTTTAGAGAAGCTATAAAACTGACCTTCCTTTGAGCAGATTGAGTTTCTGGAGCATCACATTTGTGGGGTCGATTAAATGCTCAAAATGGCCAGAAAAATGTCTCGACTAGATTTTCTATTCATTTTACAACTTATGGTGGTAAATAAAAGTGTGACTTTTCATGGAAAACACAAAATTGTCTGGGCGACCCCAAACTTTTGAACGGCAGTGTAGGTCAATGTCTAAAGTATAACGGAAATGCCCCAGCTGTGAGGTTCAGACTAAAATCAGATATAAAAGCTCAAAACCTAAACAATACCACCAATCAATCAATAAATACGACCACTCATCATCATCAGTAGTCATTCATTCTGCTGTCTTTAGGCACACAAGTTCACGTACATAATAATAATTACAAATGCAATTCCAAAAAAATAAAATATTGTATAACTAAGCTCAGGCAGAAATAAAAATTCAACTACACTCAATGTATCAGCACTCATCTCATCTCATTATCTCTAGCCGCTTTATCCTGTTCTACAGGGTCGCAGGCAAGCTGGAGCCTATCCCAGCTGACTACGGGCGAAAGGCGGGGTACACCCTGGACAAGTCGCCAGGTCATCACAGGGCTGACACATAGACACAGACAACCATTCACACTCACATTCACACCTACGGTCAATTTAGAGTCACCAGTTAACCTAACCTGCATGTCTTTGGACTGTGGGGGAAACCGGAGCACCCGGAGGAAACCCATGCGGACACGAGGAGAACATGCAAACTCCACACAGAAAGGCCCTCGCCGGCCACGGGGCTCGAACCCGGACCTTCTTGCTTCCGCCTGTATCAGCACTACGTAAGGAAAAATAAATCCGTGATGTGGTGTGATGAAGCGGAGTCACTGTTAGCACTGTTAAGTTGATTCTTTTCTTCAAGAAGCTCGTCTGCTCGAAGTCTTTTAAGGCGACGATACACGGGACGAGTTTTTGGACAATGTTGCCGGGCAATTGCACTTCGACACTTTCCCCATCAAGATTGGGCAACATCATTTCTATCGGAACGATTTTAATCCTTCTGGGCAACTTTTTAAGATCATCCAATCAATCAGAGTGCTTGCAGCGAATCACACGACCCCCACAGAGCTTCTGAAATTTACAACAAAGAAAGATGGCGGCGTCTCTAGCAGTGGAGCGAAGCAAAAGAGAGACAATTTATACATCTTTTTATGCCGCCAAGTTGTTCTGCGTAAACCCAAAGTAGTGAATTTACCTCATCAGACGCTTAGAAAACCAACAGACATCAATTTTTATGCTCAGGTTGTAATTAAGACATTTTTTTTTCAGCTAAGTGTAAACTACCGTTAGCTATCCACCGGTTCATCCTTGACTTGCAAGTGACGTCGGCCATGTTGGTGGAGATACAAATGCGGGTTCAAGCGACATTCCATCCAAAACATAATCACGCGTTCGCAACTCTCCTTGTTCTTCCACTGCTTTAAAGTGCATATCACGGGTAAAGTCAGGAGCAGGATCAGTGTAATTCTCCTGTTTTATATTAAACTTTGGTCAAATATCTGTCGCATTTTGCGCAATTTTTTTTTACCTTGCGCAATACCAGAAAAATTCAGTTGAAATCGAGTCATTTGAGGTGAACTGTTCCGCCTCTGAAAAAACTTGGCATTTGGATTTCCCGGGAAACATTGATTGTCGCGTGTGGGACGCCTCCCTCTGAATCCTATGTCAGCGCTGGTTTGTTTATGAGAAAACGACCTGCAAATTTCTTCAACGTTATCGCGTAATTATTAAAATGGTTAACAGATGTATCATAGGAGGGTGTCGCAACACCAATCTTGATGGGATTAGTACTCATCGTTTCCCAAAAGACCGGACAATGAGCGAGAAATGGGAGCGCTTGGTCTACACAGGCTGTGCACTGAAACCGTGCAAGGACGTGCTGGCGCTTCCGCAGGTGACGTCACGAATCTGGCTCCAGACTCCCTTGGGATTTTTCCAGACGCGTTTTGTTAGTTTATTTTTTTCTGCTGTAGACAGACGGCCTTGTGCAAAATTACCCTTCTGGATGAGTGTGTAAAGGGACATTCTTTCATATTAAAAAAAAAAAAAAAAAAAAACACGAAATTGGTCCAGAATATGCACTTTTCGCGTTCTTTTAGCGATGCCATATCTTTGTGGTCACAACAGTACTTGTGACCGTGGCACGTTCCGATTTTTTAGAATTCCGTCTGTGATTCGGAAAGAGGGCGAGGAAACTCTGAGGCGACGAGCACGGCTGAACAACAGAGACTAAAACCAAAACAGCTCATGTTTGCGGTAATCATTTTATCTCATCTGAGATTCAAAAGCTTTCTCGATAATATCAGCGAAGAATTTTATTTTGTGTTGCGAGAATCTTGCTATAAAATGAGCGTTCTCTCTCGTCGTGGTTCACTCGGTCGTTGGTATAATTTTAACACGTGTATTACCGTTTTGCTTCTAGGAGCGCCAGCAAAATTATACGATAAAAACAATCCAGACTGGGCACCCACTCAGAACACGGGCTACGGGTACGTTTCGTCCAAGGTTGACTTGATTCTTCGGCAGCCGAACCAGAAAGAACGCGATATCTGGGTACTCGATGGTCAATAGAAGCGTCTTAACTTCAGAAAAGTCCGACTTTTTTCAATAACATGGGTCAAAACCCACACATATCTATCCATCTTCGCTTGACCGTTCAAATCGTGGTAATACTGAGAAAACTCAGCACTGTTTACAGACACGCTTTCAGCGGCTGCCGTCCTCGTTGCTTTGTTTATCCGCCATCATGGCGGACGCTTATGATGCACCACATTTTGATCACGTGGTTGCAAGTCATCTATAGAGATTGAATGGGATTTATCTAACTAGCGGTGGTTTCTGCTAACATAGTTAGCTGAAAAAGTCATCGCTAGCTATGTAGGGATAACGTTAGCTGCTCTCTTGCGTCAAGTTAAAAGTGATGGGCAGGCCAGCTCGTGATTTTTTGCGAGCTGTAATAGAGATCGTCTAACTTATCACCTGATCTAAAAGCGATACCTGCAAATGTTTCAGTGTCCATCTTTACGGTGTCCGTCTCCCTGGCAATAGATTTGTTCTTATCCGATTGGTTGTTGCCAATTGTCTGCTGCCCTACAGTAATTAGTCGCCCTGTCTCACCTGGTTGCCCGTTGCTGGCAACTTCGCCCAAATTTACTTCTCTTTCACCACAGCACTTTGGCAATGATTAAAATGTATTTATTTATTCGCTAATGCATACTTTTTAATATCTTGCTGAACGCCCCCCCCCCCAAAAAAAAGTTAGCTCCACTTACATTATAGTAGCTATAAACTAACAGTCTTTGACCAGCCTCGCTCTTTACCTCTTGAAACTGATTTTAGAAAATAAATAAACTAAACAAAAAAAAAATAAAAAATAGCAAAACACTTGACCTGTTAGCAGGCATGAAACCACTTGAAGACTTTCCTGTGGTGGAAAACCGCTGTGGTGACAGCATGACAAGTGAATAAGATTGAAGCAAGCATGTGACGGACCTTAACGAGGACTTCACTACACTACAAAAACAAAACGTCAAGCTTTCAGGATAAACTGAGCAGAGCGTGAGTGAGTGAGTGAGTGCGTATGTCGGTGTAACCTCACTGTGCTGCTTTGCTCCTGTTGTATTTGACAAACTGCCATGATCCCAGTGAAGGCAGCGTGCTTAATGGAGAATGCGCATCCCGTCTATTCTCAGCACGGCTACATTTAGAGGCTGAACGATTTCTAAATCGGATGACGGCTCCGCTCACTCCAAAGTGCACACCGTGTTTTGTTTGGAGAATCGAAGCTGCATCGAGCAGGAGTTACCCAAGCGTTGGGTTGCGTGCAAGACAGAAACATTCACAAAATCTCCTCTTTTGCGTCATTCAATTATTTCATAATTGTGTCAGAAAACAGAATCCAGGGACACATGTCGGCCCGGGGGCATTTTGAGTTATTGACAGATTCAGAAAGTACAGTTTCTAAGCTTTCCAATGATGCCTTCCATGTGGAGATCTGACAATATTTGAAGAATGTGTGGCCTTTTGAAAGTGTATACTTCTTAAAACAGGAAAGGGAGAAAATCGCCCTCAAAGTTTTCCATCTCAGCTACTCTGGGTGCAGGGCGGGCACATAATGCTGCTCATCTGCATGACATTAAGGAAAGCCCTACCCCCTACTAGCTAGCGCTACTACTTTCATGTAAACAAAGATCACCACGTCAATTTCCCTTCCATGCAAAGTATGCCCAACACAATTATGAAGTACAAAAATAAGTCCTAAAGTATACTTTAACGTTTTGTGGTTGAAAAATTACTCACACCGTAAGAAAGAAAGATAGCACGATGATAACACAACTAACACAACGCTAGTTTCATGTAAAGCCTCGGTCACAACCGGCCGTATGTGCTCCTACAGCCGGTCTACATGCAAAAAACGCGTGAAACGCACGAGAGCGCGCACGTGAAATGCCATAGACCGGCTGCAGAGGTTCTTTGTCATGTCAAACAAACTCTACGGGCGCTTACGTTTTTTTCAGGTTGCAAGACAAACTTATGGCCAACGCGCGTCTTTCTCCATGAACAAAAAAAAAAAAAAAACCGCAGCGATTTGGGAAACGCCAAAAATCACACGGCCAAAAAATCGTACGTCCGGTTGTGACCTAGGCTTAACCAAACCACAACACTCTCCGTTACATGCAAAAATAACCACACAGCCTTAGATTAATAAACTCACCCCATCAGAAAGAGAAACGGCGCCTTGCACACACCAATGTCTCCGATGGAATGTAATCCTAGAACAGTCCGTGTATCATCCGATCATTCAAGTATTCCATTCAATCTGGAAAACGAGGTTGGGGTTTTTTTTGCTAGAAATGGTTATCTCCGTTGTAAATACCGTGTGTCTGTTTGCTTCGCGGTGTGTCGGCTCCTCTGCGCTCTGTTTAGTAATTCATTCCATAGTGAAATTACATGTCTGTATGCAGCTTAAGTAGCCACGAGCTCAGCTCGTATCATACAGCTGATTCACGAAAAAACAAACAAACAAAAGACTTAAATCATCATGTGAATGGCCCATATGGTAATTTACCCACACCCCCCAGCAGGCTACAGTCCTGACAAAAACGAGACAATTTGCAACAAAAAAATGTATGCTTTTCCAACAAAACAATCTATTATCTGAAATACTGATTGCATTCTTCAAGATCTCAACTTGCACATGATGGAAAAAAAAAAAAAAAATCACTAATTTCGAAAAAAATGCTTCTTTTGCGATTATCTCGGATTCGTTTCGGCCGACATGCGTCCCTGGATTCGGTGAGGGGTCACAAATTGATATTTGAAAAAACGGATTTTGAGAGCCAATATTCTGAAATGATACCAGGAGTCACATCGAGACAAGCCACATTTTAATGACTATGCCCATGTTTACATTAGACCGTATCAGCGGATCATCAGATTAACGTTTTTAAAACGATTAGCGTGCACACAGAAACACCAATACACGATTCGCGTGCACACAGCAACACCAATACGCTCGGCTCCGCAGGCATCCTGCGCTCCAAATCACTCCGCCCTGAACAGCGAGTGCCCTCTGGAGGGTGCGCACTCCGGCCCTGCGCAGCTCACACAGCGCGCGAGTGAAGCACACTAGCAGTGATTCGGGACTGAGCCGCTGTGTGTGTGATCCCAGCGCAGATCACTTACCACTTGCAAGTGGAAGGATGGCAAGCCTAAAGACCATCATAACTACACAATGGGCAGTATTTGCATCAGTATTTGCAGTATTTTCATACTTTTATACTCTTTAATGAAAGGTGATACAAGGCGGAAGTCCGCGCCGTTTTTCAGCAGTCGCGTCACATGATCAACGCCAGCGAATCAGGAAGGTGGATGTCACAGTGACGTTGTCCAATGAGACGCCAGCTAGAGCTCAGCACAGCGTATCCGCGTATTCTCAATGTTTACACAGCACCGGACCAGACACGATCTGGATTGAATACGTGGACCCTGGCGGATTCCCGTTTCCCGGCGTTTCCAGGCGGTTTAATGTAAACGGACAGTGCATCCACGAAGAAAACGAGACAGATACGGTCTAATGTAAACGTAGCCTAGGACATGTTACTTTAAATGCTTGTTTGTTTTCGCTAAACCGGGAAACTTCATGAGCCTAGTTCAGAAATATAAAGGGACAAATTTCACCATCTATCCACCTCCGTTAAACAAACTATTAGGCTACAGCTACTGTTTGAATTACAAAAACATCTCACACAGCCGTTACACCTCCTGAAAGGTTCGTGTTGAGTACCACCCTTCTGGATTTTCTAGACATCTTGTAAATACCTCTGAACATAAAGTCAGAGTTTTCCATTTGAGACACAGCTAATGACAAAAAAAAAAAAAAATCACCACGACGACAAGGTTTAAAGACAGACAGACGTTTCCTTTCTGAAGATGTGCTGTCTAATTAATAATTATTTACACTTTAAAAAAAAAAAAAATCAATTAATGTTACTCGCAGGACTGCTGATTCTACATGCGCCAAATATCAACCAACTGGCGTGGATTATTTTCCTTTAGTATAAATACGGAGGCGATTATAGAAAATCGAGCGCGCTGATTGGGTGAGAAATTCGGACCATTTCTCGATAATTATGGAATCAATTCTGTGCCAAAATGTTCATACAATACTTTTGAAATATCAAACAAAAACGATAAATCAAAATACAAAAAAAAAAGTCAATTTTTTTTAGACTGGCAAACAAATTATTCGTGTAATCGTGCAAAATATCAGTCTATTACTCTTCAGAAACCTTTTATTTTTGTTCCGCGTCTTTCTCAGTTTTGTTTGACGTAATTTATTTTGGTTGCGATTCCAGCTTTCACGTTTGCACTCCCTGACTTTTTGCTCGCAGTTTTGGCACAAACTTCACGTGTGGGTGGGCTGTCCAGGAATGCATTCCCATTGGGTAACTTGTGTTTGACTGACAGCTCCGCTCAGCCATTCCCTACTCGGATTCTGGCGGACTGTTTGACGAGTGACCGATCCATTGACGGTAAACAAGGATCGAGTGGACTTCAGTGGCGACTATGATAGTGAATTAATTCAACAAAGTGTAAATTCAGTATCATAGTCGCCACTGAAGTCCACTCGATCCTTGTTTACCGTCAATGGATCGCTCACTCGTCAAACAGTCCGCCAGAATCCGAGTAGGGAATGGCTGAGCGTAGCTGTCAGTCAAACACAAGTTACCCAATGGGAATGCATTCCTGGACAGCCCGCCCACACGTGAAGTTTGTGCCAAAACTGTGAGCAAAAAGTCAGGGAGCGCAAACGAGAAAGCTGGAATCGCAACCAAAATAAATTACGTCAAACAAAACTGAGAAAGACGCGGAACAAAAATAAAAGGTTTCTGAAGAGTAATAGACTGATATATTGCACGATTACACGAATAATTTGTTTGCCAGTAGGGTTGGGCGGTATCCAAATTTTGATACCTTTAAACCGTCTCTGTGTTTTCCCGGGGTATACGGTATTACCGAGAAAAAAATAATATTTTGTTTCGGCCTACTGTGTAACGTGCGCCTATGCCTCAAATGTACTATTTAAAAGCAGCATAGCGAATTATGTGCATTGTGGTATGGATTAAGCAGCAAAGCGAATTTTGTGCATTGATGAATGGATTAAGAGATATTTCAAAGCATCACGCAACTCTTCCTTCATCTTGAAAATAGCATTCAACTGTCGTTTACACATGTCTGCGTTGAAACGCATTTGCAGCACTATTTCACCTACTCCATCAAAAAAAAAGTACACGATGAGCAGGATCATACCCTTTCAAGCATGGGAAATAAAAAAAGAAAAAGAATCAACCAACACCCAAGTCCGTTTAGACTGCGCGATAAACCATATTCTTCAGCGCAAATGAGGCGAACCTAATTCAAATGCGCGGTAGCTGCACAAGGCAAAATCATATGCCATGTCATGCCATGGCGGGGAAATTAATAATCAAATGGCCTTACCTTGCTTAAAACGTTGTCTTGATCACATAACTCCTTACAATTATTCCACTTAAATCCATACGGTTTAACACACCCAACAAAGATAGCAAGCGCATTGCTAATTCCCACCAGAAACCTAACAGTTTACGCTACGATGTTTTCTTCCGTTTCTTCAGTAGATGACATTTCAAACGTTTATTACCCACATCCCAAATGTCATACGTTATATTATTTTACCTTGTTGTTACTCATGTAACCTACTCAAAACACAACTCATTGGAGAGATCTCGTGGAAGTGGAGTACCCCAGGCTATGGTGTGCCTTAGGGGACATATTAGATTTTTCGTTTGGTTTGAAACCAAAATACTGCCACACTGCCGATGTTGTATTTTTTTTTGCCACTAACTCGTTATCTTGACTTGCCATCTTTCAACCGCGGTCTCAGTCTCTTTTTTTTTTTTTTTTAGATAGGACAGTATAGAGAGACAGGAAATGAGCGGGGGAGAGAGAGACGGGATCGGGATCTTGCAAAGCTTTCTGTCAGACTCCAAAATGTCACGCAGGGTTGCCATGGTAACGACAAACAACCCTGCACGCGATGAAAACTTCTTTAGGAAATTGATAGAATTAGTGAAAATACGATCACACAGTTATTCGGGATGATCTTCAATTTATTATTTTATATTATGACCTCATGTACTCCATATTTATTTAGATATATTTTTTTAAAATGACGGTAATGAGACCGATACCGTTGGTACTTTTGGATACCTCGGGATACCTTCTTACCGTAATACCGCCCAACCCTATTTGCCAGTCTAAAAAAACTGACTTTTTTTAAATTTTGATTTATCGTTTTTGTTTGATATTTCAAAAGTATTGTATGAACATTTTGGCACAAAATTGACTCCATAGATAATCACCTCGAGTGACTCGGCAAAATGGCAGCCGATCACTTCATCACTGTACGTGAGGAAGAATTACAAATGAGGAAAGAAAGAAAAATTCTGTTCCTAAAAGCACTAAAGATGCTACGAAGTTTGATCTAAAACTATTCGGAGAGAAGGTGGAGTTGTGATTAATTTTTTCGATTTCAAAACAACTTATTTTACATGACAAGTCTGCACAGCGCCATTATTACATTTGCAGGCTGCTTTTGAAGTTTGAAATAATTATTTTTTTTAAAATAATATCGGCTGGGGGGTTTTTCATGGTGCATCAGATATATTCCGTTCAGCGAGCATGATACTGAACGAGTCAAAGACGAGTAGCTGAATGGAATATATCTGATATACCACGAGAAAAAGCCAGCTGATATAATCATCATACAGACATGGACACATTCCTTCCGGGTGTTCAACACGTCTTTATCTTTCAAAACTCTCACAAAATCTTCCGTATTTAACGAAGCAAACCTGGCGGCCATGTTTGTTTACAAACTGTCACAGTTGCTCGCTAGCACGGAAGTTTTACATCTCTGATGTGTCTCTTTTCCAGTTTTCCGATGTCTGTTGGTATGTTTTTCTCTTGTAAATATATGTTTATGTAAAATATATCTTGAATATCTCATGAAGTTTTGGTAGTCTTTCAGGTGTTCAACGCGTCTTTCTCTTTCCCGGCCAACCATAGGGGTGTTCACACGGCACATATTTGCATCGATGCTGCACCGATGTATTTTGTTGCGATATATCTTACACCGGTGTAAATTTTGTGGAGCGTTCACACGTCACAACCCTGCTTACTAGAGAGAAGCGTGTTAGCACCGGTGCAGCCCCACTTGCGTTCACACGGCAGTTTTGCGACCGTGCTATACGATAGTAATAATGCGGAAATGAAATATGCGCACGCGTGAAAATGTACTTCCTTTTCCCGGTGGTCATGGCATCACCAAGCGCCGGGAAAACAACGTGGATGAAGACACCAGTGTTGCCAGATACTGCTGACGTTTTCCAGCCCAAAATATGTTCAAATCCGCCAACATGCACTTAAAACCGCCCAATCTGGCAACACTGGAAGACACGCAGTTCTGTTGTTGGTGTTGATATTCGCCATTTTGGAAGTGCAAAATACCAGGATGCAAATTATGCAATGCTCGTATGTAATCAACTCTCCTCACGCGTAGCGAGTCTACCCCTGTAGCGTTCAGACGTCCCATTTTATATCGGTGCTGCCCCGCAAACTAGCGTTTACTCCGGAGTAAATTTCTTAAACCACCTCCCGAGCAGGGTTAGATTTGCACCGGTTTAAGCAGCTTTCAGGGGCTACACCGCTATAACTTTGTACCGTGTGAACGCTCTACCGGGGCAGCCCCGGTGCTACACCAGAGTAAAAGCTGCCGTATGAACACCCCTTATGAAATGCTCGTGTGCATGCGCAGCAGAAAACAAGTCAACATTCTCATTGAATATTCGCATCAGCTCCGGCACATGACGTCATGTTGTCTTGACAACCATGCAATATCGTAAGCCATATTCGACGCTCATTCTCCACTGGGTAGAGCGACGTGATACCCGTAGGATAAGCGATATGATCACAATATTGCATGCTATCGAACCAAACGAATGAAACCCGCTAGAAGGGAATAGAACACGTTTTTATTCCATCGAAAAAGTGTCCTGTATGGATAACAGAGATGCCTACCCCAAATTTTGAATTTCAGTATTCTTGAAAACATTTTTCAGTATTTTGGAATGACTTTCAGTAACATTAATTTATGCGCATTTCCATTATAAAGAGGTGTATATACCAATATGTTCAACGTTTAAATGATTAAAAAGAACTGTTTTGTGTGAATTGAATAAACAAAACGCGAGCATCCATCTCAACTGAATTTCCACTCAACAAATTTCTAGAGCGTACAATATATCACATTTTTATAAATACAATAGTGTTCCCTGTTTGCAGACATTACGGTTGACTACCAATCATTGGTATTGAATGGAACTCCTCAAAAGTATTATATTATATTGCCTGGCAAAATGTTCTACCTGTTAACGGATTCTAATAAAATTTAAAAAAAATTCTTATTTCATGCCAAAGAGAGTCCGACATTGTTATCTTAATGTCCCAGTATATAAATACTAGGGCTGTAACGATACACCCAACTCACGATTCGAATCGCGATTTTTGACCCACGATTTTTTTTAAAAAGTTTTTTTAAAATAGTAAATTTGACTTATTAACATTTACTTACATTAACTATTTAATAACAAATAATTCAGACCACTGCAGAGAATGAGTAATATGTATGCAAAAATGAACAAATGTATATCCAAAGATTGTTTTATTTCTCAAAATAATACTGTTGAGCCGGAAGCTCTGTTTTTTTCGGTTCTGAAAAAGTCATTTTTCCAAATCGTGTAAATCCGTTAAGATTTTTTTTTTTTGGGGGGGGGGGGGGGGGGGGGGGCCTCTCTCACTGTCTCACTCTCATAGGGCCAATGATTTTCTGTGATCGCGGAAAACAGATGGAAATTACGGAATTTTTATGGTGAAACATTGCTCGCGTGTCAAAATGTAACTGCCGCAGAAGGCTTCCGCCCAAGCAGACACGCCTTCAGTGTTGCCAGATATTGCTAACGTTTTCCACCCCAAAATATGTTCAAAACCAGCCAAAAAGCACCTAAACCCGCCCAATCTGGCAACACTGCATGCCTTTCCGGTCAAGTGATTGTGATTGGCTTGTGGCACACCTAGCCAGCCAATGAGCTGCTTGTTTACAGATTCGCTCCCTGCGTCGCAACCAGAATGGCGACCGCTTAAAAGAAATGAATGCTCTGCCAGTGGCGAGTGTGGACGTTGCGTGACTCGCAGAAGATTGTCGCAGGTCGGCGAAAAAACGACTTACTAATAGATATAAAAAAATAAAAGTAATTTAAGTAAGTTTAAAATGTAATTTAAATAAAAAGTAAAAGTATTAATAAATTGAAGTTTGGAAGCGCCTCTGTTTTTGGGCTGAGGAGAAGTTTGAAAGGGTGTACCGCGATTCTGCCTTCTTGTATCGCGATACGGATCGTGGCTCTGCGTATCGCGATTTCGATTCGCATATCATTACAGCCCTAATAAATACTTCAGCATAATGCTTCAGAAGAGACACTGAATAAAATGACATGTATAATTGTATTTAAAACAGTGGAATGATCAATTTTTTGCCACAATCCCAACAGCACTAATCATAAAATTCTGTTTTTGATCAGACTACATGTACATTTGCACTTGCAACACTGAAAAGACTTTGAATTAAAGAAGTACAGCCAGTGTTTGATATTTCAGTGAATAAAAATCAGACATGTAAAAAGAAACTGAATAAGTTTAACTCGCATTTCATGGCACTAATCGGCAAGTTCAACTCCAAGCACAGGTCAACCGTCACCGCTTCAGCACGCGTCACGTTCCGTGTCTTTTCATCCACACATTTTGTAAAAAACTGCTGGATACCCCCAGATTTACTTTCCGCCTGACTCGCCATTTCAGCATACTCCATATGGTTTTTTTGTAGTTGACATGCCGCGTGCAGTCATCGCGACCACCACGAGTGATGTTAATGTCAGTTCTACACAGTTTGCAGTGCGCGTATCCATTGCCCTTTTGACTGGGTGTAACGCACGGCCGTTCTACCGTATCGAAAATAGCGCGAACAAATGTGCAGAATCTGCGCATGTCACGCACAGCATGTGCGGTTGTCGTAAAAATAAATAGCCTCGCCGTGAATCGCGCATGGATTGAAAAAGTCGCTTGGACATTTAAAAACAACTCACTGGAATTTAAGACTTTATAATAATTCCAGGCTTTCGTCTAAACGGGGGAACAGGGGCGCTGCGCCCTCTTACTCTCGGCGTGCGCCCCCTTACCGACTCCGTGAAAACATCCCAGCAACACTACGTGACAATGTGTCTGATCATCAAATACGTTATAATTGCTCCAAAAATATTCCAATCATAGTAGATACACCGCCAGACGGTGCAAAAACAATCCGAATTGGCGTTTTCCAGACTGAGGCGCCATGTTGTTTAGTTGTTTACTTGTCGCGGCTGCTCTCGCGAGATTTGACATGGGTTACATACAAGGTCAGCTGACTTGTAGAGCGAGATTTCTCGAGACTGAATGACCTTTCACCCACCGGCGCAGGAGCTTTTGACAGAAGTAGTTCGCGAGTTGTTTTTGTTGACACTGGGCATTTAAAGATGTCATCCCGCGGCACGAAACGGAAGAAAGCCAAAGACTGTCCGGGGCAGAAGAAGATTACTTCTTTCTTTTTCAATGTTGACAGACAATTTGTTACAATTTCCCTCTCAGATAGCCTCAGAATGTCCCATTGGAGCATTTTTCAAAGGCTTTGCACGGCGGGGGGGGGGGGGGGGGGGGGGGGGGGGGACAACCGGCACCATCTCCCAGGGTCTCTGCACATTTCTGACCAGCAAAAATAATACTTTTTAAGACCATTTTAAGACCACTGAGTATAAAAAATAAGACCACTACCACGGAACAAATACGTACAGTTAAAAAAAAAAAAAAAAAAAAAAAAAAGCACACTCTAGGTTAAGTTCAAAGCATTTTTTTTTAATAAAAAATGTGCATCTTCAGTTTACAAAACAGAACATTAGCTGCCTTCTCGATATTTTAATAGTGGGGTACTGCTGTAAACATAAACAGTGAGGAAACAAATTGATCTTCAGTTAACAAAACAGAACATTAACTGCTTTCTCAATATTTTAATAGTAGGGTACTGCCATGAACAAACAGTGAGGAAACAAGGAAGTTTGACTACTGATCGAACTGCCTCTGGGGACTGTTGTTGCCCGACTAGCAGCATAGCGCATATGCTTTTCCCCTTTCGAGTGAGCGTCAAGGGCTTTACAGCCCATTGTTGTTAACTTGATGTCTTTCCGACATACCTTACATCTCGCTTCATATTCTGAAGTTGCTGTTGTTAGCCAACTTTTGTATTTTGGCTCCTCAAGCCACTTGTTACTAAACTTACACTTCCCCATCTCCGTTCATGTTCAAGTTCAACCACTTCTTCCTCGTCTGCTCTACTCTCAATGGTTCTACTACATGGATAAAAGAACACACTGCCCCCTGTGGCGTGGTTCCTGCGCTATTAGAACTAGTGCTAGACACACAACGGCTCTTGTGCTACTTGTTCAGCATCTTGATAACAAACGACGCTGGTTGAATAAATAACGTTAGCGCGGAAAAAAAATCCAGACATATGTTGTTTTTTTTTCATTTACCGTAGGCTACCCGGATGAAATTTAAATACCTCCCATGTGAAATTTAATACCATAGCTCAAAAAATAGCGAAATATAATGCTTTTTAAGACCTTAAAAAACACATATTAAAAATAAGACTTTTTAAGGATCCGCAGAGACCCTGTCTCCCCCCCCCCCGCCATGGTGAGCGCCCTCATACTAAATTTTTCTAGAAAAAACCCTGAATTCCGTACAGAATAACACTGTTTGCCGTAACATCGTATTTACGTAACTTTTCCGTACAAAACACGGCCAATCCGTACTAGTAGGCATCTCTGGGATAATAATTCACTGATATTCACTTTGCCTTCAGGTGATTAATTGTTAAATAACAAAAAACACTTCCCACCAGACTGGTACGTCAGTGCAAGGAGCAGTTCCTTTCGTTTTCAGTAATGTACATTGCGCACACTGCACAATACTGACAAACATTACAGTTGTTGTCTATGATAAATCTAGAAACTGAAAAAAAATGAATAATAGAGTATTGACAGTTTGGCATCACAGAAAATCCATTCTACCCATTCAGGGTTCTTTGCTCAAAATGTTTTGGCACCCCTGGTGTAGACAATACTCACATTTCTACCAAACGTTAAAAAGGTTAAATGGCATGACTGACATACCGTTGTCGAGTTGTTGGGGCTCTGTGCTGGCTTGACCGAGCTTGTCGGCTTGACAGTCCCTGAGCAAGCAGAAACAGACGATCCACAAAGCTGCCAGTTTGCTGAAATCCATCGTGAGACTTCTGGCTTGATCTGCGAAGGAGAAACAGTTCGACCGGTTTAAATTTAAACAGCATTTCTGCCAAGCCACATTGTCTGACAGTTGTTCCAGTATTAAAAAAAAAAAAAAAAAAGTGACTGACATTTCTGTTCTAAAGTTCACTTTGCTATCAGGAGGATTCGAGCTGGCTTCAACTGAACTATTAATAAATGACAAGTCAAGGAATAAAAACACTCAGTGTCACGCTTTACAGGAAACTGATCAATGATCGGATGGCGTCAAGAGGTCGAGTTTAGCATTAACGTTTTATTTTAAGCTTAAATTAAAGGTCAAGAAGTTTCAGAATACCAAAGTCATGACTGTAATTAAATGCAACGAGTTATCAGCTGTCCAAGTTTAATTAAAAAAAAATGTATATAAACTATACAGGCATGTGCTTGTCTTGAACAGCAGTGGAGATATTTTATTTTTCAATTATAGCAAACCGAATTCTTACATACTGATGTCACCCTGATGCACTAAACGTGAACGCGTCATTTCATTTTCTTATTTTAAAGCGATGAGCCAGGAAATTACGGGATTATCATTATACATTAATACGAAAAAAAAAGTTCAGCGGACTTTAGCTTAAACATGCTAAAGTTGTAACATCAGTCCGTTGGGCCATTTCCCCGGGCGTGGCCGTACTGGATTAGTCAGATATATTGGATGGTTGTATTCGGAGACGAAAACGAGGGTGGTGCTGCGTGACATAGGATGCTGTCGTGCAGAATACCGCGTCACGCATCAAACGGATGGAAGATAAGCAGGTAAATATATATTTTTTAAATAATCTAACCACTACTTTATTCTGATTCCTTTTCTAATACTGCACTGCAAATCATTTTTATGCAGAAATGCAAACAAACTGACCGAGAAGCCACGCTAGACCATAATATTATACTACAGTCTAGTTGTCACATGCAACAGAAGGACTCTCAGGTGCGCTCTGGACAGCGTGCGCTCCGAGCTGACTCACAGACATGCCGTGAATAACACACACCTGCACAGGATTAAGGCGCAATCAGCACGCCTAAATAAGGACTCCGAATGCAGACCTACTTTGCGAAGTATTGCATTGCTGTGGTACATTACGTTTCCTGTTCCTCGTTTTTTAACCTGCTTCTGTCTACGATATTCTGTTTGTGCCTCGCCTGACCTATTGCCTGTTTTACCGTTCACGATACCTGCCTGCACTTTTCTTTATAATAACGATCTTCTGCACTTACATCCGTCTCCAGCCATCCCTAACACTAGTATAGCATGCACTTGTACACCTCCGCTGTGCTCGCAGAAAATGACATCACGCACGATGGCGATATGGCGGCCTCCCTGACAAAAGACAGTCCCGTCTAGTTTCATCACTTTCGTGGTTATGTCGTGAAGAAAAAAAATTCAACATGCAGCTTTTTATTTTTTATAAAGGACCGACTTTTAGCTCCATTTGTTTATTTGCGAGACACTTTCTTTAAATCTTGCCGCTCTGCCGAAGTCAGACAGCAGGCGATGAAAGTTTGTGTAAGAAACAAAACGGGTGAAAATTTTATACACGACATGATACAACACGATTTACTTTTGTTGATCTCAAAGCTCCAGAGATTTAAAACATCAAACTTGATAACTGTCATGACGGGTGGAATCTTGGTGATTCCTGAACCCATCATCGACCATCCCAAACCTACTGAAGACATGCGCTCACTAATGAATGAATGAATAAAATGAATGCCCACTTTGATTTCAGGTTTTCTGAAAGTTCCAGTTAAAATCCCAAATCGATTTACGGTTAAAATGTTAATCCTGTCGCTATGTTCAATTACACGGCAGTGTTGGTAAAATCATTAATCGGACGAGTCTGTATTTACTCACCAACAGACGTCAAACAGCTTTTCGACTGAAATAAAGAATTTCACTTCAACACTATTCAGCCAGTCGAAGGTGTGGTTCTCTTACTAACGCAAACTTGACTAATGAGTTCTTTGAAAAATAAGGCAGTTATTACACTGAGGTCAGGTATTTTGTCCCGAATTCTTGTGTTCATAATTGGCAAACAAAAAGTGTGCAATTACAAAATAAATATTTTAAATATTTAATATGAGCCCTGTGATGACCTGGCGACTTGTCCAGGGTGTACCCCGCCTTTCGCCCGTAGTCAGCTGGGATAGGCTCCAGCTTGCCTGCGACCCTGTAGAACAGGATAAAGCGGCTAGAGATAATGAGATGAGATGAGATATTTAATATGCAGAGTATGTTACTCCATGATAGTAGTAAAAATAAAAAGACTTGACATTTTGGTATAAAAGTGTTACACCTTTTAATGTTTGGACTCAAAGTTGGTTATTTTCCTCTAACAAAGTGATCCAAAGTATTTTTTTTAATCCATTTACAGTTAATGCCGTGGAAGGACTGGAGACACTGTCAGGACTGCTGCTGTAAAAAAATGAATTTATCTTCTAATCAATCAATTAATCAGACAATGGCATTTTAGGGCCTCTGTGTAAATTATATTTGACAGCAATGTAGTTCAAGAATAAGGTGTTACATTTTAAGAATCAAGCCATAACATATCGAGAATAAAAGTATAATATCGAGGCTCAAGCCGCAACATATCGAAATTAAAACTATAATATTCAGACTCAAGCCATAACATATCAAGGCTCAAGCTGTAATATAGAGGATAAAACTATCATATAGAGGCTCAAGCCGTAATGTATTGAGAATAAAACCAATATCAAGGCTCAAGCCGTCACGTATCGAGGCTCAAGCAGTAACTTATCGAGAATAAAACTAATATAGAGAATAAAGCTGTAACGTATCGAGAATGAAACTATAATATAGAGGCTCAAGTCATAATGTAGAGAATAAAACCAATATTGAGGCTCAAGCCGTAATGGATTGAGGCTCAAGCCGTAATGGATTGAGGCTCAAGCCGTAATGAAGAGAATAAAACCAATATCAAGGCTCAAGCCGTAACGTATCGAGGCTCAAGCCGTAATGTAGAGAATAAAACCAATATCAAGGCTCAAGCCATAATGTATTGAAGCTCAAGCCGTAATGTAGAGAATAAAACCAATATCAAGGCTCAAGCCATAATGTATTGAGGCTCAAGCCGTAATGGAGAGAATAAAAGCAATATCAAGGCTCAAGCCGTAACGTATCGAGGCTCAAGCCGTAATGTAGAGAATAAAACCAATATCAAGGCTCAAGCCATAATGTATTGAGGCTCAAGCCGTAACGGAGAGAATAAAAGCAATATCAAGGCTCAAGCCGTAATGTAGAGAATAAAACCAATATCAAGGCTCAAGCCGTAATGTATCGAGGCTCAAGCTGTAATGTATCGAGGCTCAAGCCGTAATGTATCGAGGCTCAAGCCGTAATGGAGAGAATAAAACCAATATCAAGGCTCAAGCCGTAATGTATCGAGGCTCAAGCCGTAATGGAGAGAATTAAACCAATATCAAGGCTCAAGCCATAATGTATCAAGGCTCAAGCCGTAATGTAGAGAATAAAACCAATATCAAGGCTCAAACCGTAATGTACCAACGCTCAAGCCGTAAGGAATCGAGGCTCAAGCCATAATGTAGAGAATAAAACCAATATGAAGGCTCAAGCCGTAATGGATCGAGGCTCAAGCCGTAATGGAGACAATAAAACCAATATCTAGGCTCAAGTCGTAATGTACCGAGGCTCAAGCCGTAATGTACAGAATAAAACCAATATCAAGGCTCAAGCCATAATGGATCAAGGCTCAAGCCGTAATGGATAAAGGCTCAAGCCGTAATGGATCGAGGCTCAAGCCAATGTTAAGGCTCAAGCCGTAATGGATCGAGGCTCAAGCCAATGTTAAGGCTCAAGCCGTAATGGATCGAGGCTCAAGCCGTAATGGATAAAGGCTCAAGTTGTAATGGATCAAGGCTCAAGCCAATATTAAGGCTCAAGCCGTAACGGATCGAGGCTCAAGCCGTAACGGATCGAGGCTCAAGCCGTAACGGATCGAGGCTCAAGCCAATGTTAAGGCTCAAGCCGTAATGGATCGAGGCTCAAGCCAATGTTAAGGCTCAAGCCGTAATGGATCGAGGCTCAAGCCGTAATGTAGAGAATAAAACCAATATCAAGGCCCAAGCCATAATGGATCGAGGCTCAAGCCGTAATGGATAAAGGCTCAAGTTGTAATGGATCGAGGCTCAAGCCAATATTAAGGCTCAAGCCGTAACGGATCGAGGCTCAAGCCGTAACGGATCGAGGCTCAAGCCGTAACGGATCGAGGCTCAAGCCGTAACGGATCGAGGCTCAAGCCGTAACGGATCGAGGCTCAAGCCAATGTTAAGGCTCAAGCCGTAATGGATCGAGGCTCAAGCCAATGTTAAGGCTCAAGCCGTAATGGATCGAGGCTCAAGCCGTAATGTAGAGAATAAAACCAATATCAAGGCCCAAGCCATAATGGATCGAGGCTCAAGCCGTAATGGATAAAGGCTCAAGTTGTAATGGATCGAGGCTCAAGCCAATATTAAGGCTCAAGCCGTAATGGATCAAGGCTCAAGCCGTAATGGAGAGAATAAAAGCAATATCAAGGCTCAAGCCGTAACGTATCGAGGCTCAAGCCGTAATGTAGAGAATAAAACCAATATCAAGGCTCAAGCCATAATGTATTGAGGCTCAAGCCGTAACGGAGAGAATAAAAGCAATATCAAGGCTCAAGCCGTAATGTAGAGAATAAAACCAATATCAAGGCTCAAGCCGTAATGTATCGAGGCTCAAGCTGTAATGTATCGAGGCTCAAGCCGTAATGTATCGAGGCTCAAGCCGTAATGGAGAGAATAAAACCAATATCAAGGCTCAAGCCGTAATGTATCGAGGCTCAAGCCGTAATGGAGAGAATTAAACCAATATCAAGGCTCAAGCCATAATGTATCAAGGCTCAAGCCGTAATGTAGAGAATAAAACCAATATCAAGGCTCAAACCGTAATGTACCAACGCTCAAGCCGTAAGGAATCGAGGCTCAAGCCATAATGTAGAGAATAAAACCAATATGAAGGCTCAAGCCGTAATGGATCGAGGCTCAAGCCGTAATGGAGACAATAAAACCAATATCTAGGCTCAAGTCGTAATGTACCGAGGCTCAAGCCGTAATGTACAGAATAAAACCAATATCAAGGCTCAAGCCATAATGGATCAAGGCTCAAGCCGTAATGGATAAAGGCTCAAGCCGTAATGGATCGAGGCTCAAGCCAATGTTAAGGCTCAAGCCGTAATGGATCGAGGCTCAAGCCAATGTTAAGGCTCAAGCCGTAATGGATCGAGGCTCAAGCCGTAATGGATAAAGGCTCAAGTTGTAATGGATCAAGGCTCAAGCCAATATTAAGGCTCAAGCCGTAACGGATCGAGGCTCAAGCCGTAACGGATCGAGGCTCAAGCCGTAACGGATCGAGGCTCAAGCCAATGTTAAGGCTCAAGCCGTAATGGATCGAGGCTCAAGCCAATGTTAAGGCTCAAGCCGTAATGGATCGAGGCTCAAGCCGTAATGTAGAGAATAAAACCAATATCAAGGCCCAAGCCATAATGGATCGAGGCTCAAGCCGTAATGGATAAAGGCTCAAGTTGTAATGGATCGAGGCTCAAGCCAATATTAAGGCTCAAGCCGTAACGGATCGAGGCTCAAGCCGTAACGGATCGAGGCTCAAGCCGTAACGGATCGAGGCTCAAGCCGTAACGGATCGAGGCTCAAGCCGTAACGGATCGAGGCTCAAGCCAATGTTAAGGCTCAAGCCGTAATGGATCGAGGCTCAAGCCAATGTTAAGGCTCAAGCCGTAATGGATCGAGGCTCAAGCCGTAATGTAGAGAATAAAACCAATATCAAGGCCCAAGCCATAATGGATCGAGGCTCAAGCCGTAATGGATAAAGGCTCAAGTTGTAATGGATCGAGGCTCAAGCCAATATTAAGGCTCAAGCCGTAATGGATCAAGGCTCAAGCCGTAATGGATCGAGGCTCAAGCCGTAACGGATCGAGGCTCAAGCCAATGTTAAGGCTCAAGCCGTAATGGATCGAGGCTCAAGCCGTAATGGATCGAGGCTCAAGCCGTAATGGATCGAGGCTCAAGCCGTAATGTAGAGAATAAAACCAATATCAAGGCCCAAGCCATAATGGATCGAGGCTCAAGCCGTAATGGATAAAGGCTCAAGTTGTAATGGATCGAGGCTCAAGCCAATATTAAGGCTCAAGCCGTAATGGATCAAGGCTCAAGCCGTAATGGATCGAGGCTCAAGCCGTAACGGATCGAGGCTCAAGCCAATGTTAAGGCTCAAGCCGTAATGGATCGAGGCTCAAGCCGTAATGGATCGAGGCTCAAGCCGTAATGGATCGAGGCTCAAGCCGTAATGTAGAGAATAAAACCAATATCAAGGCCCAAGCCATAATGGATCGAGGCTCAAGCCGTAATGGATAAAGGCTCAAGTTGTAATGGATCGAGGCTCAAGCCAATATTAAGGCTCAAGCCGTAATGGATCGAGGCTCAAGCCAATGTTAAGGCTCAAGCCGTAATGGATCAAGACTCAAGCCGTAATGGAGACAATAAAACCAATATCGAGGCTCAAGCCGTAATGGATCGAGGCTCAAGCCAATATTAAGGCTCAAGCCGTAATGGATCGAGGCTCAAGCCGTAATGGATCGAGGCTCAAGCCAATGTTAAGGCTCAAGCCAATGTTAAGGCTCAAGCCGTAATGGATCGAGGCTCAAGCCGTAATGGATCGAGGCTCAAGCCGTAATGGAGACAATAAAACCAATATCGAGGCTCAAGCCGTAACGGATCGAGAATAAAACAAATATTGAGAATCAAGTCGTAACACAATTGAGAACAAGGCTGTTATATTTTGAGAATAATTATAATCTTTTGAGAACTAAATCTTTACATTTCGAGAAACTCGTGATGTTATCTATAGACCCTGATGATATTTTTATTGAATCCCCTCTTTGCAAAAGTGAATTACATTTTTTTCCACCCAGAAACACGTGATTAAAAAAATACTCAACGTTATAATGAAAGAAAATAAATTTCCTCAAATTATTATTATTATTATTATTATTATTTTGTAACGCTTATGTAATACTAAACCGCAGAAGCCCGTGAGGCGATCCGTTGGTCTGATAGCACAGTTAGCTTCGCCCTGTCTGTCTGGGCTGCTCCTTCAAAACCATTGTATAAACTCTGCTTCTTATTATTGTTTTAATATACATATACCGCACATAAATTACATGTTTTAGTTTGGTGTGGTTTAAGAATCAACATTAAAAACATTCAGAAACAGAAGCAGGGCTTCACTCAGGAACATCACGACATTTAGCGTGAAGCTAACCATGCTAATAGAAAAACGCCATGACACAATGTCGTGTTGCCAGATTGAGCGGATATTACAGTTTGCTTGCACAATTGTAAATAGGATGAATGATATAATTTTCGTAAATGGACAGTCATATAATATAGAATTGTATTTTAGCACGATGCATTGTGAAATTTATACTTTTTTCTTCTTCTTCTTCTTCCAAAAACAGTGACCGGGATTAAAAAAAAAAAAAAAAAATCACTTGAATCTATGACAAGAAGGGATTTAGAATGTTATACATGGCAACCCTAACCTCCACAAGCTAGCTCTTGATTTTAACACCAACCGTCATTTTATTTAATTCTCAGTGAGAGCAGTTTATAGTCATAGCAGAAAGAGCTAACAGATAAAAATGGATAAAACTGCATAATTAGGCAGATAAATCAGACTAAAACAGTGTATTTTACGTTCAGAAAGAGACAAGAGTACACTTTTAGGCGAAACTGATAGTGTTTATATTTTTTAAAATGTATAATAATATGATTAAGTGTGATTAATACCTCAGATTTGCGTCGACTTTTTGGAGATTGGAAAAAAAATAATAAATTACAATAATAATAATAATAAAAGTCACAGGATCCTTTATGTCCTCTTGCAGCTCCCAGGAGAGTCCCGACCGCAGCTCTCCATTGAGACAGGCTGCAGAAACAGCTGACAGTGTGGCCTCTTGCTTGACAAAATAAATAAAAACCAGTCCTAGTCTTGGTTTAATTCAGAGATGAAAGATGAGCTGAGCTGAGCTCGTCGTTTGTTTCAGTTCAACTCGAGCTGCATTGCAATAGATCAGTGTGGACTGGCAGGACACAGAGAGCTGTGGGGCCACAAAGGCTCTCAAACGGCTAAACCTCAGGAAACTACACGACAAACATGTGCTAGTCCTTTTAATGCGTCCCTCAGACATCCAAATTCAGCGTGAACTTAAAGACAAGCTGTCTCTCTGTCCTCTTCTTCCCCTCACACTCGCCCCCGCTTCCTCACTCCACAGTGCACACTTTTGTTTTTTTGAAAGACTGCAGACAGGGTTGCCAGATTTTCTAATCCACAAAAAATCAGAATCCTTCATCCATCCATTATCTGTAGCCGCTTTATCCTGTTCTACAGGGTCGCAGGCAAGCTGGAGCCTATCCCAGCTGACTACGGGCGAAAGGCGGGGTACACCCTGGACAAGTCGCCAGGTCATCACAGGGCTGACACATAGACACAGACAACCATTCACACTCACATTCACACCTACGGTCAATTTAGAGTCACCAGTTAACCTAACCTGCATGTCTTTGGACTGTGGGGGAAACCGGAGCACCCGGAGGAAACCCACGCGGACACGGGGAGAACATGCAAACTCCGCACAGAAAGGCCCTCGCCGGCCACGGGGCTCGAACCCAGGACCTTCTTGCTGTGAGGCGACAGTGCTACACCACCATGCTGCCCAAAATCAGAACCTTCCATCCATCCATCCATCCATCCATTATCTCTAGCCGCTTTATCCTGTTCTACAGGGTCGCAGGCAAGCTGGAGCCTATCCCAGCTGACTACGGGTGAAAGGCGGGGTACACCCTGGACAAGTCGCCAGGTCATCACAGGGCCGACACATAGACACAGACAACCATTCACACTCCCATTCACACCTACGGTCAATTTAGAGTCGCCAGTTAACCTAACCTGCATGTCTTTGGACTGTGGGGGAAACCGGAGCACCCGGAGGAAACCCACGCGGACACGGGGAGAACATGCAAACTCCACACAGAAAGGCCTTCGCCGGCCGCTGGGCTCAAACCCAGGACCTTCTTGCTGTGAGGCGACAGTGCTAACCACCACACCACCGTGCCGCCCAAAATCAGAACCTTACACCGTAAAAAATTATCAGACATCATTTTCAATTTTTCCACAACAATAAGTCATCCAGTTTGCTTTTTAATGTTCAACTAAGGCACGAATCATTTACTCATGTGGTTCACGAATGAGTCAGTTCCTTGAGTCAGCTCTTGTAAATAAATCGAACCCGACTTGTGTACTAGTGGTGTAGTGGTTAGCACTGTCGCCTTGGGTTCGAGCTCAGCGAGGTGATAGCCTTTCTGTGTGGAGTTTGCATGTTCTCCCCGTGTCCGTGTGGGTTTCCTCCAGGTGCTCCGGTTTCCCCCACAGTCCAAAGACATGCAGGTTAGGTTAATTGGTGGCTCTAAATTGACCGTAGGTGTGAATGTGAGTGTGAATGGTTGTTTGTCTCTATGTCGGCCCTGCGATAACCTGGTGACTTGTCCAGGGTGTACCCCGCCTCTCTCGCCCATCGTCAGCTGGAATAGGCTCCAGCTTGCCTGCAACCCCATAGAACAGGATAAGCGGTGACAGATAATGGATGGACTTGTGGCATTACTTCATATCCACAGGAGCAACTGTTCATTTTCTAAGTATATCAGAGAAACCGGGTGCAAAACCAACAGCCCAACAAGTGACTTTAGAACTAAGGCCCTGGTCACGCTACAAGGGTGGCACGGTGATGTCGTGGTTAGCACTGTTGCCTCACAGCAAGAAGGTTCCGGGTTCGAGCCCAGTAGCCGACGGGGGCCTTTCTGTGTGGAGTATGCACATTCTCCCCATGTCTGTGTGGGTTTACTCTGGGTGCTCTGGTTTCCACAGTTAGGTTAGCATGGGACTGCCTTGGGCTGAAGTGCCCTTGAGCAAGGCACCTAACCTCCAACTGCTCCATGGGCACTGTAGCATAGCTGCCCACTGCTCTGGGTATGTATATGTGTGTGTTCACTGCTTCAGAGGGTTTAAATACAGAGGACAAATTTCACTCTGCTCTGTTATAAATTCTGTTATGACCCAAATGAGGATGGGTTCCCTTTTGAGTCTGGTTCCTCTCGGGGTTTCTTCCTCATATCATCTGAGGGAGTTTTTCCTCGCCACCACCGCCACAGACTTGCTCACTGGGGATAAATCAGGGATAAAATTAGCTCATATTTAAAGTCTTTAATATTCTGCATAAAGCTGCTTTGTGGCAAAGTCTGCTGTTAAAAGCACTCTACAAATAAATTTGACTTGACTTGACTGTGCTTGAGTGTGCATGTGACAAACAAAGGCCTCTTTTTCTTCTCCAGCTCATGAGTACTTGGTGATGAAAAATTGGTAGCATCACCACTAATCCTGCGATGCACAGTGAATGTTCTCTGAGCTTTGCGAGGTGTTTTTTGGTGTATCTCCACCATGAGTGGCCAAAAATGTCTTGAAAAATTTCAATGCATGCATTGAAATTTGATGGTGATGTTTTCGTTGGCAAACTATGCAGTGAATGGGTTGTATTCAGTCACATGACTTTTGCTTGTGAGTTTACTTCCGGTGAATGAAGTGGTGGTCAGACAAACCAATTTGGCTGCCGTTATGTAAAGAGCTAGTGAAACCATCTCCGACTATTTTCGCAGTTGGTCAAGATACCTTCAGAAAGTTGCTCTTTGCAATGGTATGGATCCTTACAAGTTAACAAAGAAGGATTTTCCTGATGATTTGGAAAATTATTCATCCATTGTGTTCCCTGACATCTCAGAGTACCTGGTGCTGCAGACATCGTTCTACACGGACAAACAGATGGAAAACCTGGAAGAACATGGAGGAGTACAACTTGTTATACGTAGCTGGGTTAAAGATCTGGGGGTTGGGACACTACAAGATAAATCCTGTATCGATTATATCCGGGTAAGTAGGAATTTCTGGGCGTTTTGTACGCGTCTTTGCAATGGTTGCTATGACTCTACAAGTTTTAGTATCAAATGTTAACAAACCACAACCGCTCGAATCTCAATCCTCCCTGCTCTTCTCTTCCAGCTAAATCATTCACAAGGATCCACAGAAACCCTTTTAAAGACCTAGGTATTGGTGAAACAGGATGGAGAAGTCATCACGGCTCACTGTAACTGCACGGCTGGGGGAGCAGTTTCATTCTGTTAACTCGTGAGTTCTGCTTTTGTGTTTCCGTGGATCATCTCGATTATCTTATCTCTCTAGTTCAGTGTAGGAGCCCAGTCGACATCATCGTCCTTGTAAAGATTGCAAGGACATTCTGATAAATAAAGTCAAAACGTACGCGGTATTTTACAACATGGTGACAGCGCTCAAACAGTAAACAAAAACACATTTGATGACTGAAGCGTCTCCTGAACTTCAAAACATCATGAAATAACGGAAAATGGCAAGAAAAATTGGTGATCTGAGAATCCAAACGAAATAAATCAGATGAATTTACAAACCTTTCACGAAATGATCGCTGCAAACTCAGGCGTTCTTCTACTCGGCTCCCTTCCATCACAACAAAAGGTTCAAGACCCACCTTTCTCATTGTGTTTTGGTAAAATCCTTTGCTCTTTCACCCTTTTTTATCACTTCACAGACAACCTGGAAGAAACTTATAAGTTTAACAGTTTGTTTGATTTAAATAGTGCAAAACAACGCAAGCTTAGGGCATTTTAGCAACTATCAAGGCACCCTGGCAATATTAGCGCTTTGAAAACAGTAATCTTAGCTGACCACCACTTCATGCCTTGCATATCAAATGAGGCAGATATGACATCGGATGCAACCCACCTATACTCACAGATGGGTTTGGGAATTCTTCCTGAAGCTCAGGGAACCTTCGCCGAGCCTCTTGAGATGTATGTGTCTCGAATCCATATCCCTGATGCTCGCAGGGCCCTCGGCAACACAGTGGCGAGGTATAGCCTAACTTTCACCAAGACTTGAAAATTGCCATGTTTGATTTGAGACGGGCGGCACGGTGGTGTAGTGGTTAGCGCTGTCGCCTCACAGCAAGAAGGTCCTGGGTTCGAGCCCCGGGGCCGGCGAGGGCCTTTCTGTGTGGAGTTTGCATGTTCTCCCCGTGTCCGCGTGGGTTTCCTCCGGGTGCTCCGGTTTCCCCCACAGTCCAAAGACATGCAGGTTAGGTTAACTGGTGACTCTAAATTGAGCGTAGGTGTGAATGTGAGTGTGAATGGTTGTCTGTGTCTATGTGTCAGCCCTGTGATGACCTGGCGACTTGTCCAGGGTGTACCCCGCCTTTTGCCCGTAGTCAGCTGGGATAGGCTCCGGCTTGCCTGCGACCCTGTAGAACAGGATAAAGCAGCTAGAGATAATGAGATGAGATAGATAGACAGACAGATAGATAGAGAGATAGAACTGGACAGGACATGCCCACTAGCAACAACAGTAGCACTAACTACGCATCCACAAGAGAAAAATCACAAATGATACAAGTGATTTGTTTCTTGCCAGTGTGAATGTGGGGTCATAGTGGTGTTCATTAAGGAGTTGACACCTGAAAAAGATGGAATGAATCTTCTTAATGAAGCACAGACACAATAACACAATAGTATCCACGTTTGAAGTTCCTTATAATCTTATTTCACCCATTATTAGGCAAATAAGAACAATTATTCGATGAAAGAAAATTGCAAACTTTTAATGAAAATTATGGCAGTGATCCGGTGGCACGATGGTGTAGTGGTTAGCGCTGTCGCCTCACAGCAAGAAGGTCTGGGTTCGAGCCCAGCGGCCGATGAGGGCCTTTCTGTGTGGAGTTTGCATGTTCTCCCCGTGTCCGCGTGGGTTTCCTCCGGGTGCTCCGGTTTCCCCCACAGTCCAAAGACATGTAGGTTAGTTGAATTGGTGGCTCTAAGTTGAACGTGAGTGTGAATGGTTGTCTGTGTCTATGTGTCAACCCTGCGATAACCTGGCGACTCGTCCAGGGTGTACCCCGCCTTTCGCCCGTAGTCAGCTGGGAGAGGATCCAGCTTGCCTGCGACCCTGTAGAACAGGATAAAGCGGCTACAGATAATGGATGGATGGATGGCAGGCAGTGATCCGTTTCGGAGCTGAAAGAGTCGACTTTTTTGGTGAGCTGAGTCAAATGATCAGACTCATTGAAAAGATTCATAATTCCAATCACTGGTCATTAAACTTGATGAACATGCAAATTGTAAACACTATCATGTTCTCCTGCCATTCTCATCTCATCTCATTATCTCTAGCCGCTTTATCCTGTCCTACAGGGTCGCAGGCAAGCTGGAGCCTATCCCAGCTGACTACGGGCGAAAGGCGGGGTACACCCTGGACAAGTCGCCAGGTCATCACAGGGCTGACACAGACAACCATTCACACTCACATTCACACCTACGGTCAATTTAGAGTCACCAGTTAACCTAACCTGCATGTCTTTGGACTGTGGGGGAAACCGGAGCACCCGGAGGAAACCCACGCGGACACGGGGAGAACATGCAAACTCCGCACAGAAAGGCCCTCGCCGGCCACGGAGCTCGAACCTGAACCTTCTTGCTGTGAGGCGACAGCGCTAACCACTACACCACCGTGCCGCCCCTTTTTGATTATTTATAAGACAATCTTTTAGTCCAGGGATTTTTCATTCATTTTAATCATAACCAGAGTATACAGGTTTACTGTTTATGTTAAGAAAATTAACACTTGTTTCATTTGAAGAAGAAATAATTGGTATAGGGCGGCACGGTGGTGTAGTGGTTAGCGCTGTCGCCTCACAGCAAGAAGGTCCTGGGTTCGAGCCCCGGGGCCGGCGAGGGCCTTTCTGTGTGGAGTTTGCATGTTCTCCCCGTGTCCGCGTGGGTTTCCTCCGGGTGCTCCGGTTTCCCCCACAGTCCAAAGACATGCAGGTTAGGTTAACTGGTGACTCTAAATTGACCGTAGGTGTGAATGTGAGTGTGAATGGTTGTCTGTGTCTATGTGTCAGCCCTGTGATGACCTGGCGACTTGTCCAGGGTGTACCCCGCCTTTCGCCCATAGTCAGTTGGGATAGGCTCCAGCTTGCCTGCGACCCTGTAGAAGGATAAAGCGGCTAGAGATAATGAGATGAGATGAGATGAGATAATTGGTATAATTAATGTATGTAAATACCTAACTTCAAACCTGCCAGGAAAAAAAAAGAAAAAAAAGAAAAAGGTTTAAAAAATATTATGTGTACAAATTGTGGACCTGGCAACACAGACTGCAGTGAACACGCTTATTCTATTCTCACCGTGTTTAATAAATCCCGCCTCCTGGCTGTGATTGGCTAGTAGCACCCGGCTTTCTGCATCATGATTGGCTAGAAGTTCAAACTGTTGATAACCTTCTTGCGGAATGAAAGCGGTAAAAGAGAACTTGTGTGTTGGACTGTAGGAGGAGTTTCAGTGTAAATGTTGTGACAGTGCCACCTGCTGGACAAGAGCTAAAATTACAACAGCACTGTTTACTAACAAAGAATAATAAGGAAATAATAGAGTTTAGTCAGTAACAGCTCTACTCAGTATATACTTGGATAAAATTGATCAGTCATGTATTAATGTTTGGTAAACAATTTAAAGAAACATTTTATTTATTTATTTATTTATTTATTTCAATAAATAAACAGCATGGTGGTGTAGTGGTTAGCACGGTCACCTGACAGCAAGAAGGTTCTGGGTTCAAGCCCAGCGACCGGCGAGGGCCTTTCTGTGTGGAGTTTGCATGTTCTCCCCGTGTCTGCGTGGGTTTCCTCCGGGTGCTCCGGTTTCCCCCACAGTCCAAAGACATGCGGTTAGGTTAATGTGGGACGGCCTTGGGCTGAGGTGCTGTTGAGCGAAGCACTGAACTCCAAACTGCTCCCCGGGCGCTGTTAGCATGGCTGCCCATTGCTCACGTGTGTGTGCATGTGTGGGTTCACTGCTTCAGATAGGTTAAATGCAGAGAGGAAATTTCATAAGTGTGTGATGAATAAAGTTGTGCTTTCTTTCTTTTTTCTTTCTTCCTTTAGAGTGGTGAATAAATACTGAGCAGTTGTGCTGAAGTGAAAGTACAGATAATAGCTGAAAATCTTACTCAGTTAAAAGTGGAAGTATCCAAACATAAAACACCGAAGTGAAAGTAAAAAAACAAAAAATAGTTGCGCCTTTTAAATTGACTCAAGTATTTAAAAAGTTCAAAGTAATTGTGAAATCATGAAAAAAAAACCTTATGAAACTCAGATAACATTATGTTTTCATGTGAAAACATAAGTTTAGCCTCGGTCACAACCGGACGTACGATTTTTTGGCTGTGCGATTTTTGGTGTTTCCCAAATCGCTGCGGTTTTTTGTTTGTTTGTGGAGAACGTAGTTGTGGTGACCATGAAGGAGTAAGATCACCGTGCACCCAACGTAAAACCCGGAAGTCGAACGTGCGTACCATGCACGAAATCTGAGGCTGCTCGGACGTACGGCTGTCGCTTCATTCGCACCTTCAAACGTGCACTAATTGTACTGACCGTGCGTTCCATGCAGGCTTCGTATGAAGGTTGCAAGAACTGCGCACGATCTGTACGTTGTGCATACCAACGGCGTTCGTTTGTCGCACTGTGGAGATTGGAGAGGGGTATATATATTTCGGCATACTTTGGTTTCTCACTGTGAAAATGGCAATCCCTCCGCAAAGACTTCGTCTCAAACTCCTGGCCTGCTGGCCACTGTCATGGTCTTCATCCTCCTCCTCACTGCTCCTTGTCCTCTCTCTCTCCTCCCTCTCTGCCGCCGACTCTCTCTCCTCCGTCTCCGACACCTTTTCTATCCTCCTCTTCCCTTTTGCCTTTGGCATATTGAATTGAAGCGATGCAATGCAATGAAATGAAATTAAATGAAATTGGGTTTTCTCTCAATCAAAGCCTACGTGTACAAATGGCTGTAGGCACCCCTGCAGCTTTATATACCCGAGTTTTCATGCGATTGACGCCCTCTCGCCGTACGGCCAATGCATGGCCGACTTACTGTACTTGACACGCATGGATGACGTACGAAATATCTGAACGTGCGTTGGCCGCACTAATTACATATGTGGGGTGCACGACACACATACGGAGTCCGCAAGTGCGACGTACGAAAAAAATTGACATTTTGCCCAAACCTGACACCAGCAAATCGTACGAAAGACGCACGTTGGCCGTACGGAAGACACACGAGGCCGTAAGTTTGTCTTGCAACCTGAAAAAAAACGTAAGCGCCCGTAGAGTTTGTTTGACATGACAAAGAACCTCTGCGGCCAGTCTACGGCTCGAAAATCAGCACGTCACACGCGCGCCCTCCGTGCATTTCTTTGCGTTTTTTGCACGTAGACCGGCTGTAGGAGCACGTACGGCCGGTTGTGACCGAGGCATTTGTTGAAAAGTAATTTTTATTATTTATCATAGACATTTTTGTTTATGGCAGCACGGTGGTGTAGTGGTTAGCGCTGTCACCTCACAGCAAGAAGGTCCGGGTTTGAGCCCCGTGGCCGACGAGGGCCTTTCTGTGCGGAGTTTGCATGTTCTCCCCATGTCTGCGTGGGTTTCCTCCGGGTGCTCTGGTTTCCCCCACAGTCCAAAGACATGCAGGTTAGGTTAACTGGTGACTCTAAATTGAGCGTAGGTGTGAATGTGAGTGTGAATGGTTGTCTGTGTCTATGTGTCAGCCCTGTGGTGACCTGGCGACTTGTCCAGGGTGTACTGTACCCTGCCTTTCGCCCGTAGTCAGCTGGGATAGGCTCCAGCTTGCCTGCGACCCTGTAGAACAGGATAAAGCGGCTAGAGATAATGAGATGAGATTATTATTATTATTATTATTATTATTGGACCTGCCTGATCCATCCTGATGCCCTACTTCTGGCTGGAGTCTCATCACATCGCTCCTGTAGAGGACAGCCCCATATGGACAGTTGAAAGTCGCACTTGGAGGATGCTCTGGACTCTTACAGTAATGCTTTTATGTCTGAGGACTACAGTTGACTTGCTAACTTTAGGACTGCAGTTATCATGAACAGTTTTGCACTCAAGTTTCCATCAATGAACAGTTTATAACGTCAACAAAACAGATTTCATGTTAAAACTGTTAAAAATGTTGTAATCACGCTATCTGTTATCACCAGATAATGATGGGTTCCCTTTTGAGTCTGGTTCCTCTCAAGGTTTTTTCCTCATATCGTCTGAGGGAGTTTTTCCTCGCCACCATCACCACAGGCTTGCTCATTGGGGATAAACTAGGGATAAAATTAGCTCATGTTTAAAGTGACTAAATTTCTGTACAGCTGCTTTGCGACAATGTCTATTGTTAAAAGTGGTATCAAAATTAACTTGACTTAACTATTATTGTTATTATTATTGTTGTTGTTATTGTTGTTAGCCATTGGCCTTTCCCCTAAATTTCCAGGTTATCCCTCGTTTTTTTTAAGGAAAGAGCACTGGCCAGATGAACAATAGCTTTGTATACCCGAGAGTTGTCAGCCCTGCGATAACCTGGCGACTTGTCCAGGGTGTACCCCACCTTTCACCCATAGTCAGCTGGGATAGGCTCCAGCTTGCTTGCGACCCTGTAGAACAGGATAAGTGGCTACAGATAATGGATAGATGGATGGATACCCGAGACTGTATTTTTATTTTGAGCTTTGGTATTACTTACTGTGGCAGCGGGGGCATGGTCAAGTGCCGGTCTGTGACAGGAGGGCGGAGTCAGGGAAGGTAAGTGGCAGAATCACTACACCTGATGGCAATTGACCTGTGTTTGCGTGTGTCTTCCCAGTGACCGCGCCCTATTTAGGGAGGGAGAGCGAGAGCAGAGGAGCTCATCCCCGAACTAGACGCCGGTTGTGTGTGTGTGTGTGTCTGTTTGGCATTCAGATTGTTCACTGAAAAGTGTAGCAATAAAGCCTATTTTGAACCTGATCTCTGTCCTGCCGTCCTCTGTGCTCCACCCATGCATACTGAACTGTCACAGTGGTGCTGAAACCCAGGACAAAATTGGAGCGCAGCAGCCGATCAGCCCCATGGAGTCCTCCCCGTTCACCGACCTGGTCCATGCCCTCGCCACGGCCCAGCAAAGCCAGCACCAGGCGCTAGTCACCCACCAAAAGGAACAAGAACAGCGCTTCGAGGCCCTGGTGCTGGCCCAGCAAGAAGATCGAGAGGCGTTCCGGCACCTCCTTGCGTCGGCGGGGTCCACCAGTGCTCCCACCGCGGGCCCGTCCCCCCTCACCCTAACCAAGATGGGTCCGCAGGACGACCCCGAGGAATTTATCATGCTCTTCGAGCAAGTAGCAGAGGCCTCGGGGTGGCCAATGGAGCAGCGCGCGGCACGCCTCCTCCCCCTGCTAACGGGAGAGGCGCAGCTGGCCGCGCTACAGCTCCCTGCCGACCGCCGGCTGGCCTACGCGGACCTCCACTGGGCCATCCTCCAGCGTGTGGGGCGCACCCCGGAGCAGCAGCGCCAGTGCTTCCGCGCTTTGCGCTTGGAGGAAGTCGGCCGGCCATTCGCGTTTGGCCAGCAACTCCGGGACGCCTGCTGGCGGTGGCTGAGGGCCGACAACTGCGACACTGAGGGAATCGTCGACCAGGTGGTGCTGGAGCAGTTCATCGTGCGCCTGCCAACAGGAACTGCGGAGTGGGTCCAGTGCCACTACCCGGCGTCGCTGGATCAGGCCATCGAGCTGGCGGAGGACCATTTGGCGGCTGTTCTGGCGGCAGGGCAGCAGACAGCCTCTTCTCTTCTCTCCTCTTCTCTCTCTCTCTCTCTCCCCCTCCTCCTGTGTCCTGTCCTCGCCCCATTCCCCCATCGCGGAGGCGGGGGCCGGCACCACCCCAGCCGGCCTGCCGCACCCGCGGTGCCCTCCCGTTTCTCCCTTCTGTGTCTGTCTCCCCCCCCCCCAGGTGAATGAGCCCCAGAACACCGGTGCAGAGAGGAAGCCCGGGCCGGTTTGCTGGCGCTGCGGGGAACCGGGCCACCTCCAACAGCAGTGCACAGCAATGGAGATGGGCGCGGTGGTTCGGATCCCCGATGTGCCAGGAGCCGCCCTCGATCGGGCCGGAGCGTATCGCATACCGGTGAGTATTCAAGGGGATACATATCAGGCGTTGGTGGATTCTGGTTGTAATCAGACCTCAATTCACCAAAGCCTGGTGCAAAATGAGGCATTGGGGGGAGCACAGGGGGTGAAGGTGTTGTGTGTGCACGGGGACGTTCACAGCTACACTTTGGTGTCGGTCCACATTTTTTTCCGAGGGGAAAAATTTATAGTGAAGGCGACAGTTAATCCTCGCCTTACCCACTCTTTAATTTTGGGGACTGATTGGCCAGGATTTCGGGATTTAATGACACACTTAGTAAAGAGTGGGTCCTGACATTTAACAGGGGGAGGTCCCGGTGTCGCTTTGGTGGGAGCAGCTGTCACAGAGCCATCTACGTCATCTCCGCGTCAGAGTGAGGAGCCGCTGGCCCCTCCTCTCTCTGTTGGGGAATACCTTGCAGATTTCCCATTAGAGCAGTCGCGAGACGAGACTCTGAGGCATGCGTTTGACCAAGTGAGAGTAATCGATGGTCAAACGCTCCAGCCGAACGCCACCCCATCCTTCCCCTACTTCGCGATTATGAAGGATAGGTTATACCGAGTGACGCAGGACACTCAAACTAAAGAGCGAGTCACGCAACTTTTAATTCCGAAGAGCCGCTGGGAATTGGTATTCCAGGCGGCTCACTTTAATCCCATGGCTGGACACTTAGGGCAGGAGAAGACACTAGCCTGAATAATGGCCCGATTCTATTGGCCGGGGATTCGCGGCGATGTTCGTAGGTGGTGTACGGCGTGCCACGAATGCCAGTTAGTAAATCCAGCGGCCATTCCAAAAGCGCCTTTGCGCCCTCTACCATTAATCGAGACCCCGTTCGAAAGAATTGGGATGGATCTCATCGGGCCATTAGATCGGTCAGCACGAGGGTAAGCGCCTTAGAGAGTTCACACCGGGAGATAAGGTACTCGTACTGTTGCCCACATCGAGCTCCAAATTGCTTGCCAAGTGGCAAGGACCCTTTGAGGTCACACGGCGGGTCAGGGACGTCGACTACAAGGTGAGGCGAATGGACAGGGGTGGGGCACTACAGATTTACCACCTCAATCTGCTTAAACTCTGGAATGAGGAGGTCCCCGTGGCGTTGGTGTCGATGGTTCCGGAGAAGGCGGAGCTGGGGCCAGAGGTTCAAAAAGGGGCATTGGCATCACGTACCTCTCCGGTCCCCTGTGGAGACCACCTCTCCCCGACCCAACTCACGGAGGTCGCCCAGTTGCAGACCGAGTTTTCAGATGTGTTCTCGCCCCTGGCCGGTCACACCGACCTCATAGAGCACCACATTGAGATGCCCCCAGGGGTGGTAGTGCGTAGCCGCCCTTACAGGCTACCCAAACACAAAAAAAAGTGGTTTGGGAAGAACTCAAGGCCATGCTCGAAATGGGCATCATCGAGGAGTCCCACGGTGACTGGAGCAGCCCGGTGGTCTTGGTTCCCAAGGCTGACGGGTCGGTCCGGTTCTGTGTGGACTATAGAAAAGTCAATGCAGTGTCTAAATTCGACACGTACCCAATGCCTCGTATTGATGAGTTGCTCGATCGACTCGGCACTGCTCGCTTTTATTCGACACTGGATTTGACAAAGGGATATTGGCAGATCCCCTTGACTCCACTATCCCGAGAAAAAACGGCCTTTTCCACACCGTTTGGTTTACACCAATTCGTCACACTTCCGTTTGGGCTGTTTGGGGCGCCCGCTACGTTTCAGCGGCTGATGGACAGAGTCCTCCGCCCCCATGCCACTTATGCGGCCGCTTATCTAGATGATATCATCGTCTATAGTAATGACTGGCCGAGGCACCTCGAACATCTGAGGGCCGTCCATAGGTCGCTGAGGCGAGCGGGGCTCACAGCCAACCTAAAGAAGTGTGCGATTGGGCGGGTGGAAGTACGGTATCTGGGTTTCCACTTGGGCAACGGGCAGGTGCGTCCCCAAATTAATAAGACGGCAGCAATTGTGGCCTGCCCAAGGCCCAAGACCAAAAAGGGGGTGAGACAGTTCCTGGGGCTGGCTGGCTATTACCATAGGTTTATACCTAATTATTCGGACGTCACCAGCCCGCTAACTGATCTCACTAAAAAGGGGGCACCAGACCCGGTCCAGTGGACGGAGCAATGCCAGCGGGCTTTTTCTGAGGTAAAGTCTGCACTGTGTGGGGGGCCACTTTTACACTCCCCTGACTTTTCTCTCCCCTTTGTGTTGCAGACCAATGCGTCGGACAGAGGGCTGGAGGCGGTTTTGTCCCAGGAGGTGGAGGGGGAGGACTGCCCCTTCCTGTACATCAGTAGGAAGCTGTCGGTGCGTGAGGGGCACTACAGCACCATAGAAAAAGAGTGTCTGGGGATCAAGTGGGTGGTCCTCGCCCTCCATTACTACCTGCTGGGGCGCCCTTTCACCCTCTGTTCGGACCACGCGCCCCTCCAGTGGCTCCACCGCATGAAAGATGCCAACGCGTGGATCACCCGTTGGTATCTGGCACTCCAACCCTTCAATTTTAAGGTGGTCCACAGGCCGGGGGCGCAGATGGTCGTGGCGGACTTCCTCTCCCATCAAGGGGGGGGGGAGTCGGCTGCAGGCCGGACGGCCGCCCGGCCTGAGTAGGGCGGTGGGGGTATGTGGCAGCAGGGGCGTGGTCAAGCACCAGTCTGTGACAGGAGGGCGGAGTCAGGGAAGGTAAGTGGCAGAATCACTACACCTGACGGCAATTAACCTGCGTTTGTGTGTGTCTTCCCAGTGACCGCGCCCTATTTAGGGAGGGAGAGTGAGAGCAGAGGAGCTCATCCCCGAACTAGACGCTGGTTGTGTGTGTGTGTCTGTTTGCTGTTCAGATTGTTCACTGAAAAGTGTGGCAATAAAGCCTATTTTGAACCTGATCTCTGTCTTGCCGTCCTCTGTGCTCCACCCACGCATACTGAACTGTCACACTTACTATTGTACATTTGGTTAATTAAAATGATAATAAAAAAATAATAATAATAGGATGAAAAGAACAAAACATGCGTGTTCATTGACATGGCCATCCCAGAAGACAACAACATACTGAGTAGGGAAGCCGAGAAGATCATCAAGTACAAAGACCTCGAGATCAAGGTGCAACGCATGTGGAACACAAAGATACGAGTGGCCCCAATAGTAGTTGGTGCGCTGGGGACTATCAAGACTGGGTTCTAAGACCAGCTGGACAAACTCCCATGCAAGATGAGTGCAAAAGAGATCCAGAAGATCGCAGTCCTCGGGATGGCATGCATCTTTTGACGAATCCTCAGCTGAATACCTATCTGATCAAAAAGCCTGAGAGGTCTGGTTGACTTCTGGCGAATGAACCAGTGTGCTGTATCCCAGTGCGCTGAGAGGAGGATGGATAATAATAATATGTTCCATATGACTTCTAATTAATTAAGCTAATTGCATTTAAAAATTAGGTGGTTTACAAAGAACTCATAAAACACTGTGTTTATTTTAGGTTTCATGATTTACTTTCTGGGCGGCATGGTGGTGTAGTGGTTAGCGCTGTTGCCTCACAGCAAAAAGGTCCAGGTTTGAGCCCCGTGGCCGGCGAGGGCCTTTCTGTGCGAAGTTTGCATGTTCTCCCCGTGTCTGCGTGGGTTTCCTCCGGGTGCTCCGGTTTCCCCCACAGTCCAAAGACATGCAGGTTAGGTTAACTGGTGACTCTAAATTGAGCGTAGGTGTGAATGTGAGTGTGAATGGTTGTCTGTGTCTATGTGTCAGCCCTGTGATGACCTGGCGACTTGTCCAGGGTGTATCCCGCCTTTCGCCCGTAGTCAGCTGGGATAGGCTCCAGCTTGCCTGCGACTCTGTAGAACAGGATAAAGCGGCTAGAGATAATGAGATGAGATTTACTTTCTTCTGAGCTGGTATATGTTGTTTAATCCAAGTTTGCTGGCCAAGTGTGTGACTAACACCACATAGTTTTGGTCTGTCCATCCATCCATTATCTGTATCCGCTTATCCTGTTCCACTGGGTCGCAGGCAAGCTGGAGCCTATCTCAGCTGACTACAGGCGAAAGGCGGGGTACACCCTGGACAAGTCGCCAGGTCATCACAGGGCTGACACATAGGCTACATCCACACGACAACGGCAATGAGATGTTATTTAAAAATAACATTATACAGTGACGTAATGACGTGGCTCCCCTTAGCACCCCAAGCTATGGAAAAGCAAACACAGAAAGGCCCCCATCGGCCACTGGGCTTGAACCCAGAACCTTCTTGCTGTGAGGCAACAGTGCTAATCACTACACCACCGTGCTGCCCACATTATTATTATTATCTCATCTCATCTCATTATCTCTAGCCACTTTATCCTGTTCTACAGGGTCGCAGGCAAGCTGGAGCCTATCCCAGCTGACTACAGGTGAAAGGCAGGGTACACCCTGGACAAGTCGCCAGGTCATCACAGGGCTGACACATAGGCTACATCCACACGACAACGGCAACGAGATGTTATTTAAAAATAACATTATACAGTGACGTAATGACGTGGCTCCCCTTAGCACCCCAAGCTATGGAAAAGCAAACACAGAAAGGCCCCCATCGGCCACTGGGCTTGAACCCAGAACCTTCTTGCTGTGAGGCAACAGTGCTAATCACTACACCACCGTGCTGCCCACATTATATTATTATTATCTCATCTCATCTCATTATCTCTAGCCGCTTTATCCTGTTCTACAGGGTCGCAGGCAAGCTGGAGCCTATCCCAGCTGACTACAGGTGAAAGGCAGGGTACACCCTGGACAAGTCGCCAGGTCATCACAGGGCTGACACATAGACACAGACAACCATTCACACTCACATTCACACCTACAGTCAATTTAGAGTCACCAGTTAACCTAATCTGCATGTCTTTGGACTGTGGGGGAAACCAGAGCACCCGGAGGAAACCCATGCGGACACGGGGAGAACATGCAAACTCCACACAGAAGGGCCCTCACCGGCCACGGGGCTTGAACCCAGGACCTTCTTGCTGTGAGGTGACAGTGTTAACCACTACACCACCGTGCCCCCCCCAGTTTTGGTACAATGTCCTGTAAATAACTAATCTTTTTCATTAGCTAAAATTTGACTTGCTGCTCAGCCAATTCTGGAGAGAAGAAGCCTTTATTTGTCTCATATACATGAAAGCACAGTGAAATTCTTTCTCTGTATTTAACCAATTTGAAGCAGTGAATACACACAGACCCAGAGCCGTGGATATGCCTGGGGAGCAGTTGGAGGTTAGGTGCTCTTCATTCACTCACCCCACTCACATGTTTTCCTGCTGGTCCAGGAAATCAAACCAATAACCTTTTGTTCCGAAAGCTGATTCTCTAACCTTTAACGATGGTTTTCTAACCAAAGCTGCCCCTAAGGCTGCCCCTATGACTGCCGACTGCTACTCGAACATGCCATTAGCAAAGAAAACAGCCTTAAGTAGTTAAAATAAAAATATTGTATGAGTATTGTGTTTTGTTGTTGTTTGCACTAACTACATTGTGTAGCATGAGAAGGTCGTTGCAGATGACAAATTGACATGATGACTGATAGTTTCTTTGTACACTGATGAATTTATTTGGATGGTTTATCCTGAAATGTTAAACAATGATATGGTGCCGAGACATTGGCTAAATGAGAGCACACTGAGACCTTCGAGATTTGTACTTTGAACATCTAAACAAACATGTATGGAGTAAGTAAAAAGTGAGGTTTTTTTTAAAATAGATGTGATTAATAAATATAAATAACACTTAAGTAATGTTTAAATACACCATAATAATAATTTTGTGTACAAGTAGTTGGCGAACAAAATACAGTTATTCAAGTATTTTCCACTCCTCCATTGAGCCTGGCATACATTTACCTCTTCAATAATCAATAACTCATATATTTTTAAAGATATTTAAGTTATTCCACGAAACTGAAGGCTCATTTTTAAGTATAAATTGTGAACAGGATATTTTTAGCATTTGTGTTTTTTTTGTTGTTGTTGCTGTTCGATGTTTGTAGCTTAGGATATAGTGGATATAAAAAGTGTACACACTCTGTTAAAATGATAGGTTTTCTGATGTTAAAAAAAAAAATGAGACCACGATAAATAATTTCAAAACTTTTCCCACCTCTAATGTGACCTATAACCTGTACAATTCACTTGAAAAGCAAACAAATCTGTTAGGGGGAAAAACATAAAAAATAAAAAAAACATACAATAAGTTGGTTGCATAAGTGTGCACACCCTTAAACCAGTGGTGTAGTCTACTTTTTTGCAGTGGGTATACTCAGTGCTTGCCATGCAACCCCCCCGGGAAAAAAATAATACTCACACACACATTTTATATATATATATATATATATATATATATATATATATATATATATATATATATATATATATACACACACACACACGTGTGTGTTGTGGCTATACTGTTATACTTGTACTCATCCATCTTGTAACTGTCCGATAACCTGAAAGCAACACCTCATGAGCACCATCACTGCCTAATGCATAGTAATATGCATCTTGAAACTGGTTTTGTGTACAGATCTACTGTATGCAAAACAAATGTGGTTTAAATGTACAAAATTTATAAAATTTTGATTCACCGTTCAACTTGAGATAAGTGGGCTTTTCCATCATTGTTTTTTTTATTTTTCATGTATCAAGAAAATTTGACATATTGACATGTAAATTAAACACACATCACACAATAATATATTTTAACATATTAAATGCATTTCTTATTTCTTATCTATTCAGCACATCAGCTTAAATGAACAAGAAAACATCCTAGATGTGCTAAAACAAATGTTTGCTTCAAAGAAGAAAAAATTAATTTAATTAACAAATACGCAATGCCCTTCAGTGTGTTAGTCCACAAGCCCTGCAAAAAAGGTCTACAGGACTTTCCAGGTGTTTTTATATTCTGGCATTTGAGGTCTGCATTGCCTCCTTGGTTGTGTTACAGAGTGATTGCTGAGGACACTTCTGAAAACACTGAAATAGTGTCGTTTGTTTTCGTTTCATGATTTCGCAATTCTTGACTGAATGCTAGATAATGCCGCGTGGTCTGTCATGACTGAATAAACACTGTTGCTTAGCAACTAGACCCCTTCGCATGTTTGTAAACAAACCGACCGTTGCTAGGATGCGCGCGCAGCCTGGACTCAAACAATGGCGCTGCCCATAGACCGGCATTATGAGCTGTCAGATTATGCAAAACAATTGTCGTTACAAGATCGAGAATGCTACATAAATAAGTTAACTCTAACAAGTGGACATCGCTACCGGATCCGTATTTAATTAAAGAGTGGACGGACGATGTTAGTAAGTTCCCTGGTATACAATGGCCAGATATATACTCGTACCTTATTGACAAGACTTCAGTGTACACCCACGAAAAACTTCGTGCCTACATCATCCAACATATCCACAATGATAGTGTAAAGAGTGCAGCTAAGAGAAATCAGAGCTGCGTAAAAAGCGAGAGGCAGAGAGCAGAAATGAAACTGAACGGGGCGGGAGCTAGGTTAGAGCAGTCAACGTAAGTTAGCATTTAGAGTGAGGGCACACAATTTTACCTTTCCATCCTTGCTTTAAAATTGTGATTTTCGGCATGCACAAATAACGATGGCACAAAATCTGGACTGCTTGAGTCAAGCGAGACCTCTCCTACAAACAAAATTGCATGCAAAGCTAAGTTAACATGCTAACAATATTCATTACATTGTGTAACTATGACCCAGCTCATCAGACAAACGTTACCAAAGTATTTTGCTACATCAATAAACGAAGACTAGAAAGAATAAAAAAGAAAGATTTAATAAATAGCCTGATCTTACCTGTGATGAAGTGGGCGCTGCAAACCTGCGCATTTTTGATGGCGCTTTCATCCCAGTCTACACGTTTGATGGCTTGTAGCCATAGACGTCGGCGATTTTTTTGGAATGGGTGAGATCCTGCTGGAATTCTGTACATTTTAACCCCATCACTGCTACGATTCTGACACCCGACAACACAACAACTAGGCATTTCTTCCAAATCTTTCTTCTCGTCTCTACCGTCGCTGAGGTTGCGCGCGCAATTTACTCTTACTTATTAATGACGTTTACTGCGAAGGGGTCTACAGACGGCTGGCTTGACTGACATAGCAACAGTTGCTATGGGGAGCGGAGCTCCCGGAAGGGTCAATTCTCTGCTCTTGGATCAACTCGCAACGGCTTGAGTGCTGAGTCGGGCTCTGTCAGCGTCTAATAAATGAAGCCCATAGGATTTGAATTGAATAGGCGCTTGTAGCGCTCAAGCGCGTTTGGTGAACACAGGCATCTAGGAATGGAACTGTGGAACATTCATCTGACAATGTTGACGTTGGTTTGGCCAGTTCAAATAACGAATAGATTTTTCGGTAGGCGTATGCGCATACGCAAATCACTGAGCTCTTCAGTGAGTATACGGAAATCGTTGAGCTTTTCCAGTGGGCATACGGCGTATACCTGCGTATCACGTAGACTACACCACTGCCTTAAACTAATACTTTGTTGAAGCACCTTTTGATTTAATTACAGCATTCAGTCTTTTTGGGTCGGAGTCGATCAGCCTGCCACATCGAGACTTGGCAATATTTGCCCACTCTTCCTTGAAAAAGCGCTCCAAATCTGTCAGATTGCGAGGGCGTCTCTTGTGCACAGCCCTCTTCAGGTCACCCCACAGACTTTCAGTTGGATTTAGGTCTGGGCTCTGGCTGGGCTGTTCCAAAACTTTTTTGGGGTCACTGTCATGCTGAAAGATGAAATTCCTCTTCATCTTCAGCTTTCTACTTTCTAAAGTTTTGGGCCAAAATTGACTGGTATTTAGAACTGTTCATAATTCCCTCCACCTTGACTAAAGCTCCTGTTCCAGCTGAAGAAAAACAAGCCCAAAACACGATGCTGCCACCACCATGCTTCACCGTGGGTATGGTCTTCTTTTGGTGATGTGCAGTGTTGTTTTTGCGCCAAACATACCTTTTGGAATTGTGGCCAAAAAATTCAACCTTGGTTTCCTCAGACCATAACACATTTTCCCACATGCTTTTGCGAGAGTTGATGTATTTTTTTTTGCAAAATTTAGCCGGGCCTGGATGTTTTTCTTTGACTCTACCTCATAGTCCAGACATATGGAGAATACGGGAGATTGGTGTCACATGTAGTACACAACCAGTACTTGCCAGAAATTCCTGCAGCTCCTTCAGTGTTGCTCAGTGTTGTATAAAGTACTGGGAAATCACACTCAAGTAAAAGTATTGGTACTCTTCCAAAAAATGACTTTGGTAAAAGTCAAAGTCACTGACTGAAATGTTACTTGAGTTAAAGTCTTAAAGTATCTGACATTTCTTGCACTTAAGTATGACAAGTAATGCAAAAATAAATGTACTCAAGTAATGTAATTAAAAGTACACGTAAAAGTAAACAAGCAAAGGCAATCTGAATTTGTAATATTTTTAATATTTTGGTAAACTGAAGGTAATTTGTCACCAATGGTTCATGACAAGCAATTACACTGCTGAAAATAGAGGTGCACACACAACCATTATAAACAAGAAAAAAATAAATTGGGAGAAAAATGAAGCTGCCTATCTGGCATCTGAAGATGGAGACCACAGTTTTGACACTTTTTTTCTCATTTTTTCCTTTGTTTTTTAAACTAAGAGAAAGTACTGAAAATTAGGCATACATCACACCATTAAGAAAAAAACATAAAAAAAGCTGCTACTGTTATTGCACTTTATAAACTATGGAGGTGCATACACGACCAATTGCTGTCATAATAATCAAAAGAAAAAAGTAATTTGGAGAAAACTGAAGCTTATCTGGCATCTGAAGAGGGTGACCACAGTTTGAAACCTTTTTTTGAAAAATAAAATAGTACTGAAAATGAGGCGTACATCACATCATCAAGACAAAATATAAAACAAAAAAGAGCTGCTACCGTTATTGCACTTTATAAACTAAATCTTAACATTTAACGTAGCACCAACAGATTTTCTTTTTGCACATTCAAGCCCCACTTCCCCATCCCCAATACACACTTTTGCCCTTGACCTTTTTATTCTTCCCCTCTAACTTAAACCTCCTTTGAGGTCATCCTTGCACATAACCCCCGCCATCACTTGAAACTGTAAAACTTTCTGTTCATCTTCAAAAGCAGCTGGCTTTCAAAATGCCTAGAATTTAGCCGTACTCTCCGTGGGCTGAAAACAAGCTCTGGTATGCTGAACAGCCTTTCGTATGCTCATCTCATCTCATTATCTCTAGCCACTTTATCCTTCTACAGGGTCGCAGGCAAGCTGGAGCCTATCCCAGCTGACTACGGGCGAAAGGCGGGGTACACCCTGGACAAGTCGCCAGGTCATCACAGGGCTGACACATAGACACAGACAACCATTCACACTCACATTCACACCTACGCTCAATTTAGAGTCACCAGTTAACCTAACTTGCATGTCTTTGGACTGTGGGGGAAACCGGAGCACCCGGAGGAAACCCACGCGGACACAGGGAGAACATGCAAACTCCACACAGAAAGGCCCTCGCCGGCCCCAGGGCTCGAACCCAGGACCTTCTTGCTGTGAGGCGACAGCGCTAACCACTACACCACCGTGCTGCCCCCTTTCGCATGCTGTTTGAAGAATTGTTTGAAGAATCTGTGATTTACATCACAGCTTAAATGTATTTGAATGTCAAATATTCAAAACCAAACTGTAGGTTATGTCGCCATGGGCATCGCACCAGCTAGCACTGAAATTCGACAGTGTAGCAGTTCACCAAGACAGAATTGCAAGCTTTGCTAACCCTTGCTTTGTTACTTAGATAGCAGAAGCACACACAAAGGTCGTTTCAATTGTGTTAATGTTTTTTTTTTCCATTTTGAACTTGTATGCCAGTTTTCCCTATTTGTCCTCCTTACACTTACAGCTATGCCTTTCCTTGAGCCGAAAAGGCTCGCAGCTAGGTAGCCTGCTACAGCCAACAAATGCCAAAACCATGTGGAACCAAAGAACAAAGTTCATTTGTACAGGAATGCTCAAGGTTTCACAATTGTGTCTAGAATATTCATACTATGGTTGCTGAAATGGGAATATACTGTAACAATTTCATAAACCTAGAACTTACCTCGATGTGTTTCTTTAGATTGGACGGGGAGTTTCTATAAGATAGAATTTCCACGTTTTTTGGAAGGCATAAGAGGCACTTCATTCGATAGGACGAATCCCATCAACATAAGAGAACATTGTGTTCAAATACGGCCAGGGGTGCTCATCATCAGGTTCCTCTTCATTTGTAGCCGAAGTAGCTGCTGTCTCCGTCTCCTCTTCCATCAGGGCTGTTGATTGCGAAGCTACTTTCTGCTTACTGCGTGAAGCCAACAGGTATAGCCTATTGGTTGTCATGCGCAAGTGGTGAACAAGCCCAGGCACGTCCTGACTTCGTTGCAGTCAGTGGGGTTAAAACATGTTTTTTTTCCTTTCTTTTTTTGTAATGAGTAACTAAACGGCTCTTTGAAAATGTCTCGTCTCGTCTCGTCTTGTTCCGCTTTATCCGGGACCGGGTCGCGGAGGCAGCAGTCTAAGCATGGAAGCTCAAACTTCCCTTTCCCCAGACACCTCGGCCAGCTCCTCGGGAAGAACACCGAGGCGTTCCCAGGCCAGCCGAGAGACATAGTCCCTCCAGCGTGTCCTGGGTCTTCCCCGGGGCCTCCTACCGGGGGGACATGCCTGGAACACCTCCCCAGGGAGGCGTCCAGGCCCTAGAGAGGTGTCCAGGACTCAGGTTCACAGCGGACACAGCGGCTAGCTGTTGGGACATGGAATGTCACTTCTTTGAAAATGTATCGGAGTAAAAGTATGCAATTAAGTTAATAGTGAAGTAAAAGTGAAAGTTCTCAAAAATTTGAAAACTCAAGTAAAGTACAAAATCTCCCAAAATGTACTTAAGTACAGTAATGAAGTATTTTTACTTCGTTACTATACAACACTGGTGTTGCTGTAGGCCTCTCGGCAGCCTCCCTGACCAGTTTTCATCTTGTCTTTTCATCAATTTTGGAGGGACGTCCAGTTCTCGGTAATGTCACTGTTGTCCCATATTTTCTCCACTTCTTGATGACTGTCTTCACTGTGCTCCATGGTATATCTAATGCTGTGGAAATGTTTTTGTCCCCTTCTCCTGACTGATACCTTTCAACAATGAGATCCCTTTGATGCTTTGTAAGCTCTCTGCGAACCCTGGCTTTTGCTGGAGGATGCAACTGAGTAAATGTCTGAACTTTATTTGGGGTTAATCAGAGTCATTTTGACAGAGATTGGTTTGCTGAGATTGGCTGCACTAAGTGCGTTACTGGGGATCACCATGTTGTCACAGTCCGGTCCAGTCCATCCATGCCTTAGATAGAATAGAATAGAATAGAATAGAATCTTTATTGTCATTGCACATCAGGTATACAATGAAATTGCAGTGCTTCTCCAGCTGGTGCATAATAAATATAAAAAGAAAAAAACCCAAAACAGTAAAATATTAAAAGAAAACAGTAAAACAGTAAAATAAGAATAAGAAAGGAGTAAAATAGAAATAAGAAAGGAATGCATTTTTACATCATTTACACATTACACTAGCATACACTCTCTTATGAGTTCAGGGACCTGATGGCCCAGGGAAAGAAACTGTTTTTAAGTCTGTTTGTCCTGCTTTTGAGGCACCTATATCTCCTGCCAGAGGGCATGAGGGTAAACAGGTGCTGTCCCGGGTGTGAGGGGTCAGCAGTGATTGCCCTCGCTCTCCTGAGACACCGTGTGCTAGCGATGTCTTCTAGCGAGGGTAGGCGACTGCCAGTGATGTGTTGTGCAGTTTTAATGACCCTCTGCAGGTTCTTTCTTTCTGCCACAGAGCAGTTGGCGTACCAAGCTGTAATGCAGTATGTCAGGACACTCTCGATGGTGCTGCAGTAAAAGGCCACTAACAGTTTCTCCTCCAGATGGTTCCTTCTGAGTATCCTTAGGAAGTGGAGTCGCTGTCGGGCCTTTTTTACCACCATGGATGTGTTGGCAGTCCAGGAGAGGTCCTCGGCTATATGTGTCCCAAGAAATCTGAAGGAGGACACCCGTTGGACACAGTCCCCGTTGATGCTCAGTGGGGCTGGATCCCCCCTGTGTTTCCTGAAGTCAATCACCATCTCCTTAGTTTTGCTGGTGTTGAGCAGCAGGTTGTGTGCAGAACACCAACCTGTCAGCATGTTGACCTCATCCCCTCCGCTGATAAGGCCGAAGACTGTGGTGTCATCCGCAAATTTAGTGATGGTATTGGAGGGGTGGATGGGTGTGCAGTCAAATGTATACAGAGAATACAGGAGAGGGCTCAGCACATAGCCCTGAGGAGAGCCTGTGCTGAGGGTCAGGGTGGAGGAGCAGGTGGTGCCTACCTTAACTGTTTGAGGGTGGTCAGTCAGGAAGTCTTTGATCCAGGCACAGGTGGAGGGGGAGAGAGCGATGTTAGTCAGCTTTTCTACCAAGATGTCAGGAATAATGGTGTTAAATGCTGAGCTGAAGTCTATGAACAGCATCCTGATGTAGTTCCCTGGCTGCTCGAGGTGGCTGAGTGCTGTGTGCAGAGCTATAGCGATGGCGTCCTCTGTCAATCTGTTAGCTCTGTAGGCGAACTGATGTGGGTCCAGGTTTGAGGGGAGACAGTCCTTGATGTGGTGAAGGATGAGCCTCTCAAAGCATTTCATGACTACTGATGTTAAGGCAATAGGTCTGTAGTCATTGGGACAGGAGTCTTTGGGACAGGGATGATGGTAGCTGATTTCAGGCACTGGGGGATAGTAGCCTGTGACAGTGAGAGGTTGAACAACCTGGTCAGGACTCCCCCCAGCTGGTCAGCACAGGCTCAGAGTACTTTTCCGAGTACACCATCTGGTCCGGCTGCTTTCCTGATGTTCTCAGTCTTCAGCACCTGCCTCACCTGGTGTTCCTGGAGTGTGAGTGTGCTGTGACTGGAGGTCTGTGGTGGTCGTGCAGCTGTGTGTGGAGCCTCTGCTTTGAAGCGGGAGACAAAACTGTTTAATTCCTCAGCCAGCGATGCATCAGTGATGGTAGTGATGGGTGTGGAGCCTTTGTAGCTGGTGATGCTCTGTAGCCCCTGCCACACTAGCCATAGGTTATTGTTGGTGAGATGGTCCTCCACTTTCCTCTTATAAGCAGCCTTAGCAGCTTTGATGCCTCTCTGCAGCTCTGCCCTCGCCACGCTGTACTGTTCTCTGTCACCTGTCTTGAAGGCAGATTTTCAGTTTCTCAGGAGTGTCCAGACATCCGAGGTCATCCATGGTTTTTGGTTGGGGTAGATCCGGATGCGCTTCACCACAGTAACACTGTCAGTGCAGTTCTTTATGTAGAACAGAACAGTTTCTGTGTGCTCCTGTAGGTCAAGATGATCAAATATGCTCCACTCAGTGCGCTCAAAGCAATCTTGAAGCTGGGAGAGTGCTCCTTCAGGCCAGGTTTTAATGTTCTTTGTGACAGGTTTGGATTTCTTCCTGAGGGAGCTGTATGCAGGGACCAGGAGCAGTGAAAGATGGTCTGACATGCCCAGGTGAGGGAGGGGTACTGCTCTGCAGGCTTGCTTCAGGTTGGAATAAACATGGTCTAATGTGTTCTTCCCTCTGGTGGAGCACTGTACGTATTGTACGAAATCAGGGAGCACAGTCTTTAAGCAAGCTTGGTTGAAGTTCCCAGCAACAATAAAAGCTCCCTCTGGATGGGCCTGCATTTGTTTATTAACGGTGGTGTACAGCTGAGAGAGCGCTGTGCTAACATTAGCATCTGGTGGGATATACACAGCAGCAATGATCACCGTCGTCAGCTCTCTGGGCAGGTAAAAGGGTCTACACTGCACAATCATTACTTCCAGGTCAGGAGAGCAGAGTGTGTGTATGACCCTACTGTTTGTACACCAATCCATATGAACATGAGTACAGAGCCCCCCTCCTTTGCTCTTACCGGAGCTTTTATTCCTGTCGAAGTAGTGCATGGAGCAGCCAGTTAGCTGAACAGCCGAGTCCGGGATGAGCGGATGCAGCCAGGTTTCCGTGATAATCATCACACTGCAGTCACGAATGTTCCGGTTGTGTGCCATCAGTAACTCCAGTTCGTCAAGTTTGTGGATGATGGACCTAGCATTTGTGAGGAAGATGCTTGGGAGCGGGGGTTTGTAGGGCTGTTTTCTTAGCCATGCTAGTAGGCCGCCCCTGCAGCCCCGCTTCTGCCTCCACTCTCTGCGCCGCCTCTGGCGTCTCTTTGGCTCGACAACAATCCAGGGTGTGCCTGGTGATCTCGCTATGTCCAGCGGAATGTTGTGGAGCTGCTGGTAATCCGTCGTAACGTCCACACGACACGGGAATCCCACCTTCCTCAACATAGCTGGGGTGTAGATTTGTTTTTTCTCACTCACACACACACTTGTACACACAAAAACATCCATGCCATTACGGAAACTATACACCGAATCCGAGAGCTCAGAGCCGCTGCGTCCTTGCGCAATCTTCATGATGGGACTTCCATGCCGGCTCCAGGACAGGAATTCAGTCCTGCCTTGCTGAAGGCCATTTCCTGAAGCGGCACTCCCACACCTGCTACCGCTCCTCTCCCATCAGCCAGGGCTTTTTAAGAACTGTTTGGAGCTACTCCATTTGCCAGACTGTCTCTTGTAGACTTTCCTTGCCTCACTACAGCTCATTGGTATAGTGTCTTCTTGATTCCCCCTGCCTGAATTTTTCCTTGTTTTTTGTCCAGTTTTTGTCCCTGTTTTTGCCTGCCTGTTCTTTTGGATTGTGTCTTTTGCTACGTCTGCCTGGATTTCCCTTGTCCCTGTGTTCATCAGTTTTTGTGAAGATTTTTCTGTCCTGTTTTTTGTCCCTGATCGTGTCTACCTGCTCCTGTGTTTTTGACCTCCTGGCCTGTTTTTTGACTACTGATTTTTGCCTGAGCCCTACTGTACCTTTGCCTTTCTGCCATCTACTTCATTAAAGAAGTTTTCTCTTTACACTGCCTATTTTCTGAGTCTGCTCTTGGGTCCTCACTTCACCTCAGCTCACCACTCGTGACACACATAGAGGTTCTCAGCTTGATCCCCGATACCGATACAGCCGAATGGCTCAAGAGCATCCCCATTTGACAAGAGGTTAAACAAATGACGACGAGAGTCATTTTAATTGATGGCAGGTGTGAACCCAAAAAGACTGAATGCTGTAATTAAATCAAAAGTTGCTTCAACAAAGTATTAGTTTAAGGGTGTGCACACTTATGCAACCAGCTTATTGTACTTTTTTTTTATGTTTTTCACCCTAACAAATTTGTTTGATTTTGAGTCAAATTGTACAGGTTATAGGCCACATTAAAGGTGGGAAAAGTTTTGAAATTATTTATCATGGTCTCATTTTTTTACATCAGAAAAACCGATCATTCTAACGGGGTGTGTACACTTTTTATATCCACTGTATGTGTCTTTAGCTTCAGAAATAAAGATTATAAGATAAGGCACATTATTCTATCCACATTCACTGGATATGAGCAATCGCGTGCTCTGATTGGCTACTGTACTACTATCAGTTCATATACCGCGAGTAAAGAAAAACAAAATGGTGGAGCGCATTGCTGAACCAACCGAGGACGAAATGAAAACTCTACTTGAAAACAAACCCCCCCAAAATACAAAAAGAAATCAACAATTTTTTAAGAATTATTATTATAACATTTTTCACAAATTGCTCCTGTCATTTCACCAGTTTGTTTACATTCTAAGTGGAAATGATTTTATGGGACATGTTGTATCAAGTTTTTATTTATCGAATTTGCAAAAAATAAATAAATAAAGATAAAAATGCCCTGTTTCTCAAAATCCAGTGAATATGGATAGAATAAAACAGTTATTCCACTCGATCTTGTTGTACATGGCTTATAGACAACTTGGTGCTACGCGCCTCGTCGGCTATCAGCTCATGTACGACTCGATTTTTTGGAATAACTGTTAATTATTTTTTTTGCAGTCCAGTTTCCATCAAATCCTGCGCTCTGATTGGCTGGCATGCGGGTCCATATCCTTCAATATGGATCCCAGTTACGGACCCCAGAGACGGACCTCTGGCGACTCGCTCATTCACAACAACAAATATAGTAGCAATTTTTGTCAACATTTATTTTCACATTTCTCAGGAGAATAGCATTAATTTTACATCATGGACAGTGATAAAGACAGTCTTCACAGCGAAAGCGAGTTTTACTACCCTGAGGAAGAAGAAATAAAAGAAAACATTTCAGGAGAAAGCTAAAAACCTGTAACTGTTGCTAATGCCTAGCAAAAACATGGCTGAATCCTGAATGACTCAATTTTATATAAATAGGGGACTACATAGGCGGCAAAATGTATTTTTTTTTCCTGCCATGGAAGTGCACTTGTATACCGAGGAGGAAGCAATTTCCATTACAGCCGTGAATGAGGATTCAAAATGGCGGCTCAGCTCGTTTTTCCCTTTCGGGCGCTCTCGTTTTCTGTTAGAATTTGGTAAAGAAAAAAATAAATATATTATTTACCAGCTTAAGGTCGGTCCGTATGGTGAAATACCGTGACCTCGGCCTTGAATACTGACCTCGGCCAAGAGGGCCTCGCTCAGTACTTTCAAGACGTCGGTCACGGTATTTCACGATACGGACCTCCCAGCTGGTAAATAACATATATATATATATTTAGTAACTATAGTGAATGTAATAGGAAAGGCGTGTGTTCATGAGCGTTACGAATGATGATGTGGACTCCTTACAGAGTAAAAAGGAGTGTGTATGACATTCTTAAGCACAACAGTTTTATCTTTCTTCTGTCTGTCTTACCGGAATTTGGCTGAAATACATACAGGATGTGTACTAATATCCTGAATATGTCACAACAAATCAGCTGGTCCAATACCCATCAGACACAAACGAGTTTCACCCAAAACAGCTGAGCTTGTGCATCGGTTCTAAACAGCAATACATACAAAGTCCTTTCCCAACAAAGTGCACCTTCTTCTTCATCACTCTTGAGAACATACACTACAGAAATCTCAAAATGCACCTACAGTGTCTCACTGGTGAATTACTTTTGCCATAGTTATCTTTAGTTATTTTGCAATCCTGTTACGCACATTAGGAGACTTAAAAAAAGCTCCTTGTGAGACAGACTGCTTCCTCAAAATGACTGCGTTACTCAGTCACCACAATGTTTCTGTTTAGAAGACACAAGTGAATGTAGCTGACATGGCTGGATAGTGGTGTGGGTGTGAAGGACGAATTTATGGTTGGAGGATTAAATTCTGCACAGAGAAAGCACAGCAGGCTACGGATAGAGGATCACATTGCTCTGGGTATGTTAAAGCTGTTGAATATTAAATATAAATATCCATTTTTCAATCTTAGCTTTACAGAGTACTGAGATAAGACAATATCAGGACCAGGGTTGGAGGAGAAAGTTACTTGTAAATGACAATTTTTCAAAAAATATGCTTCTTGACTTTTTTTCCCCAACAATCTAATATTACAGAAGCCTTGTAATCAGAAATCACGCATAAACGTGTTGTGTTCATGTGTGAAGCTTTTGTGTCTCAGAAACATTTTTGCTGGATGTTTTTCTCAATTTAATGCTGCACTTTTGAATAGACAAGTCTTATTTTTCAAATCCGTGCCAATCTGCTAAAACCTATCATGTGTCAGTGTGAGTGAATTCTGGAAAACAGCCATGAGAAAAGAAAAATCAGGTTTTCAGATAATAACACACCCTGATAGCTTTTAGAAACGATTTCCACCAATATGTTTTAATTTTGATCTTGCTTTTAAAATCTGCCTCATAAGATAAGATAAGAAGATAAGAAGACCTTTATTATCCCACAATGGGGAAATTCCCTGTTTGCAACAGCACAGTGGATAGCAGCAGAAGAGGATATATCAAGCCCCACAAGTAAAAAAAAATAAATAAATAAAAAAAAAAAAATAATAATTAATTATATGTAAAGGAAAAAAAAAAAAATCTAGTCTTCTTCCGCTTATCCAGGGCCGGGTCGCGGTGGAAGACGAGACAATATATATATATATATATATATATATATATATATATATATATATATATATATATATATATATATAAAATCCCGATTCCAAAAAAGTTGGGACAAAGTACAAATTGTAAATAAAAACGGAATGCAATAATTTACAAATCTCAAAAACTGATATTGCATTCACAATAGAACATAGACAACATATCAAATGTCGAAAGTGAGACATTTTTAAATTTCATGCCAAATATTGGCTCATTTGAAATTTCATGACAGCAACACATCTCAAAAAAGTTGGGACAGGGGCAATAAGAGGCTGGAAAAGTTAAAGGTACAAAAAAGGAACAGCTGGAGGGCCAAATTGCAACTCATTAGGTCAATTGGCAATAGGTCATTAACATGACTGGGTATAAAAAGAGCATCTTGGAGTGGCAGCGGCTCTCAGAAGTAAAGATGGGAAGAGGATCACCAATCCCCCTAATTCTGCGCCGACAAATAGTGGAGCAATATCAGAAAGGAGTTCGACAGTGTAAAATTGCAAAGAGTTTGAACATATCATCATCTACAGTGCATAATATCATCAAAAGATTCAGAGAATCTGGAAGAATCTCTGTGCGTAAGGGTCAAGGCCGGAAAACCATACCGGGTGCCCGTGATCTTCGGGCCCTTAGACGGCACTGCATCACATACAGGCATGCTTCTGTATTGGAAATCACAAAATGGGCTCAGGAATATTTCCAGAGAACATTATCTGTGAACACAATTCACCGTGCCATCCGCCGTTGCCAGCTAAAACTCTATAGTTCAAAGAAGAAGCCGTATCTAAACATGATCCAGAAGCGCAGACATCTTCTCTGGGCCAAGGCTCATTTAAAATGGACTGTGGCAAAGTGTAAAACTGTTCTGTGGTCAGACGAATCAAAATGTGAAGTTCTTTATGGAAATCAGGGATGCCGTGTCATTCGGACTAAAGAGGAGAAGGATGACCCAAGTTGTTATCAGCGCTCAGTTCAGAAGCCTGCATCTCTGATGGTATGGGGTTGCATTAGTGCGTGTGGCATGGGCAGCTTACACATCTGGAAAAACACCATCAATGCTGAAAGGTATATCCAGGTTCTAGAGCAACATATGCTCCCATCCAGACGACGTCTCTTTCAGGGAAGACCTTGCATTTTCCAACATGACAATGCCAAACCACATACTGCATCAATTACAGCATCATGGCTGCGTAGAAGAAGGGTCCGGGTACTGAACTGGCCAGCCTGCAGTCCAGATCTTTCACCCATAGAAAACATTTGGCGCATCATAAAACGGAAGATACGACAAAAAAAGACCTAAGACAGTTGAGCAACTAGAATCCTACATTAGACAAGAATGGGTTAACATTCCTATCCCTAAACTTGAGCAACTTGTCTCCTCAGTCCCCAGACGTTTACAGACTGTTGTAAAGAGAAAAGGGGATGTCTCACAGTGGTAAACATGGCCTTGTCCCAACTTTTTTGAGTTGTGTTGTCATGAAATTTAAAATCACCTAATTTTTCTCTTTAAATGATACATTTTCTCAGTTTAAACATTTGATATGTCATCTATGTTCTATTCTGAATAAAATATGGAATTTTGAAACTTCCACATCATTGCATTCCGTTTTTATTTACAATTTGTACTTTGTCCCAACTTTTTTGGAATTGGGGTTGTATATACGTATATACACACACACATTAAAAAATAAGAAGAAAGAAAAAATATATATCTAAGACAAATACTAAATTAGAGGAATTATGAAGTAAATGAAACACACTTATTGTATATATCAAGTGGTCATAATTGCAAAAGATAAAACAGAAAAAAAAAACAATTCAACAACTATTGACAGACTTACAGATGCGAGTCTACTGTGTTTAAAATTACATTTCCTGAAGAGTGCATGTTGTAAGAAACCAGTTGAACATACACCGTGCTGAAAACAGTCAGTCTGCCGAATCATAGCTAAAACCTTGCTAGCAGATTGCATCATACAGTAAACATCACACTTTCATCAAGTTTTTGGATAGTTACATGTCATCATGAAATGGACAAAAGTCAGACCAGTTCGTCAGATTCTGGCTGTCAAAATGTCCGCGATGCTGCTGCGGCATCACGGCATCATTAAAACAAAGAAGAGTACAGTACGTACACATTCCTGTACAGACAACAGCAGGCAAAGTGTAAAAATGCTTAAATGAACTAATTACAGTATTAAAATGTTTATTTCAATAGAGATGTAAAAGTAAAATCATTTGAAATGCTACGCATGGCTTTTACCTCAGCACAATGTGTCATAATTGTTATTATATTGCTAATCACTGTGGCATAAGAGGAACAGGACTCATCAGGAGATGACATATCTTCCCCGGCCCCCACATGAAATCCTACTCCAAATTTTCCGAAGTCAAATTGGTTGCCATGGAAATACAGGAAAAAAATAAAAATCACAGAAATCCCAAAATGTCAAAAGGCACAACTCTTTGAGTCACTTAACATAACTGTCAGGTTTCGTGAAAAAAAAAATCCTAATAATTTTTGAGTTATGCTCTGGAAACTAAAATGTTTATAGACAGACAGACAGACAGACAGAGTAATAGTTATATGCCGGGGGGTGGGTGGGTGGGTGGGGGGGGTAGTAAAACACTTCAGGCTGTTCTGTTATGGGAAAATATTCCGCTTCAATTTGGTAGCGCATCAGTGATACTTCGTATTAGCTTTTAAATCCGGGGTGGCACGGTGGTGTAGTGGTTAGCGCTGTCGCCTCACAGCAAGAAGGTCCGGGTTCGAGCCCCGTGGCCAGCGAGGGCCTTTCTGTGCAGAGTTTGCATGTTCTCCCCGTGTCCGCGTGGGTTTCCTCCGGGTGCTCCGGTTTCCCCCACAGTCCAAAGACATGCAGGTTAGGTTAACTGGTGACTCTAAATTGACCGTGAATGTGAATGGTTGTCTGTGTCTATGTGTCAGCCCTGTGATGACCTGGCGACTTGTCCAGGGTGTACCCCGCCTTTCGCCCGTAGTCAGCTGGGATAGGCTCCAGCTTGCCTGTGACCCTGTAGAACAGGATAAAAGCGGCTAGAGATAATGAGATGAGATGAATGAGCTTTTAAATCCTTTATGGCAGCACCTTAGTAAATCTCTGAAAGCCTAAAAACAGTGTTTTGGAGATCATCTTGAGCTCGCATTCTCCATATTCAATGTATGAATGTTATAAAGAGTGATGTGGCAGTGTTGTGTTTTTATACACCCAAGATGCGGAACATGTTACCACATGTTAAACATTCATTAGTGTCCATCTTGGGCGGCACGGTGGTGTAGTGGTTAGCACTGTCGCCTCACAGCAAGAAGGTTCTGGGTTCGAGCCCAGTGGCTGACGGGGGCCTTTCTGTGTGGAGTTTGCATGTTCTCCCCGTGTCTGCATGGGTTTCCTCCGGGTGCTCTGGTTTCCCCCAAAGACATGCAGGTTAAGCTAATTGGTGGCTCTAAATTGATCATAAGTGTGAATGGTTGTTTGTCTCGATGTGTCTGCCCTGTGATTACCTGGCGACTTGTCCAGGGTTTACTCCACCTCTTGCCCATAGTCAGCTGTGATAGGCTCCTGCAACCCTGCACAGGATAAGCGATGATGGATGGATAGTGTCCATCTGTCACTGATGTGATAAAAAAACATTTTTCACTTTAGCGGTTAACAAGCATTTATTATTATTTGCCTTACATTTACTGGTATGTTACTTCTCATTGTTAGCTCATCTGGCCGACAGGTGATGAACTGATCCCATCATGTGTTGTCCATCGTCCGTCTGGTGTCGTCCACATTTCATGAAATTCACTTCTTCTCTCTCAGTTCTTCACTGATTTTTATTCTTTTTGGCAGGAAGGTTGGTCTGCCTGGGGTGCATATAGATGCAGTAGCTTCTACCCAAATTTGCATAACTGCAGTTCATAATGAAGATATGGCGTAATTAATCAATCCCTAGCAAGCAGTTTTCACACAAATTGCTTCTTCTCCCTCAATTCTTCACCGATGTTGATTCTTTCTGGCATGAAGGTAGGGCTACCTAGGGTGCATAGAACTTCTATCCAGATTTGCTTCATTAGTTATTAATGAACTTATGGACTAATTAAGGCTTAATGAGCAGTTCAACAAAAATCACTTCTTCTCGATCAATTCCTCGCCATTTTGGATTCTTTCTGGCAAATAGGTTGGTATTCCTAGGGTGTATATGGCTTCTATATATAGTTTGTATATAGTGTATATAGCTTGCAACATTTATCGCTCATGGTGACCCACTTTAGATTGTTCCTTCTGGACTAGACAGGGCCGGAGTGAGCTACACCCTCATCGACGGTCTCGTTTAATTATTGCACTTTTCGCCACTTTTTACTTTTTATTATACTTGGGTATATTTATATTGCTATGATTTTCTTCTTCCTGTCACCGCTATTATTTCCTGCATTATTGTTCTTATTATTTGCCTATTTTTATGTCCTTTTGCTTCTTTATTTTTTCTGAATTTGCTTCACACCAGAAATTACTTTTAAATGCTTGACGCATGCTATATAAAGGGTATTGATTTATTTAGATTAATTACCCGATTTAACAATTAATTAGTTTTATTAAAAATCAATACATTAATATAGTTTTGCCATGCGCATTCAGTTTCCCATGCCTCATGAACACTGAACCTCAAACTATGAACTTTGAACTATTTTAATACTTGACATGCTATCAATAAATGTATGGCTCTTTCAGGTATCTGAAGAACCTGGACCAAAATGCAAAGCATCAAGTGTGTGGTGGTTGGAGATGGAGCTGTGGGGAAGACCTGCCTTCTAATCTCCTATACCACCAATGCCTTTCCTAAAGAGTACATACCTACTGTGTTTGACAATTACAGCTCAGAGATTACAGTGCAGTCCAAACCCATCAGTCTTAATCTATGGGACACGGCTGGCCAGGAAGCATATGACCGCCTACGCACCATATCTTATCCCCAGACCAACGTCTTCATCATCTGCTTCTCCATCTCCAGCATGACCTCTTTTGAGAATATCAAGCTGAAATGGTACCCTGAGGTATCGAAACACTGCCCTAATGTACCCATACTTCTCGTAGGAACCAAAAAAGACCACAGGCAGGATCCGGAAATTTTGCAAAAATTAAAGGAACAGAAACTGACTCCTGTCACTGAGCAGCAGGGGAAGGCTCTGGCTCGAGAAATCAGGGCTGTCAGATACCTCGAGTGCTCAGCTCTGAACCAAGATGGGGTGAAGGAAGTATTCGAAGAGGCTGTGAATGCCTACCTGAACCCAAGACCCGAGCGTAAAAAGTTGTGTGTATTTTTATAAAGACATTTTACTGAAGATGGATTTTTTTCAAACATAATTGAACATACAAAACCTGACAGACTCAGTCATGAGTCTCTGAAATAAAATCCAAGAACTCCATGAACTCAAAGATAACTGTTGAAGTATTTCCCATTTAATAAAATAACATGAATAATTTGATAGCTGTTTAAAACAGTCTCCTCACAGATTCCTATGTTTACATTTCAAAATTGAGAGACTATTGAGCTACTATTTTGTCTCTGATATAAAACTTTAAAATATATGTTTAAAAATCTTTGAGATGGTGAAATTAGGCAGATTTTGGAAGGGATTTCATATAAATATTTCTTACGGGATTATGTGTGAGAAATGTGAAAGTATGAATTCTGGCTCTTCAACCTCAGCTACATCTCTGTAGTTCAGGCTCAACTAAATATGTGCATGGGATTATGTTTTGAAAAATCTTGCTCACGCAGGCATTATTACCTCCCCCAACTTTGTTGGAGGAGGTTATGTTTTCACCTCTGTTTGTTTGTTCCTGACATAACTCAAAAAGTAGTTAATGGATTTTAATTAAATTTGGTGGAAATGTGAGCCACAGGCCAAGGAACAATTGATTAGATTTTGATGCAAATCCTGATATGTATACTGATCCAGGATTATTATTTTTTGTCTGTTCCCAACGTAACTCAAAAAGTAGTGAACAGATTTGGATGAAATTTGGTGGAAAGGTGAGCCACAGGCCAAGGAACAGTTGATTAGATTTTGATGCAAATCCTGAAATGTATGTGGATCCAGGATCCAGACATGTATACTGATCCAGGATTATTATTTTTTGTATGTTCCCAACGTAACTCCAAAAGTAGTGAACAGATTTGGATAAAATTTGGTGAACGGCTTTAATATTATCCTAGGTTCAAGTGATTTGATTTTGATGTTGATAATGTGGCTTGGTGGAGGTATGCACTCTATTCTACAGAGTGCCCTTCTAGTTTTTGTGTGTTCCTACTGTAGATACTAGTTTGTTCCTAGAAGTTGTATTTTCTGACAAATTCTGTTGGTTCTATTCCCCAAAACTATGATCTCATTCATATCACCTGCTATGCAACAATTTTTGTTGAACACTGTTGAATCCCAGTCTTGATGCACTCCTCTATTCTTAGATGCCCTGTGGACATTTACGGCAAGCTTTAAAAAAAAAAAAAAGTTACGACTGTCCTATGACCGTGTCTCATGATTTGTAATGAAATTAGTCACTGCTGATTTTTTTGTATTTTGATGCTGAATCACTGGCATAATGGATGTGAATAGTTTGTTAGTCATCAGTTGTGGTGGTATTGGAGTGTCCAATATTTGGTATTCTGTTACTGAGACTTGCATCAGCAATTAAAAAAAGAAGAAAAAAAACCCTGCAGCTATACTGCCTGAGATTTCACTCAACCTCCAGCATTTGAATCAGAGATTTTGTGATATTTATGTGTAAATTTATGAAAAAAAAATCATATCCATTTCACAACTCATCATATTTATCTCACATGATTATGTGTGTATATTTTCGTCTGTGAAAGGGCATGTCACCATGTTCCAAACATTGCCTGAAATTACAACATGACAAGTGAACAGTGTTTAATCAGACGTTAAAAATTAATGTGAAAATACATGTATGTGCAATAATTTTTTTTAAAAATAACAATAAATGCACTACATGTGAAAAATTTGTGAAGCTTAACATGTGCACATTTATAGATATATAATTTTTCAAGATCACCAAAATCTTCTTAATGCCACAGTTTTCACATATGAATAATCACATGATCCATAATCACACAAACAACACGATTTTGGTCATTTCATTAAGCCTTCAGCATTTCAAACAAATAGACATTGTTGCATGATGAAACAGGACTTATTTGGCTTAATTGTCAGCTCAGTCAACATAATTATAATTAGATGACTTCTGATTATTTATAGATGTATTTTTATTCAGATGTATGTGAAAGATTACTTGAGAAACCTTGGTTCTTGCTCTTTGAATGCTGACTCAGTCGTTTTCAGGACCCAACTGCTAAAATGGAGAACTTGCCATGTTATACCTCATTGCCAAATCATAGTTGTCAGATTCAGACTGATTGTGAAAGAGGAACACAGCTGAGTCTTCTGATCATTGGAAATGAATAAGCTAGTTTCACCACAGAAAGTCAACTGCAAGATGAACGAACTCAAAAGATATTTAGCCACCAAGATGCATCACAGAAAGACTCACTCCTTATTTTACCTTTGGAGTTAAAATGGAGACAAACCTAGTTATTTTTTTAGACACGATATTTCCAAGAATTAAATGTTGCTGGCTTTGAAGAAAAGGGATTTATTTTGAATGTGAAGTTGCAGCTTATTAGATGTCAAAAGAGAAATCTGCTGTAAAAAGATGAACTTCTACAAAATGGAGAACTTGTTTCAAAGATTAGAAATACCATGCCACAGATACCATGTGGAGTTTACATGTTCTCCCCATCCTGTGGTGTTGTTCATCTCTGTGTTAGAACTGCAACCTGCCCAGATTGTACTAAGCCTCACGCCCGAAGTCAGCTGGGATTGGCTCCAGTTCCCCCGCAACCCAAATTCAAATTTATTTGGCACATACACAGTAATACATAGTACAACATGCAGTGAAATGCTTATTGCAATACTCTGTAAGTAATGCAGATAGCTGTTTTTTGTGTGTATTTTTTGAGTAGTAAAAAAGAGAGGGAGTAAAATAGAATGTAATAAATAGAATAAAAATAAAACTAAAAATGTGACAATAGAATGCTCTGCAGAACACACACACACACACACACACATATATATATATATATATATATATATATATATATATATATTTACACATAGTATACACTGCAGAATATACACTATACAGAATATGTATAAATATATTGCACAAAGGCGGCACGGTGGTGTAGTGGTTAGCGCTGTCGCCTCACAGCAAGAAGGTCCTGGGTTCGAGCCCCATGGCCGGCGAGGGCCTTTCTGTGTGGAGTTTGCATGTTCTCCCCGTGTCCGCGTGGGTTTCCTCCGGGTGCTCCGGTTTCCCCCACAGTCCAAAGACATGCAGGTTAGGTTAACTGGTGACTCTAAATTGACCGTAGGTGTGAATGTGAGTGTGAATGGTTGTCTATGTGTAAGCCCTGTGATGACCTGGCGACTTGTCCAGGGTGTACCCCACCTTTCGCCCGTAGTCAGCTGGGATAGGCTCCAGCTTGCCTGCGACCCTGTAGAAGGATAAAGCAGCTAGAGATAATGAGATGAGATGAGATATTGCACAAAGAAATTGAAATATATATTGCACTATAATGAAGTTGCATGAACAGGTGCAATAGTAATAGAACTGTACTGTTGGAAATGTGCCATATATATTGCACTTTAATTTGATGAAATTGCATGAAGAGGTGTAAGAGATGGGGAAATGAGGGTGAAGTGGTGACGAGACCTAGTTGTTGTTCATTATTTAAATAATATTGGCTGGCGTTGAGTGGTACATCAGATATATTCCATTCAGCTGCATGAAATATATCTCATATACTATGAAAAAAGTCAACCAATATTATCCATTCATCCATTATCTGTAGCTGCTTATCCTGTGCAGGGTCGCGAGCAAGCTGGAGTCTATCCCAGCTGACTACGGGTGAGAGGCGGGGTACACCCTGAACAAGTCGCCAGATCATCGCAGGGCTGACACACAGAGACAAACAACCATTCACACTCACATTCACACCTACGGTCAATTTAGAGCCACCAATTAACCTAACCTGCATGTCTTTGGACTGTAGGGGAAACCGGAGCACCCGGAGGAAACCCACACAGACACGGGGAGAACATGCAAACTCCACACATAGCCCTTTTCCACCAAATCAGTTCCAGGGCTGGTTCAGGGCCAGTACTTAGTTTGGAATCGGGTTTTCTGTTTCCACTGACAAAGAACTGGCTCTGGGCCAGAAAAACCGGTTCCAGGGTAGCACTAGGTCTTTGCTGGGCTAGAGGAAAGAACTGCTTACATCAGCGGGGGGCGGAGTTGTTAAGACCAACAACAATAGCAAGACCGCGAGAGGGCGCCATTTTTAAAGCGACGAGATATCATGGATGCAGTAAAGCAGCAGTGGTCTGTGGAGGAGACAACAACCTGTCTCCTAGCGATATGGTCCACAGATGAAGTCCAGGCGAAACTGGAGGGTGCTACGCAGGCCCTATTACACCAAATGCAAAAAGAGATGGCTGTGGCGGGGTACGAACGTACTCTCGAGCAGATCAGCAACAAATTAAAGAAACTGAAGAAAGACTACAGGGACCAAAAAAAGGACCTCGGTCGAAGTGGCAACGGGTGGCTGAGGAAGAACCCCCACTTCGATATTCTCGACTTGGTCCTCGGCAATAGGCCAGCAAATAACGCCACCGGAGCCTTAAATTCAGTGACGGCGATGCTGGAGGCGATGGTGGACGACACACTGCCGCAATCAGAGCCTGGTAAGTTTCTTTTCAAACATTTTCGCCTTGCATAAAGTTTTTTAGTGAGTGACCGTTACTAGTTACTTCAGTTAATGTTTGTTTGTATAACGTTATAATGAAATCGGACGCATAGTTTCATTCACTAGTTCATTTTTGTAACTGTGAACTTAGTTCAAATTTTTCCATTAAGGACTATGAACTGAACTAGCTCATTTTAAAATTTGTGAACTGAACTTTGAAATAGTTCATGTAGAAAGTGAACTTTCCCAACACTGGCTGTTTTTATGTGGTTTATAGAGTTGTCCACCATCAGGGACGAGGACCTGATGTCTCCACTCCACTGCAGCTCTCCTGCATCATCCAGCAGCTCAGGACAATCGCAGCAGACCAGACCTGGTAAGTTGTTGTGCTGAGTATCTAGTAGTCTGTCTCACCGGATACTATGCAAACATGGATATATACCTAATAGTGTGACTTTATAATATAAATACATGCTGTAATAAGTGACCGGTCATTCATATAAAATCCCCTACCAACCGTAAACAGTTAACTAATGCTCTTATTGCTGAGCCGACATGTTTCTTATATTGTATTGCTGAACCTGTGTTATGACTTAATAAAAACTTTTAAACTCATTATTCTGTTCTTGTACACAGCTAAGAGGAAGCGAGACAGCAACACTGAACTCCTGGACTACCTTGAACGAGCGGACGAGAGGTTCCTGCAGCACAGCAAGGAAATGAACGATGCCTTGCTGCACAAGCTGGAGGCAGACAACAGTGCGTTCTTCAGTATAATGGGGTGCATGGTGTCTGGATTGGAGGCACAAGCCAGAAAATAATCACACCACTTTTCTTGTTTTGCACCTTTGCACTGTTCACGTCACTTTGTTGTTATGTTGTGTTTCTACGCACTATGTAAATAAATGTTTTTTTTCTAATGAGACATGTCTGGGGGCGGCACGGTGGTGTAGTGGTTAGCGCTGTTGCCTCACAGCAAGAAGGTCCTGGGTTCGAGCCCCGGGGCCGGCGAGGGCCTTTCTGTGTGGAGTTTGCATGTTCTCCCCGTGTCCACGTGGGTTTCCTCCGGGTGCTCCGGTTTCCCCCACAGTCCAAAGACATGCAGGTTAGGTTAACTGGTGACTCTAAATTGACCGTAGGTGTGAATGGTTGTCTGTGTCTATGTGTTAGCCCTGTGATGACCTGGCGACTTGTCCAGGGTGTACCCCGCCTTTCGCCCGTAGTCAGCTGGGATAGGCTCCAGCTTGCCTGCGACCCTGTAGAAGGATAAAGCGGCTAGAGATAATGAGATGAGATGAGACATGTCTGCTTGTATATGTTTTCACTAGTGATGTAAAATTATTTTAATTGTGCAATAAGTACAAGTAAAGCTTGTTAGAGCTTGTGAAAACAAGTAATGAAAGAACTCAACAAGCTACTTTTTATAACACAGATGTTGTCAGTCACTTTATTTACAAATAAATGACTAATTTCTATGAACTTATCGAACTGAACAATTAAACAGCATTGACATGAAGTAAATAGCAAAATAACCAAACAAATTACTCGTTCCCTCTGTTAAAGTAGGCCATTAAAGCAGCTCTAATGTCAGCCCCTTCTTGACTGCCATGTTCAGGTAATGCCTGAAGAGGAGGCTGGATGTCTTGGTGCTCCTCAGTGAAATTGTCGCCATGTTCCTCAGATGTTATGAAGGACACAGCAGGTCAGCGCCATTTTCTTGCACAGTTCCAGCTTGCAGTCATTTCTTTTTAGTAGGCACCTCCACCGTCCTTTCAATCTCCCAAATGCCATTT